>NC_060159.1:19558162-19627644 GCF_021292245.1 Micropterus dolomieu
TTTTTAAACGCGGTTGCACAACTGCATGTTTGAAAGCAGCTGGAACACACCCTGAGCTGAGAGATGTATTAACCAAGGCGACAATGCTTGATCCAACAGTGTTAAAAACATCTTTCAAAAAGCGTGCAGGAATACTGTCAAGGGGGCAGTTTGCAGGACGTAGTTGCTTGACTATGTCAGAAAGAAGGGGGAATGTAACTGGCTCAAACTGCAGGAAGACAGCTGGGCTGACAGGGGGGACAGAGGGGTCACTGGTAAATGTAGTGGGTGAAAAGCTAAGACCGGCAATTTTGTCTATAAAATATTTCAGGAAGTTTTCACATAAAATTGTAGATGGCACAACACAGTCTGATTTGCGAGGGTTAACAAGAGAGTTAAAGACATTGAAAAGAACCTCAGGCCTCTGGCTGTTATTTGCTACTACATGGGATAAAAATTTAGTTTTAGCAGATTTTACTGCTCTCTGGTATTTAGATGTATCCCGCAATATTTCAAATGAGACTTGAAGTTTGTCCTTTTTCCACTTTCTCTCAGCTGTTCTACAGGCATGTCTGAGAGAGCGGGTAGTGTCATTCAGCCAAGGCTCTGAAAGTGGTTTAGAGCGTTTTTCCCTCAGTGGAGCAACACAGTCCAATATCTCAGTGCAAGTACAATCAAATTGGTAGCTGAGATCCTCAACAATGAGGTTGCAGCCATCGAGATTGTACAACAATGAGTTTTTAAAGGCAGCAGAAAACTGTGAGGCAGTTAAAGGGTTAATTGCACGCACATTGCGTACCGGAGCACAGGTAGAAATCTCCAAACAGGGGAGAGCCACAGTAAATAAGACAGGTAGATGGTCTGAAATGCATGTGTAACATATTTCACTTATGGTTACACATAAACCATTCGACAGCACAAGATCCAGAATATGTTCTTTTTCATGAGTCGGGACGGTGACGGACTGCGTGAGATTAAAAGAGTCAATAAGATTAAGAAAATCTTTAGCCAGAGGTTTGGATTCACAGCACACATGTATGTTAAAATCACCATCTTTGTATCTTTGTAAAGAGAGAAAATGAGAGAAAATGACAGGATAGTTGTCGCTAACCTGCCTGTCAGCTCGATTGCTCCGTTTTAGTTACCATAAAGGCTTAAATACGTGTACACTCCAAATGTAGGTAGCTAGCTTAATCGCCTTCTCAGAAACGAGTGACAGAAACACTCAAAGCGATCGTTTGTGGCCTTTTCTAAGAAGTCAGCAGTGTCTGCAAATGGCGAATTTTGCCTCTTTCTCGGACACTTTAACATGCTTCCACACTACCGACATGTCACCTTAATTGTTCTGACTACATTTTTATATTCATTTTTATATTTTTATATTCAGCATTATAGCAAATAGTTAGTCAGTTTAGTTTCATTTTTCCTGTATTTATATTGTGTATTTTATTTCACATTGTAATTGCATATCTCCTTTCACTCCTTGCAGAGGTAAGAGATTTACATGAGATTGAATTCATCCACGGGAGGGAGTCACAGTGCAGTCGAGTCTCACTGATCTGCATCGTCAACCTCATTGTTCCGTCTCCCCCAGACACAGCAGAAAGCATTTACACTTCAAACGCATCAACAGAGGGTAAACTAGATTGACAGCTACACCCCGCACCTCTATTATTTTTTATACACTGCAAAATACATGCTAAAGTATGCGTAAATGTAGCATTCAGGTACAATAGCTGAACCAGAAATGGTTACGCTCAGAGGTTTTGCACAGCACAAGCAATACAATGACGTCAAAATGGAGAAAAATGTGACAACTCAACTTGGCTTTGATGAATGCAAAGAGGAGATGAGTTCTTTCCCTTTGATCTTGGGGTGGGTTGGTGGGTGGGGGTGTGTGTGTATGTGTGAATCTTGGTCAGGTCACTGGTGTAAAGAAAGACGTGGAGCAAGGTGCTATCTAGGTTTTATATTCATAAACACAGACTGATCAAGCTTGTTGGATACAGCAAATTTTGGTAATAATTTTGAAGTTTGTTTGCACTGAAATGTGTTTTCAATTTCCATCACTGCTGAGTTGAAAGTAGTTTTATCATGAAAATCTACGATTGAGCACCACGTGCGCCCTCTTAGCATGTCTCCCCATCTTCTTGAATGTCTTTTTAGAAAGCCAAAAAGTTCAAGTAGCCTAGATGTTCTCTTAGTTTAAATACATGTTTGCACATGTTTAGTTGACGAACTTTGAAGGGGCACAATTGACCCTTCGCTAAGCCACCCCCCGAATACACAGCTGGCCAATCACAGCACAGTCTAGGACTCGCTATAACTGAGTTCCGAAACTTTTACGGCTGCGCTCCATTGACTCTTATGCAAAAAGAGTCGTTTTCTAGCTTTTTTTTGGCTGTATTTTTCTAAAATATGGTCAAACGCTGTTCCTGGGGCACTTGTAATAGTTACAGTTGCTACCCAGAGAGGTTGATGGGAGAAGTACGATTTATTCTCTTTCTAAAACCTAAAATAAGTCCAGAAAAATGTCGGTTGTGGATTGTTCCTAATGTGATGTTAGTTAGCTGACGCTAGCTAACAGGAACAGTTTTGAGCCTTAATATCGTTGTCTTTTGTCTCAATCGTCGGGGGATGCGGTGGTTCACTTGTACTGTGTGATTGGTAGGCTTTAGTTTCTATCTTTCATTCTTTTCACGTCAATTTGAGTCAGTTCGACAGCCTGAATACAACCTTCAAATGTATAATGCAACTGCAAAACTGTCTTTCTGAGATCGCTTTTTCCAACAAATTTGACAATATTTCGCCAGGGAGTGCAGTAATAGACAGTGGCAGTGCTGGCAGTTTGTCGGACTTAGCAACAGTAACTTAGGGGGGCGGGGCTTAGCAAAGGGTCAACTGCCCACAAGGATTACATTGCAGCCCTGCCTCACTGCTACCGACTGCAGCGCGCTCGCTGAATACTGGACCAATTAAAAATAATTTTCGTCCCAATTGGGAAAAAGGTCCAGGTTGAAAATACAGAAATGAGCCTTTAAGTAACCCGGTTACAGCTTTCTCCAGTAAGCAGATTACCAAAAAACATTTTACGCTGATTTTCCCAGTTACATTTCTCCAGGAGAACACCAATTTCTTGGCAATGTACAAGGGTAACAGGATTTTTAAAATTGCCTTTTTAAATGTACACAAGTGCATCACGCGCACTTTAGTCAGAGAAAGTTACTGCAGAGCATGTAGATGAAAGGAGAGAGAACTTCACATAGGACTGGCCAATAAAACAATAATTATTGCAATATAGTTTTCATCAATAACAATATAACAAATGTTACATAAATGTTTGATTTAATTAATTTGAATCACGAACAAATTAGCACTTAATTTTTCTATTAATATATTTATTTTGTTGAGAAAAAGGGACTGAAAAATGATTTTACTTATTTTCACTCATGCATATTTGTTGAAAAAACATTTTATCGTAATTGTTTTCAGTGTTCTACCTCATAATTGAAGTGCAGGCATGCAAACTGAACAGGGGTAAAAAAGGTGAGAAGGACACACAAACAGAGAAACACACAGAGACAGTATAAGAGCAGTCTGTTTAAGCTTTCATGTTGTATGGATAGAAAGTGCAATTGTCTAATGCAGCCAGAGAAATATAACAACGTGCAAGGGCGTCACATTGGGGTGTGACAATACCCTTAGCTCACGAGAAGAGATGATACACGATATTGGTGAGAACAGTATTTTAACACTACTGTATAGAAATCATTAATGCTGAAATATATGAGTTGGGGGGGGGGGGGGGGGGGGGGGGAGTCCTCTCCCAGAACATTTTGAGCATTAAACACTTAATTTCCTGCATTCCGGTGACATTTTCTGCACCAATATCTTAATTTCCAGCATTTTCTGGTGGAAATGTTTTTATTTATATAAAGGGAAACAAAAAATTTAGGTGACAATTCAAAATCTAAAAATATAAGAGAATTGAAAACTTGGCCAAACAGAGAACTGTGTCAATAAATTGGTAAAGTTACTGACTGGTGCATGCTTTGAGGTCATTTTATAATCAGTAGCTTTTCTTTTTTTTAGCTTGTGATAAATGAATAAATTATGTCAAATTAACCTTTCTCAAAGCATTTCATTTGTTACTTAACATTTCTTATTGAAAGCTATTGAGAACATTTTTAACAAATGCTTTCAAAAAGTGATGGTGACAAAATCAGCCATTTCAAAAAGGGGATGGGGATATGACCCCAGTGTCCCCAGTGTAAACAACACCAATGAGGACACCTCTATATCCTGTTGACGTTAGCTTATCTTACATGTAGCCTACTGTTACGGTGACCAGATAAGAACTACAACGATCAGTATTTAATAGGCTAAACCGGAAAGGGATCGGGACAACTGCTCGTAATTTGGGACAGTCACGGATTTTTCGTGACGTCTGGTCACCCTACCTACTGTGCTGCCTCATGGTCTCCATAAATGAACAATTAGCTTAGACAATATTATTGGTTAATAAAAGCTGGGCAAAGTTATAAAATTGGCAACATTACTGTATGGGCCAGGTAAGTTAATATTGTAAGCTAGCTAACTTCTGTCTTATATCAGACTTACAGTTCGTTCACTAGATCAACAGTAACGTCCTCACGTGTTCAGCTGACTCATCCGCGGTGTAGGGGACTTCAATAATCCCGCCCTACTCTGACTCTGATTGGCTGTCAAGTTTATCCATTAGGAGTGAAGATTGGTTAGGCACATGCAGCTGTAAAGTTGCAAAGCTCATGCCAGAGTAGACTCGGTTGCTAACCGACCGACGAAACGACGCCCCCACCCCCCAATATTTTCTCATCGGATCTGCACAAATCATGTAGGTGACCCATTTTGGTTTCATAACAGCAAATTTCGCCTAAAAGGTGAGCTTGCTTACCTGGAAGTGATCCACTGTCACTGTTTGATAGTATTTGTCATTTTCTGATCATTAAAATAGTTTAAAACCACAATTAACCATCTGGTTTCTTCAACTTTCGCTCATGAACAAAAATCTGCTTTAAACTTAGAAATAATGAGTTGACTTTATTGTGATAATTATGGACAGAATGAGATGACATTTTTTATCGTGATGCCATTTTTGGCCATACCGCCCAGCCCTAACTTCACATGGTGATGCATCTTCATTTGAACGCTCACTTTTAAGGGGAACATTTGTTTATTCAAAGCTTTATACATTCTCTGATCAACCCACTGCAAAGTACACTCCGCCCTCTTGCTCAAGGGCACTTAATTTACACACTTCTTTGGCACAGTATGTCATTTCATTAATTATTACAGGTGGCAATCAGTCTTTTCATGAGCACTCTCTCGCAAAATGTGAGTGAGAGTCTGTGGGGTGATGTCTAGAGTGTGCTAGAGATTAAGTATTTTGTCCAAGAACACTTAAGCCCCTCCAGTACTGTCCTCAGAACAGGACTCTGCTCAGTCAGCAAGCCCAACCATCCTCCTGCTTATGTCCCACAGTTTCTTGGCTGCCCGGTCGTCTGTAGCGTTGGCCATCAGCTCCTCCTCCTCACAGTTAGCGAAACACTTCCCCGACACTCCCTCCACCTCAGGGGAGCAGGCCAGATAAAGAGGAGTCTGGGCCCCCTCCAATGGGCTCTTGAAAAAGACTAGCGAAGCGAGGGAGAACAGCGGCTTTGCCAGGAGAGGGATTTCAACATGCCTGCCTAGTTTGGTCCTGACGATGCCCGGGGTGAGAGCATTGACTGTGACCCCCGTTCCCTCAAGCTGGTGAGCCAGCTCGAGTGTAAACAGCAGGTTGGCCAACTTGCTCTGACTGTAGCAGAAGGACTTGTCATACTTTTTTTCACTGTTCAGGTCATCAAAGTTGATTTGGCCGTACTTGTATAGCTTAGATGAAACCACAACGATGCGGCTGGGAGCCGAGGTCTTCAGGAGGTCCAGCAGGAGGTGAGTGAGGAGGAAGTGACCCAGGTGATTCACACCAAGCTGCATCTCAAAACCATCCTCTGTCTTTGCGTAGGGACACTGGTAGACGCCTGCGTTGTTAATGAGCACATCAATCTTGGATTCCTCCTAAAAGGTCAGAAAAATTTTATTATTAAGCTTATTAACACACTCACACGAATGACTAAAATACTTTTAGGAAAGAAAGGGATTTTAGAATTTTCTTTGTTCAATCTAAAGCTACTTTAAGTAAAATACTGTATATGAATATAAGTAAGATATGAGGTTTAAGTAAATTTTAAATTGTTTGTGGTTTTATTTTTTCTTAGTGATCACTGTAATTAGCCACCTATAGCAGACAATATATTCTACATTTGTCTTACAAGTGATTCTAGCGCTGTCAGTGTGTTATGAACATATACCGCCTTAACTGACAGACATTTACCATGTTTTCAGGACATTGCCATTTATTAGAAACACAAATCTTATATTGAACACCCTGAGACACCCAGTGGTGATGAGAGGTAAATGTCATGGTGAAGAAAAGACAAGCTGACGTTACCAAGAGAAATATCATATTTTACAGAAATACTGCACTTGTACTCTTTCAGTACTGCGACTTACAATATCATAAGGGATATAGTAATTAGGAAGAAAAGGGTCTTGCAATGTCCTGCTCTACAGTATGTTAAAAAAACAAAGTATGTGATCAAGCATTAACACAGAGATGGCTTCAACAGTGAGGCAAATTAAAAACTCCCATTTATATATTGAACCGCAATAAACAGTCAGTTAAATTATTTCTCATTTCATGTTATTATTTTAACAAGTTAAGTACTACAATCAAGGGTGCATGAATGTGACATAAGAAGGTATATGAAATAATATGCTTAACATATTTCTCATGGAAAGAGCTCTACACTAACAAATTTATCGAGAGTAAAGCTGCAATGATTAGTCTAGTCCATTCATAGATTAGTTGATCGACTGAAAATGAAACTAATCAACTATTTTGATACATTGATTAATTGTTTAGGTAATTTTTCAAGCAAAATGGCAAAATATTTGATAGTTCCAGGCTCTTAAATGTAAGAATTTGCAGCTTTTCTTGGGTTCTTATATTAAGTCAATAAAATATTTGGGGATTTTTTACTTTTTGTTGGCACAAAACAAGACATGTGAACGTGTTACATTGGGCTTTAGGAAAGTGTGGTTAGCATTTGTCACTGTTGTGATTTTTTATACACCAAATTGATCAACAGAGTAAATAATTGGCAGAATAATAATTAATGATAAAAAATAATCTGATTTATTCGGACTGAAAACTGAAAATTGATTACTTGTTGCAACAACAACAAAAAAAGGTTCCCATATCAACATTCTGCCAGCAGAAGATTTATAGCTACACATGCTGTCAGATTTTGTAATCCTGGCTATAGACTAAAGAGGTCTGGTAACAGTAGGTTGAAGGACTGCGTTCAGCACCACGGACAGTCCCCTTGCTGCTAAAGGACCTGTAACGCTCTCCTTTGTATTGGACATGACAATAGATGGAATAAACTAGACTGCAGTCATTTAAAAGGATAAAGGACAACGTAGCTAGTAGGCCTAAGTAAACATCTTACCTCATGAATTTCCTCACAGAATTGTCGGACTGATTTGAGAGAAGCGAGGTCCAGGTGTTTGATGACCACCTCCCCCTGCTCTGGTCCCGCTTGGTCCTTGATGTCCTTAGCCGCCTCCTCGGCGCTCCGCTGGTCCCGACAGGCCATGATGACCCGGGCATGGAGCTTCAGCAGCTCCCCGGCCAGGGCCTTCCCTATCCCGCAGTTAGCCCCGGTCACGATGACAGTCTTTCCTCGCATGGTGTCGGCGGGATACTGGAGCAGCTTCATGGGTTTCTGTTGAGGGAACAAACGGCGCACAAGGAGCAGTACCCCACCACCAACAACAGCAGCAATTAGCACCGCAGTGTACATGAAAGCGAGAACCCGTGACAGGTAGAAGACAAGACCTTTGTAGCACGGTTTATTATGTGTCCAAGTTATAAAACTGCCCCGGAAATACTTTCTACGCAAATATATCGAGTTAACAACAATAGATATTGTGGTTATTATATATTATAACATTTGTAATATTTATAACAAACATATTTACGTTGATGAAACAAGTGGAGTGAAAGTAAATCACTCAACTAACAAACGATAAACGGTCGCAGCAATGTAGCTAATGCTAGCAGGCTAACTCAGCTAGCAACGTAGCTACAGGCTCGGGTTTTCATTGAACTACTTCCGGGGTATTTTCGTAACCGAACTAAATGTAGCGTTACACCTGTTTCTGCTAATTGAAGCCATAAAAATACATACTTTTCATTTTTAAAGGGTTGGGCTAGTGGTCATATAAATAGTTGGCTACTTTTTAAAACTACTATAATTATTTTTCTCGCCCGAAATATTGTATTTTCATAGCCAGCCTAGTTTACCCCTTTCCATTAACCACTAGGTGGAGTTATGAACACAAAAGTGGGTCGGATATTTTGCTCACAACAAGAGGCTTGTTTCCAGGTCTGTCTGTCTGTCAGTTGGTGAAGGAGAAGTGAGAGCACAAAACTCACTATTTTGTCTCCTTTGGTTACCCACAAGGCAAGCCAATAAAAGTGGGTATATCACCCATATGGATTATTGATAAAGTCAGAAAATGTGCTCATTGACGTTGTATGAAGTTGTTTTTGAGCATTTAGGCTACAGTAAGGCCGGTAGTAGAGAAGCCCTTAAGTAAAACTGCTAACTTGAAGAGGCAGGGCAGGTGGTTTTTTGCAGTGATATGATCAGATGGCTTGTTAGGAGGTCACTTAAATGCATATGAATTAGTACAGTGACTCACTCAGTTTATATCGACTATACTCTTCTCTGAATGCTCCTTAGCTTGGAGACCCCTGGTTGGAGGCCCTTCCTTACATTGTTGCATAGGTGATCCCAGATACGTGCCCTGCAGTTTAAGGTTCTGAGTTAATCCACTTTTTTGGGGGGATTGGGACAGCAAAACCAGGGTGCAAAATTAGCACCAGCCACCAGCCAATTTTGCACTTTGAGCAGATTTGTCTTCTATTTTAGAATAGGACAGTCATAATGATCCTGTGCTAAAGTTTGCCTTGCCTTTATCATATTCCCACTTAACGGTTGCATAAACCGTTTCTGTTTTGTGAATCATTTACGCAATCCTAGACATGCAGATATGCTCCAGGGAATTAGGATTTATTGTCTGACAGTCGCGTGTGATTCATAACTTCGTCATAGCATTTGTTTACGGAGAGATTTAATGTCTGTCACGTTGCTTCGAGAATAAACAGACAAACGCTATCACTCGTTACAAGCTGTCGACAAATAACTTCACTTCCTCTTAGCTCGCGGTGTTTCCAGTTGGGTAATACCTCCCGTTTATTTCAGGGTTTGCTTCAGTTCCTGTTACTTAATAGCTAAACTACAGAGTTAGTGAGGAAAATGCGGCTCATTGTAGCGTAAAGTCTGCCATTTCAGACACAGTTTAGCCGATATTAATTATTTTATCTTGTGCAGCTGAACGGAACACAGCTGTAAATCTATTTTAAGGCAATTTCTGGTAATCAGATAAAAGAAATGTATCCCTTTCCAGCATTACTTATCCTGGTTGTAATCCCCTCCATTTCTGATGGTAAGTACATTTTTTATGTTTGATATTTATTGTAGTAAGTGAGGAATGATGTCGAGCTGCTGACCGGTCAGATACATTTCTGGGAAATGGTTGTTTTGTTTTGGTTTCATAACATAGTCTTCACTATTGTTAATATGGGCTAATAAAAAGGGACCAGTATCATGTCTTGAATGTCACTAATAATAATTGCAATTTGTCAGAAATATAATCTATTATCTATTATTATTTTCACCCAATCACCATTTTAAATTATTATTATTATTTATTATTATTTGCAGTTACAGATGGGACCTAAAGTCTGATTACATGACTAAATTTACTGTAAATTTACATCAACTGCATTAAAATTTATTGTATTTTCTATACTGCTTTATCTCACAGGTGATAATTCTTATCAAAGAATATATTATTTAGAACTATGAGTTCTTAGATTTAAAATTTAAATATGGTATTTCTTATTTCATAACAATAACAAGTGTGGCTCTAACAATACAATACAATACAATAACAATGTTAATCGTTTTAGATGTTTAAAAAACTACAACCAGATATACATATAAAAAATATAGTCCTATTAGTGTTTTAACTTTCACAAAGCATAGAAGTTAAAACACATTTTTGAAACAAAGTCAGAAAAGCTTTGTGAAATATCTCAGTGTTAAATGACTCTCCAAGTACAACAACCTTCTGAAATGCTGGCCTCAAACTTTAGCTGCAGAGGTTTTCACAAGTCATGGTAGTACCAAGGAAATACACATAGACCGAAGGTGACCACACCATTTGAAGACCAGTTTATTAAGCTACATCCAGAGCCAAGTTAAAAGACAATTGTGAGATCCTGTCATAGTGGAATGGCAGTAGATCTGAATCCACTTTATCCATGAGTAAAAATTGTCTACATCTTTTCTGTAGGACCTATTATACAAATTCATTACTGGAAGAAGCCCTTAACAAAAAATTAAATAGAATTTTTTTATGATTGTTGGAATGTTTCACCTGTTCTTGAGTTGGTTGTGGGGAATCAATTACAAATGAATCAAAAAAAATGTGGCATTATGTATTGTAACTTTAGATCTATGATCACACCCGGTGCCCGCAACTGGAAAATACCGGTAGCATTGGTTGCACTTTAATATGAATAATGTTTATTGTTATGAGCTTTTAGTTGCAAATGAAGGACAGAAGCCTTTTCAAAACACCATTACTTTTATATCTACTTATTTGTGCCTGTTGCTGCTTTACAAGATGTTAAACTTAATAAACTACAAAGTAAGTGCAAACGTCCTCGGCCATACAAAGCCTTGTGAATTCTGTGTTCCTGTCACACGCTATCGAAACAATTGCAGACAGTATTGAGACAGTTTGTGAGTTTATTTTTAACAATATCATGACCTCACCAATGATGACGCCCTGTGGTTGGTAGCGTGCTGCTGTCCAGTTTTCTGCTGGAGCTCCCTTCCAGGCAATTGTGGGAAGGGGAATTTACTGCACGTTAGCTTGGGTCAGACCTGGGTCAGTTGAATCCATTTTTTATGCTGTAATTTTGTGTTAAGTTGTTATCAGGGTAAATAGATAGTCTCAATGTATGTGTGGTCATGGAGAGCACTGAAGGAATGAACAATTTTTAAAAGGCTCATTATGTTCAACTTTTAGCAGTCGTTTATCTCTAGCCCAGTCTATGCCTCTTATTTGTTATCATTACTCTCAAGTCACAATACTAAGGTTCAGATTTTTTGAAGGGCATATATTCAACAATTAAAAAAAACAAAAAAAACGAGATAAGATTTCCAGAATTTTCAAGGATGCTTTCACACCCACCCTGTTTGGTTTGGTTAACATAACCTGGAGCGTTTAGTGCGGTTTGTTTGGGCTAATGTGAAAGCTGTCAGTCGAACTCTTATGTGGTCTAAATCGAACTGAGACATCTTGAAAAGGAGGGTCTCGGTTCGGATCCAAGAGGATTCTGGTGCCGTTCGTTTGCTGTGTGAAAACAAACAGACCAAATACTGTTCATTAAATCGAATAAAAAGTGTGTGACAAAACCCCTGGAATGCTGTCATACAAGACTTCTGTTTTTCTACCTGTTAGTCATGCAGTCGATTTGGCGTCTAATAACACTAATAATGCTTATAATCAGTTATTTCTTCATGAACTCTATGTGACATCAAAGAACATAAATACATATCAGTGTTAAAGTGCAGCAATACCTGCTATCAGTCAGAATTTGATTTTCCCATTTGGGCCCTGGTAATGCGGTCATGATGCAGGACGACAATCACCAAAAGTGTCCAGTCAACGAGTTAACCATGTCAGTCTGTATGACTTCATGTTTACCCCCAATGGTTAATTTGTAAAAAGTCAGTGTGAACCTGAACAACGTTTTTTCCCTACATGCGACTCTGTTTCATAATCCAAAAAAAAAAAAAATGGTAGCTGGAAGTGACATATGTCCTTGAGCAGTTTGTACAACAGAAACCAAACTTTTTTCATCCAAATGGTTGTAGTTATAACAGTTTTTAAGAATTCTGGAAAAATCTTAAGAACACTCGTAAGTGTCTTTAATAGACCTTCTGAATTTTCCTGGGTATTTATATTCCAGAAAAATGGATGCTAAGCTCTGTGACTGGTAATGATAAAAATCACGAGAAGCACAAACTGGGGCCAGTTTATCTCCTCTGTAGTGTAAGAGTGTGGAGCCTATAGTTCTGTTCTGATGGATGCATAATAGTTTTCTAATGGGTTCCTCTTTGTTGTTGTATAATGAAGCCTGTTGCTCTGCTAATGTGTTCATAATGTAAACCGAAGTTTTTCTGTAGCTGCTTCAAATGGAAAGCTTTCCACCTGCAACCATTTGTGAAACAGAAACAGGAAATGTTGAGTCATCAAGGTTAGTAATAAACCGCTAACTCCTTGTTTGGCCTAGATTTGGACGTTCTTTGGCACATTATTGTTGGTGGATCCATTTCTAATATCTTCTAGAGAGAAGACTGGAAGAAAAGATGCAGTCACAAGTGAACTGATAAGTCTAAAAATTAAAATAAAAGGACATTACAGGGGAGGAGCAGTGGGAGGCCACTGTGTGTTCTAAGCCGATGCACCGATCAAACGCTCTCAATGCAGAATCAGATACCTCGGCTGTCTCTTCGAGATGTTTTTTTTCTTGTGCTGGATACTGGTGAAGTAAGCAGTGGCTTATTAAATTTTTCCAGCCTAGAGAATTAACACGAGAGTGGACACTGAACAATGCTGTGTGCGTGGTTATTTGAATTACAAAACAAACCATCAAAAAGAGCATTGTGCTTCATGCAGTGCTGATTGTTAGATCCACGCTGTAGTTCTGTTCTGGTCTATTGAGATTATTGATACAGTATCTCATCCTCTTGGAAGATAACAAATGAAGAGTTTCTGCCTGTGTGATTGTAAGAGAAGCCCTTGATCAGATTCTCACTTTTTTTTAATATCAGACTTCATTGTAGTTATAGTAGAAATATTTTATTTTATTTTATGTTAAAATATTGTCTATGTTCCACTGGTTATTTTTAGGAACATAAGTGTTACATTACTAGCAAACATCCTAGAATAATCTAGTTGTGCTGCATTTGAACACATATTTTCTATACAGAGTGAATACAGGTGGTTAATACTAAATTGTTTAACTTGTGAAAGGTACAATCTGTGGAGTTTTTGTAATCTCACAAAAATTGTTTTTTCAGGAAAGCAAGATATAATTCCTAAACTCCAAAGCCTCAGAACAAGACTTGTTTTGCTTTGCTGTTTAAACTATGCGTGTGTAACCTTTATATTAAACTTTGAGCAACATGGTTGTGGATTTGACTTGTTAGTTGTAAATCATCCCACCATCAGTAAATGTTACTTTTTCTAATGTAATAAATGTGGTTAAGGGGAATAGTTTTTGGAAAACATTTTGAGAAATACTACTAGGTATTTACTAGTGTGGTTGTCTTTTTTTTACCAAGCATTATATTAAAAGACAGAGACCACTCTCATGTCTGTACACTAAATATGAAGCTAAAGCCAAAACAGGTTAGATTAGCTTAACATAAAGACTGAAAACAGAGGAAACAGCTAGCCTTAAATTGTGAAATCCATATAATGCAGAGGTGTAAAAACAACAAATAACAGTTTGATTATTGATTAACTGAAGTGCTAGTAGGCAGAATTTGGTTTCATTGGACAGAGCCAGGTTAGCTGTCTCCAGTCTTCGGAACAATACAGTTACGAGATTGGGATCGATCTTCTCATCTAACTCTCGTCAAGAAAGCAAATAAGCGCATTTCCTAAAATGTCCAAGTCTCTTAATGTAATGGTCTGACACTGAATAACATGATCATTTCCTGCAGGTCAGCATGAGACCACCTGCAACGTTGTCCCGAAAGATCAGTACATTGAAGTGGGGTCCGATACCGAGATAGTGTGCCAGACTTCATGTGTCCCTGGCAAGGTTTTCTGGACACTGAACAAGATACCCGTAGATGAAAGCCTGTCACACATTACCAACTCCTCACACACAGTCGTGACACTGAGGAACTTCACTCACCACATTGCTACGTTGGAATGCAGCAGTGTAGATACGAAGCAGGTCCTTGGAGGCACCACCATCAGAACGTACTGTAAGAAGTATTTTTGGGGTTATATTCTGAGAATCAATATGGTTGTAGATGCCTGCAGTAACATGAAATGTGACTTTTTTTCACAGCAAAACCCGGCAAAATATCATGCATCTTGCACTATGATAAATATTTTAAGAGCGGAGTGCCACAGCTGTTAACATGCAACTGGGAGCATGAGATTGATTCTTCATTGGCTGTAAACTACACTGTACTAATGTGGGTATCACAGTTTCTTCCTTCTGTGTAAGAACTAATGCAGGAACAATAATTTTTGTCTTATTGATTTATGCACTGAATATAAAACATGTATTTCTTTCAGTGATCCTAATCAGACTAAAATCTGCAACTCAACCATAACAACATGCACAGCCAAACATTCAGTAGATCTTTGGCAAAATTCCACTGTTACTGTTAGAGCTAGAACTACTGCTTGGGAAGCTTCCTCCAACACTTATACATTCAACCCGTATCACATACGTAAGTACATTTAGCAGGAAAAAATAGACTTCTTATGATCTCATTGTGTTTGAACATTTAACAACATTCCTGCGTTCTGATGTATCGTCATAATAATTTTCCCACAGTGAAAATGAGCCGTCCGGAGATTAAGGTGACCACCTTCTATGATCATCTATTGGTTGAGTGGAACCGGTCACCTACCTATCAAAAAAAGTGTCACTGTCAAGTCCAATACAAAAAGGTATGTCCCTGCTTAAGCTCCTAAATGCAGCAGTTGGCCTTTAAAGTATTTATTGTAAGCAACTGTGAAAACGAATGCAACAATTTCCACGACTATGATCACAAACCAGAAAAAAAGAGAACCATTAACAATAGTTAGACCAAAGGTCAAATTAATCGGTAAAAGAACACTTAAATTGAACTGGATTCACAGAAGTATGGACTAACTCTCAAGTTACATCCTCTCTAACGCCAGGAAGAAATGCAGTATCGCACAATAAAACAGTAATCAATCTAAATAAAATATAGAGTTCGGAAGAGATTCAGACATCTAGGCTACTAGAATGAAAATATACGTTATTAAAAACAAATAATCCTAATGTTATTTTGACTTTCATAAGGACATTCACACAACCCTGCCTCCTAGAAATTAGGTTTATATACAACATATTTGCAACAGCAAATACGTTTTCTATCTTTCTATCTATTACCTTTCAGCACAGAATGAGAAAATGTTAATTCAGACATCTGGCAAATTGCAAAAATGTTGATACTGAACATCTCAGTAAAATGTTCACTGACAATGTACAGTATTTCATGTGTTTTACACCTAAACATCAGATACAATATCCACTTGTAGTGACAACAGCATTATTTACATTTTTATGGTTATGTTTAGGCACTAGCAACAGTTGGTTGAAGTTAGAGAAAGATCATGGTGCATCGAGGCCCATTTAACCGAAACCACAATCTCTACACAAGCTTAGCCAAAGTGCTTTTGTTGCCTGAACCTAAACACTGACAGGGCTGTGCATGTGAAGCCTGTCCTACACTTTGCACACCATATGACGACTTCTGTGTGTTACATAAATGTAGCGCTTCATTAACTAAAAAATACTCCTTTCTGTTCCAGGCAGTAAATGAAAGCACTCCAGAGGTAAGAGACTTGTTTTCTCTGGCACATCTTATTTCAACAAAACCAAAGCTGTGAGGTATTTTGTAAAGCACAAAATGTCTGTTTAAAATCAGCCATGGTAAATAAACATAACTTCGTATTGTGGTGAAAAATCATGTATTCAGCTTTGGACCTTCTGTGGATTTCCTTGATTGATTGATTTGAATGGATGTTTCTAACTGAAATATGTCTGTTTTTCCTAGTGGGTGCTCAATAAGACTCTCACCTCCGACCAGAGAGGGTCCAATGTGACCATTGAAAAACTTGAGTCCTGCAGTAACTACAAATTTGCAGCCCGCTGTGCTTTAGATAAGGCCCCTTGGAGCGAGTGGACCAATAAGACAATTCTTACCAAACTAAATAGTAAGAACAATGTCAAAACTGCTTGCATCAGCATCAGAACTGATAAAAGCAGGCTACTAAATCACCTATGTGTGTTTCGTCTGCTTAATAGCTTACTTTATTATTGTGTTTTTTAATTTGTATTTATAATAATTGTAAAGGCCTGTAGATAACATGTGAATGTGCCTAGGCCACAATAATAACCCTGATTTTCTGCTTTTAAGCACTTAGTTTGGATGTTGATTCCTCTTGGTTAACCCTCAGGTCTAATCATCCAGATCATTTCAGTGTAATGTCTGATTAGATAATTTGAATTCTAATCAATGAAGTAAGATATACTGAAATCATTACTTATGAGGGGAGCCACACAACCTTGTGGCTTTTTCTTTGGCTGTACTGGCACAACTGAGATTCTTACTTTTTTATTTACATGTGCAAATAAACTAAATTAAACTAGTTACAGATCTTGTCAGGAATAGCTCTAATGAGATCTGTTTCTTATGCTCACTAACTGCCTACTAGTGAGGAAAACAAAGCATACCAGTATGACTACTCCTAATTGTATTGTATCAACTTTGGTTGATTTCCAGATGGGTTCAAAATTAAAAATAATAAAAAAATATATATCTGTTAATAAATGTCTGTATATAAAGTGCTAACTGTAACTCTTAGTAGGGAATGATGGGGCCATGCCTGCCATTTGTGCTCCTGATAAAATAACTGGTTTACAAAGTGATACTGGATTAGCTTCAAATGAAAAAAACAAAAATATTTATTTGCAATGTTTTGTGGAGAAATTGTGAAAGATTTAAATCAAAAAAACATTCGTGCTAGCTCTGAGAGGAATTACAGACTGGCTTGAGCATTTGAGTTGCAGGTTGGGACTTGAATGTGAATATCTTAAGATACACCTCCTACAAAGTCAAAAGTTGAGTCTGTGTGTGACATACGCTGCATAATAATAAGGCTGATAACAGATCAGATGTAGACCTTGAGACGCTAAACCATGGGTTGAGGTTACCATGAGCTCAAGGCTATTTTGCTTGGTCATGTTCTCTCTTTTTTTGGCCATAGTTTAGACCAAAACTGTTCAGTTAAGTTTCATCATAATGCTGCACCATCATATTTCTACATGTGCATTTAATTGTATTGACATATTTTAACCCTTTACAGAGAGTGACGTCAAGCTGCGCCTGTGGAGAAAAGTAGCTGAACCGGAGAAAAATGGAATTAGAAAAGTTCATGCCATGTGGGTGGTAAGGAAGCCTCTCATTGTTGCCTTTACATTGCATACTTCCTTAATTTCCAAACTCATAATTCAACTTTTAAACTTTACAACCTACATTTCCTAAGAGACATACACATCCTTTTATTGCTTACTGAGCATAAGTTCTTCAAACTGTCTACGCAGGAGATTCCTTCAACATGCCAAGGCACATTTAGCTACACTATCCAACAGACTCCTTACCCGGAAAGCACAACTGGAGTGAATAATAAAGATCATATATGTGGCAATTCAACTTGTGATGTTTATGTGAACCAAGATGCACACAGACTACATCTCACAGTCTTCGATAATGAACATCTGCTTGGGGAGGACTCTGTTTATGTTCCAGCCATTGGAGAGAGTGAGTTTTAATGCTATTGATTTTGATTTTGTAATGAGTAACCACAATTTATGGATCATATTGCTTCATTTTAATGGGGCCATGCTTTTATCTGATGCATATTAGTGATTTGGTATCAAGCAATTAGCTTATTTTCACTTGATCTCACTTGGCAGGCCTCCCTGAAGTTACTGACATCCAGACCTCAACCCTGGAAGGGGTTATTCTGGTAAGATGGAAGGCTCCGGTTCCTGTCGGTGGTTACATGATCGACTACACCCACGATGGAAATCATTACTACTGGAAGGAGAGCAAATACACTAACGCAACACTATTTGGTAGGTTAGAGAACGGACATGAAATGCTTGATGTCAGATAGAAAGATGGGTATGGATGACATTCTTTATCTGTGTTAGCATCACTACATGGAATGAGCCTTGTGGATCTGAATCATCATCAAACCCATGCTGACTTTTGCATTATGCCTTAACATCTTTGACCATCACATACATTTGTGGCACTCAGTTATGGATAGACTGGTGGAAATAGACTTTAAAACCTGCTCGGTAAATCATTAGTCAAGAGCTCTTTTAATTTTGTAGAGTTTCTGAGAACTGTGACTCATCTCCTATGGGATATGTTACATTCTGCTCTGCTACTTTCTTGCTTCATTGTCTTTTATCAAACAAAGGAACACAACTAAAGCTACCAGTATACGCCATCAGAACTGCTTGTCAGTTGGTTGAAGAGCTTCACTCCGCACCTTTCTGACATTGGTTTGGGGAGGGTTCTGTCCAGCCATTTCTTTCCCAAACTGACAATCTGACATTCACACCCACTTCATGCCATAATGAAATAAAAATACTTACATCCGCACGCTACCATACTCACAGTGACAATGTTAACATGATCCGTAACATTGGTTTAGTCTAGTTGGGGACGTTTATTGTCATCTCTCTTGTCATCTCACATGTAAACAAACTTTAGGGCATCACCTGAGTTAACAGACTTCGTCCTCTAGGGAACATGAATGTTGGTACAAAATGTCATGACAATCCATTCAATAGTTTTTGAGATATTTCAGTCTGGACCATCAAGCTGACATTGCCATCTCTAAAACTTTAACCAATAGCATGGCTAAAAAGCTAAGCAGGACCAGTAGTAAGAGAATTGAATATATGGCTTTAATGCCTTTTAACAATCACTTGCCACTTTACTATAAAAGTTTTTTTATTGACGTCTTCCCTTCCCTACAGGCCTCCTGGATAAGAAGCCATACAATATTACAATAACTCCCCTCTTTGGTGACAAGACAGGTCATGGCACACAAGTCTTTCAGATCTGCTCCAGAATCGGAGGTACATTATTCAAATTTTCTTAAGATTCTGAAAAAGTTTTTTCATGTTTTACATGCTAAAAACCTGATCCCTACAGATCCAGGGAATGTCAATATCAGCAATGTTGAGCCTTATGACAAAAGTGCCAGTGTGAGTTGGATTGTGGAGTCACAGGAGGCATGCAGTGGTGCTGTTGTCAACTACACCATCTTCTACTATACACAGAAGGGGCCACTGCTCAGTGAGTACACCACATACTTGTTTGCAAATTAATTAAAGATATTTATTTCCTCTTACGTTTTTATGGCATTTCTGTCATGGTTTTCTTCTAGATGTTACTGTAGATGGCACGAAGCAGGGCATCCTTTTGGAAGACCTGAATCCAGACACCCAATACAACGTTTATGTCAGGGCCACAGCTCTTACCGGAGCTACCAAAAGCACTGACAGGGTCTTTGAAACCAAAACATTTGGTAAGTAGTCTTCTTGTGTACATCAAACACACAGTTTACACACAATTGAATTTATTCCTAGCAACTGCAGCCCTTTAACAGAAGGTATAGGAGTGACAAGATAACAAGGTTAAAAGGCCTGTCCTCATAGAACTAGAACTCATAACTATTTTATTACACACATTTGTCTCCCTCTGATGAGTTTCAATAGGTTTAGAGTTGCACAGGCAAACACTTGCACCTCCTGCTATCGCACCAGTACAAAGTAACAGTGAAAATGTTGAAATCCTGAAGTGGTTCATGAACAGAACAGAACGATGGCAACACTTACAGTTGCCCCTGCATATCATAACGTGATTGGCCCGGGGAAGAGGTTTAAAAACGGTTCCCCTTCAGGAGTGGATTGTTGTGGCAAGTCAGGGGAAGCCTGTGGTTAGTGTGGTATTTACCTACCTTACTAACAACTGATAGGATTTCTTTATAAGCCTACAGTCAGTCAAGAGCAAACCTTTCTACAATATTTTGGCAGTTGGTACTGGTTGTGTTGCATGCATGCTTTGGCATGTCAGGTGGATGTGCAGCCTGCTGTGATGCACACAACAACTGCCTTACTTTCAAGAGTATGCTATTTGTTAAAGTTAAAGGAACACAGTCTCCATCTTATTGACAAAAAGTTACTTCATAAGCAAATGCACAAAATGCCTAGTCCCATATACCCTTTTTAACTAAAACAATATTGTGAATAACCCAGATGCCTTACCTCTGACATTGTTTTATTGCTACCAGTTGCTCAATACATCATTCATTGTCACGCCTCTCCCATCAGTGCGAAAGAAAGAGTATGTTTTATCCAGTAATACACTGCATGTAGAGTTTTCAATAAGTAAGTCATTTTTCATGTTGCAACATATATCATTTATTCTTTAACAGATCCGAGGCTCATGACACTACTCAGTGTCTGCGGATCCATCACTATATTTCTTGTGTTATCTCTTGGATTATGGTGTGCTATTCAGTAAGTCTCAATCTTTTCTTGTCAGTGATGAAGTGATAAGACAGTGAAACAATTTCCATGTGACATAAAATTTCCCTGTCAACAATAATAAAAGCCATATTGTGCTACATTTCAAAATCTTGAAAATTGTGTCCTAATGGTGCTGATAATCTGCTTTCTAGGTGGAAGAAATTCAAGGAGAAGCCAGTGCCAAACCCTGGCCTCAGTTCTGTGGCGTTGTGGCCATCGGCAAGCAGTCGAAAGGTGAACTCAGCGAGGAAGGAATTAAAAGGAATTTATTCATTCATTTTGAAGTGTCTGAGGCAGTGAGATGATTCACTTCTAGTTTATTTGTGGTCAGGGAGGAAAATATGAAAAAGGCATTGCTTCATTCAGGTGATGGTCATGAAATGGTATAAATAGATTGCAGTGATTTGTACCCATAACCCACTGGGCCTTGACATAACATTTTGTTATGTATTCATTTAAATGCTTAAACACCATGCACACAGAGATAAACAAACAGAGGGATAGAGAAAGTGCCATGAACAGATTGGTGGCTTTTAGGGAACAGACTAGGTTAGAAAAACGCAGTCTATATCAAAACCTTTGCAACAAGTAGCCTAACAAGTCTCTTAGTTGAATTCTCGTCGGCAGAATAAACACAGACCATAAGTACTAATGTTAATAGATTCTGAGAGACCCATGGGAAGTAACAGTAGCTAAGTATGGACTTTACCGGTTAAACTTTCAAAATAAAACGTTAACGTTGCGAAACATCACCATTTAGAAACTTAACGTTGTTAAAGTTGTGAAACGTTGCAATTTTGTTAGGTTTAGGCAACACAAGCACTTGGTTTGGGTTAAAATAACTTCAGTCAGTTAACACATCAGTTGGGTAAATCTACTTGCGTAACTTACTCAATTTACACAACATATTTAACTTAAATAAATACATTTAGTGTTGACTTGTTACATACGGGAAATGAACACTGATCTCCTGGTTGAAAGTCTAGTTTCTGGCCCTTCATTCACCCCAAACACCTCCTGACTCAGGCTTTTCTTGTCATGATTCTGTTTTTATCTCCTGAAAATTCCACTAAATGATCTTACGTTTTCTAAAGGTAACACTTGTTCACCCTGTCTGTCTGTCTGTCTGTCTGTCTGTGTCTGTGTGTGTGTGTGTGGATATGTCCATAGGGAGCGTGCCCCTTCCAGCCATTCAGTAATCCATCTGAAAGCCTTTGTGACATGGTTTACACAGAGGAAGCTCAGAGAACATCTACCTCTCCACTAGCTACAGACTGTAACGGGAACACAGCCAGTGAACAGACGGAGGAATACGTTGTAGCACCAGACCCCGTCAAATCTGTTGAGACACAGCATCTACCCTCTCCTGGAGAATCCACAGCACTGATTTTTTCAGAAAACAGCCCGACAAGCCCTTATCGAAGTCAGAGTTCTGTGGAAACTCACACCCTGAGGACCAGCAAACAATGTAAGCGAGTTCCAGTAAAACAACAAGAAAAGGCTCTGACTGTTTATGTCACTCTGGACATGTTTGAACAAGGCCAGGGAAGGTGAAATGAAAACAAAACCATTATTGTGTTCCAAGAGTTCAGATAAGCCACTCAGGTCTGAATACAGCATGTGTGGTTTAATATTCCCCCAAATTTCCATTGTAATGTGTGGCAATATGTGTGGAATCAAAGTAAAGAAGAAAGATTGATGATTGTAGACTTCATCACCCAGGTAACAAAATGTAATGTTTTGTGTAAATATATGTACATTTTGCTACTGTTAATCCTTTATTGATACAAGCATGTAATATTTATTGCAAAACGTTGTGTGGAAGCTGTTATTATCAAGTCAACTTGATATCTTTCACACATCTACTGTGTTATATGGAGATATCTATTTATCCCAATAGTTTTGGGTCTCATTTAATGCAAAGACAGAGCCCTTAAATAGAAATGACAATTATTTAATGATATATTGATTTTCTTTCTACAATGCAATTAAATTGGGAAGTACAGTGCTTTTGTATAAAATAGGGCAAAACTGCACTCAACAAGCTGCCTACAGGTATAATCTAATGCATCATCACAAATCTTATTTCACATTTATCTATTAAATGGTTAAAAATCCCCTCATTACCAAAGGACACTACAACATTTCATAAATATACGTTAAATTACTTTTTTGAACAAGTAACACCAACAACAAACATGGCCGGGGGTTCTGAAGCAGAAAATCACAATATTAAACAAATGTACTGTAATGTACTGCTTGTAATCAATTTCAAAGAGAAATGATTATATGGCCTGTGATTAGAGTATACATTTATGGATATACATTTTAACTAACAGTAAAATCAGATTAGTAATGTAGTTAATTCATAAAACCCCAGGTATATGCTGGGGGAAATCTGTCATTGTAGAAAAGATTTTGGAGGATAATGCAGATGAATGTACATAATATACTGTATGTACAAATATATTTTTACCTGTCTTTGTTCAGCTTTGTTGTCCTTGTTTTAGCTGTATGGCTATTTTGTATTCCTGTATAATGTTCTGCACGTAAGTACATTGAAAGCAGCTTAAACCCAGAGTCACATTTCTTGTACATGCACACTAATATGCCAATAAAGCTAGTCTGATTCTGGTCCTATAAGACAGTGGTTCTCAAACTTTTTCACATCAAGGACACCTTAACACAAATTAGATTTCATAAGATTATGTCCCAGGTTCCTCGATCTGATAGGATATTTGCTTTGTTTTATTACAGTATGAAACCCATGACCAACATAATCAACAACAGAATAATAGGGCACAAATATAAACAAATGGGTATTGTGTTACAAATACCAAAAGACATTAAAAAATATATTTAAATTTTTACATATTTTAACTATTTTGAATGGTTTACTATTCTTTAAACCAAATAAAGTTTCAATATAATGTTTGGTTTCTATCTTCAAATGTGGTAACTGTGACCATTTCCACTTGTGAATCTAATATTTTCCATATAAAATAAAGAGGTTTAAAATATACTACTATTAATAGTTGAATCAGTCAGCATATTAAAGAAATGTTCTAAATCTAACCAAAATAATAAAATAAATTACAAATGGTTTCAGCCTCAGCATTGCAAAACATACACTTTTTTCCGATATCATTCCTGAACCTTGCGATCACCTGGTTCACACGATAAATCAAATGTATAATTTTAAATGTTTTGTATCCTTTCCTGGATATACCTGCAGGCGGCAGTGTGACGCAGTACGTCGTCTGAACTACAGACATTAACAACCCGAAGAAGAAGGGTAGCTACAGCTAGCACGTTTGGTGAATGTAATGACGCGGTGCTAGCTAATTGCTAACAATCTGGATTTAAGAAGAACAGACTGAAAAGATAACATCGTTTTTGGGATGCTGATCGGCCGTGAGTCGTAACAACCCATGTTTCGAGTAAATACCTGCCGGCCCGTCAGCATGTTGACCGGGCTTAAAGTTATTGGATGATTCTCCTGAATTAGTAGCTAAAGGGCCTTAAGTCCGCGGTACTTGGGTGAACGGCAGCCGGGGATCAACGTGGTCTGAGAGGGACCATCAAGCCACAGGCTAGCTGGTAATATTCACTGCACCAGAACCTCTCCTGAACATGTCACACACCGGACCCCCTCCTCGATGGCGGAATTGTCCCAGAAGAGGACAACCTGTGGCAGGTGAGGAAACAAAAGACGACATTACGTGAGATAAACCAGCTTAATTTACGGAGCTGTTCGCGCTTTTGCTGCTGCTAGCTACGTAACGTTAATGTAACGATGCTGCAATTTGTGTTCCTGGCAGAGCATGACTGGATAACGTTATATTTTCTAAAACGTTATGATTCGCCTTTTAATTTCCCACACGTCGTACTACAACAAGAAACGTTGGGGCTTAGCTATTTTTGTCAGTTTTCATTCACTCAAAAATTGCAAGGCTAGCATCACAACATAGTGACGTTAGCGAGCAGTGCTGTTCAAAATAACATTATTAAAATTCAAGCGATGGTTGGTATGAACTGGATAAGCCGACCGTACTGGAAGACACACCACAGTATATATGCTCACATGTTGTCGTAAGTGTACGAAGGCCAACTTGGCTTGTCATTTTGAATGGAGTTTGGTTTGACACTACATTCAGGCGCGCAGTGTTTAGCTAACTTGGCACCTGTGGCTGAAGCGCAACTCTTCGCAGACATGCGTGCTGTTTACCAGCTAATACGTTTATTACGTTTTGAACAAAAGATGAGTTTGTGGGCTGTGTTTCGTTCATGTATTTCCTATCGGGGGAAAAAGTACATTAAAAAGTAACTATTGCGTTGGCTAGGATCGCTGTCGAAGCATCACGTGTCAAAACAAACCGGAGCTGTAGCAGTACTTTGGTTGTGCATGTTGCTGTGTGGTGGTCGTTTTCCACTGAAGCCATTGTAATGTTTACTTGGATCTCGCAAAGCTAGACCATCTTCAATTCACGTTTTTGCTTTATAGGAGTGCAGTAGTCTAGACCAGTGGTTTTAAACCTTTTCACATCAAGCACCCATAAACTGATGCAAATTATGGACCCCCATTTGATAAGATTTTGTCCCAGGGTCCCCCACCTGATAGGAATTTTGCTTTTAGATGTTTTAGTACAGAAAGTGAATGAAACCCATGACCCAAGTAGTCACACATACTGTCCTTGTGTCACTTAGGGACGGAATTATAACAAAAATAAAGTATTCCCTTTTTTCCCCCCATTTTTTCTGGGGACCCTCTGGGTCCCCGGAGCCCACTTTGAGAACCATGGATTTAGACAGGTATTCAGTTTCAAGGCACAGCTGGTGGCGGAGGCACTTTTAAATCCAAACATATTACTTTAAAGAAATTAGCAATAGTACACTCGGATGGGTCCAGAGTTTAATTGTATTCTAACCAAATTAGATATGCCAACAAATACTCTTTTGTGTGCAATTCCATGCTTACCACAGCACGTACTTCATCCTTGATTTGTACCTGCCCTGCTTTGTGACCACACCAAACCTGAAGTGATTAATCTGAATTTTTAGTTTTGATTTGGTGTGATAAAGTGTGGTGATCATTGTAATTGTTGACACAACTTAACAGTGTATTAGACCGGGTCTTTACAGAATTCAGTAATTAAAATAAGCATAAAATAATCATGTAAAGAAAAATAAAGCTTTTGGTGAACCAACTAATCATTTAATTGGCTTTCTAGAGTCCCTACCCAAAGTTTTATACTGAAGAACACTGATTCTGGTCATTCACTGATGATGGTCACTTGTATTTTCCCTCATAGGTAAATTCCTGCCAATGAAAACGATGTTGGGTCCCAGGTATGATGACCAAGTTGCAGAAGAGAACAGGTTTCACCCAAGCATGCTGTCCAACTATTTAAAAAGTCTTAAAGTAAGTAACTTCAAGAAGACTGAAATTCTGAAGGAACCTTTTCAAATTGCCCAACCTGTGTCTCACCATTCCTTTTGTGTCTTTCTTCAGGTGAAAATGTGTTTGCTTGTGGATTTGACGAACACTACTCGCTTTTATGACCGCAGCGAAATTGAAAAAGACGGCGTAAAATACATGAAACTTTCGTGTAAAGGGTATGTGTACATTTCACTGTCATGAGCTTAACTAATTGTAAATTGTAGTGATGTACTATGACCAATGTCGTCATGTTTGTTTTAGCCATGGAGAATGCCCTTCAAAAGAGACGACCACAATGTTCATCGGGCTCTGTGAACAATTCATTGAGAAGAATCCCACAGACTTGATAGGTAAGGAAACCACAGCTTAACAATTCAGGTCACATCAGTAACTAATTGTTTAATCATTTGTATTTTCTTAATTTCAGTTCTTACCTTTGTCAGTTTGCACTTGCATAAGAACATCTCCTTTCACAGATTTAATACTGTGTTTCTGAAGTACATGAGAGGAAACACTGCACTTAGCGATATGTTTGAACCTCTTTGATTGCAGTAGTGTTTCACCTTTGCTGATATGTTTATACCCAGTTTTTGAATATTTGAAATGATCAGTTCCTTCTGCTATGAAAACTGGACCAGATAGATTGTTTCGGATATTTTTTCTCACATAAGGGATATGAGCAAGATGTCAGAAATGAAAGCAGCCCTTGAAATATTTTTGAGCTCTACACATATTTAGAAGTAAAGAGTTTGTAAAGTTCAGTTTGTGTGGAGTATTAGAGAATAGTAGATTTCAAACATTTTCCCACTGACTCAAATGGCCACAGTTGTTCATTGAAAGAAAAGGATTGCATTAGCGTTCAATGTAGTTTAATGTCAACAGTTAAACATTTGAGTGGATCACTTTACAAATCTGAGGTAGAACATTCAAAACAATTTTGATAAAATCTTTTTCAACAAATATGCATGAATAAAATGAAGTAAAAGCTTTCAGTCCTTTTTCCGCAACAAAATAACCATCATAATAAAAAATTAAGTCCTAATTTGTGTGTGATTCAAGTGAACATTTATTGAACATTTCACTTGTCTTGAATGTTATTGAAAAAAATTATATCGCGGTAATTATTGTTTTTTTTTTTCCAGCCCTAAAAGAAATATGAAAGTAGAATTTCAAGGATATTCAAACTGTAAATGAGTTTGCACCATGTTTAATTTACTGTTGACTGTTGGAACAGCTTTGCTTCAGCAATATTCATATACTCATTTAGATTTTGTTTTGATATTTTACCACCCCACAGTTTTTACTCCTTAGACCTTCACACTTCCATTTATTCCACTCAGTATGAAACACCTCAAAAACCTTGAATTTTAAGTGCGGGCACCTGGAACACCTCTGCTTTATTTCTAAAAACATTAAAACCGGCTCTCTTATTTTGCGTTAAAGACTAATGTTATAATGTGTCCTGTGAGAGGGTGTTGTTTGTACATTTCAAAGTATCCTTAAGGGTTTACTGTTGAGGAAACATAATATTCCTATAAAAAGTGTGCTTGCATACTCTGTAGTTCACAGTGACCATATTATTTTATAATTTGCGGTGGCGTCTATGTAGTATCCTACAATTTCTGGCAGTGATGTGTCTTTTTTTCAGCCTGTCCCTGACCACAAAAAAGACAATTACATTAACAATTACATTTCTATGATATGTAAGAGGAATATTAACTTAATTTATCTCCCAGGGGATATTGTTAATAAGGAGGGGAATAAAGTGAACTGTTATTGATCAACTGTTACTACTCTGTTACTGATGTGTAATTCAGACTACTTCTATTGAGTGTGAAATCTGGAAATTTAGATGATTTTGTGAAACTACATTTTCAACTTATTGTAATGTTTGGCTGTAGAGTTCAGGACTGTACTGGCCCATTAGTAGCATTCCCTTATGTGTCCAGCAGAGAGCAGCCTTACTCTAATAATTAAACACTGCAAATGGGGTTTTTATTTTAAAAGGTTCACACTTTTTTTTTTCTTTCAGTAATCATGTTTATATTCATACAGTTATATATTATACTGTATTATAGTCTAAACATCAGACAGCTTCCCAGTAGTCAGTCTACTGATGGTCACAGTGCAGCTCCATGTAGCAGCTGGAACTTAAATGCCCCGCTCAAGGTTTGCACACCTGTCTCTGTTAAAAACTGGGAGACAGTTTTCATATTTCCAAATGTGCATCACTTTCAATGCAACAGAAACAAAACAAAAACCGTGTCGTGCAAGTCACTGTTGTTGGTTTTAGAAGTGTGGGAGTCTGACATGAGAACCAGAACTCTTCTCCCACTGAACGCTGTGTAGGTGATTTCTAGGTGAAAGGACATCAGTAGACACCGCACCTAAACCTTGGCTAAATAAATGTGGTTTAAAATTGTGAAGGTGTCTCTATGTGGGCTTGTTTTTGAACTGTTGTTTCAACTGTATTACATTTTTACCTTCATGGAAATACTGTAGTTAGAGGTGCACTTGACATCACTCAGCTTATCGTTAGTCAGTATGTACTTAATAATAGGTAATTTATTTATTTATTCATTTCTGACAAATGAGCCATTCATTATGTTATGCTGACCGCACTGACGGTCTTCAAGAATGTGTAAATGGTTTCCAACACAGCTAGGAGACATATCTACATTGTAAGGCTGAACGATTTTGGGAAAAATATCTAATTGCGATCATTTTGACTGATATTGCAATTGCCATATGATTTAAGATATTGGAGGGAAGGATCATTTTGCATCATTCTCATTTTGATTAAGGTGTGATCTTAAGTTTGTACTTGATGTGTAGGCCAGGACGTTTCTGCAGCACGACAATATTTAATTTAAAATCGTATTTTGCGTTTAACAAACGCTGCCCCTCCTACGATTTGAAAATTGCAGTATAGGCCATATTGCGATTTCATGATTTTGATTCATCTTTCAGCCCTACGACAAAGTAAACCTTGCAACGCATTTAAATCTGATACATCAACCGGTATTGGCTTATTGCCGATACATCAGTGTATAACGGAAGTGATCAAACAAATCTAAAGGATCTGTGTCAAGATTGTTTGTTAGAAAATTATGATTAGCATTTTAAACTCAAATTTGGATATAAGTATCTGCCTCAGAATTCCTGTATCGTTGGACTGCAATTAAAATTGGTACCTTAAATTGACAAGGTTTATGAAACATTTATTATTTTTTTTAGATAATTGTGCTAGCGTCAAATACATGTGTTAAAAAGATGTGTATGTAGATCTCAATTACCAAATAATCATTCAAGTTCTACCTCATTTAGGGTCTTAGGTTCTAGTTGTTGTTCTAGTGGAACAACAGCACTGTTTTTAAGCAGCTTTTTGTCACTTGCTTCGAATAATATTCTGCTGTGACATTGTGCCTTAAGGCAGCCTGTGGCCTTCTTTCCGAGGACACATGGATTTTGATGTTGCATTTTCACACTGGTGACAGCAGGGTGCTCTCTTATACCTCACTCTAGCAACTTGTCATAATCCTGTTCAGATCTTTTCTTTCCTTACGAACTGCTGCCCTGCTTGTAAATCAGATTGTTCGAACATCAGAGCAGAACGCGCGAACGTCATCTCAGCAACGTCCTGTCTTTAGCCAGCTGGCGATTAGGCTTTGTTGCCTCTGTGGTACACATGTCCAAATTAGACAGTTGGGCTGGTAAATGTGATCCCCATCCTCCATTTCATCTTCATTAGTGTTGGCGTCGCTAGGCAAACTTCCTTTGCTGGGGAAATATGAGAGTTTATTTTGTTTAGTTTGAACCCTGCTGTGCACCTGCTCGTTTGTCAATTTGTTAAAAACATTTTTTTTGCTGAACATGTTTTTGAAAAGGTGAATAAATATGGCTTAAATCGTCAGGGAGTCTTTCTTCCCAGGAAATCTAAAATAAAGACAGGTTTTCTTTATTTTAGAGTTTTCCTTTGCCCTTTTCATCTACTCTTTACCTCCCTGAACGTTTCATCAATTTCTGGGTCTGTGTGTGCAGTGCCTGGTGTGTGAATGCTGTTTTAAAGCCACGACCCCCCCCCCCCCCAGAGGGGGATTTGCTTGAGCTTTTGGAGTTTGTGACCTGATGCCCCCTCTAAAAAACATGGACTGAGCCTCACTACATCTCAAAAGAGGACTGCTATGTTATTGATGGGAGAGGGGAACGCATGGATAAGATTGTGCTATTGAAATAATGACGCCACACTCGCATTATGCTACATTAAATTGATTGCTGACTTTGTATTGAATTTTTCTTATTTTTTTTTTTGTCCTGAAGGTGTTCACTGCACGCATGGCTTCAACCGGACAGGCTTTCTGATATGTGCATACCTGGTGGAGAAGATGGACTGGAGGTAAAGGCAAACACTCTAACTGCTGGGAGTGCAGTTTCACAGTCGTCACAATTGACAATAATAACACACCATACAACACGTAGCTCCCCCCCACCCACCCCCCCCAGTGGATTGCATCATTACTCTGGTTTCAAAATCTCCGACCCCTGTCATTGTTTTTTATCCCGTCTTCCTGATAGCTTCTGCGTGTGTGACGGCACGGGAAGTTACACTGTCAGTGCAAATCAACTCGGGGTTAACAAAGAAGCAGGCTGGTTGGCAGTGACCAAGCGCATTACCCCCACGACAGAGGTGTTAAATAATTTACCACAGCCGAGCAGAGGGGGATGAGGATGTGTCTTTAGTCAGGGGTGGAGCAGCAGTCTGAGAAAGAAGAATCCCTGGAAGCTGTAGACATGAAGGCGGGATAAAACCCTCCCGCCGCCTACTACTTCCTGTGTAATGAATATTCTGAGAGCATTTACAGCCCTCGTCCAGTATTATGTGTTGCAAAATAAGTTTACTGTCAAATGAGCAACACTGGTAAATTTTTTTTATATATATATTTTTTTTTTAATTTTATTTTATTGGTATGGCTAGTTATTAAGAAGTGCTTGCCCTAAACCATAAAGTGAGTTATGAGTAGGGAACTAAAGATTATTTTTTATCATCAAAATAGCTTGTTTTGAGTGACCCACAGTCCCTGAAACCCTAAAAAATTCTATTTAGAGCAGAAACAATTAGTTGAGTAATTAGTTGATAACATAATCTGTAAGTATTTTGACAGTCCATTAATTGTTGAAGACAGTCTTCAAGCAAAAATGCGAAAGCTCTGTCTTGTCAGCTTCTCCATTGTGAGGATTTGCCACTTTTCTGTGTTTATGTTAATGGTAATTTAATATCTTGAGTTTTGGACTGTTGGACAAAACAAAACATTTGCTGACTTTCAGAAAATTGTGATGGGGATTTCTCTCAATTGTCATTATTTTTTAGACTAAACAATAAATCAAGAAAATAACTGTCAGATTATTATATAATGAAAATGATCCTTGATGATTCAGTTTACCGTAATGTTACAAAAGCAGCGAATTCTCACATTTGAGACCCTGAAATCATCAAATGTTGAGAATTGTTGCTTGAAAAATAACTTAAATGATCAATTATCAAAATAGTTGCACAGTAAAGACAAAAATAGTAAAGTTTAAAATAGGAAGTATATAAAAGGTATAAAACGATGCTAACAATAATTTAAAAAAAGCTTTTTAAAAGTTGCCCTTTTGTGTTTCCTGTGTCTTATCAGCGTCGAGGCAGCTGTGGCTGCTTTCAGCCAGGCCAGGGCCCCCGGGATCTACAAGGGAGACTACCTCAAAGAGCTTTTCCATCGCTATGGTGACGAGGAGGACACACCCCCAGCCCCTGCACTCCCCGAGTGGTGCTTCGATGATGACGACGGGGAAGTGGACGATGACGGCAACGCTGTCGGCCAGGAATCGGGCCCCAGCTCGTCTGGGTCAGCGCCCGGCAAACGAAAGAAAGAGAAGCTAAAACTGGTAAGGCTTCCGGAGAGCTCCAGTAAATGGACTGTTAAGTAGAAAATCCGCTGGTCCCTCTCTGCACGACATAGATCTCATGCAGGGGGGATGTAGGGTCTAAAGGGAGGCTTCTCTTCTAAGCGATGAGAGTCGTGTTTAACTATATAAAATAATCCAGTAAATTAATTTTTAGAATTAGAGAACATGACATGTTCCATCTCCTCTGCTGCTGGCAAAGGCATAATTTTGATTAGATAAAAGCTGTCTCATCTTTATGTAAAGCTCTCATCAGTTCAGGTTGGGGAAATTAGAAGCGTTCATCAGAAGCGATCATCTCCAATTGCATATAATTAGGTTTTCTTCCGTTTACATCGAGCTGATGCTCTCATCCAGACAGATTTTGAGTAGTTAAAAGAAGCTTGAGTTTAAATGGTACCAACGACATTTCAAGCAGTCAGTGTAGATAAAGGCAACGGGAAGACAAAAACATCAGTGTTTAAACAGAAAGTATTTGTACAAATTACAATTACATCGGTCCAAATCTACAGACGGTGAATATTTATTCGTCACTGGTGTTACAGTGAATTTGCAATCAAGGCAAATGTAACAGTTGCTTTGTATGAGTTCAGTAGGCAAGTTTAGGGGAAGGAAGCCATTGAGAGAGCAGCAGACTGTGTGATTTCACTGTCATTAACGAGTACTGTCTCTTGATTGAGTGGCCTACCTCAGAGTCCAGCTGGTTGCGGTAGGGCTGCAACTAATGACTATTTTCATAGTCGACTAATCTGGTAATTATTTATTCAATTAGTCGACTAGTCACGAGTATTTTTGTCACCCCCAAACCCTAATTAAACCATTTACCTAATTAAATATCTTTCAAGTGAATTACTGATCTCCAACACACAAACTAACTAAACCTAACTAGCTAATGTTACCATTAAGTGAACGAGTTTTACTATTCAGAATGAACGCCAGGGTGAAACCAGGGAAGAAGACAAGACAGCATAGGCTACTCCTATAATTCACTGATTATACAAACTTTAAAACTTCTAACTGTTTAGCAAAGATTTTTGCTTTGGAACTATATGAAATAAAAGGAAGTACTAACACCAGAACTGTACACTAACAATGTAATGTCTATTTAGAACAATAAAGCAACAGTCCCCTTTCATAATACTTCTGGAGTTATTTTCCAGAAGTGCTTATAAGTTTTAGGCAATAACTCAGTGGAGAATGTTCTGTAGGCTACATCTCGAGCCAGATGTTCCTTAATGTACTTTAAACCATTACTCATTACTAATAACTTTTATATTGCCAGTGTTGTGTTGGACAGATTTGTGCTGCGGCAGTGGTCTGAGTAACTGGTGCCAGGCTCTATGGGTGTGACTGGCTGGCCGGCTCGCACTGCTAACCTCGCGGGCACTTGTGGAGCTTGTCAACCCCAAAAACGTTTGAACACATTTTCGATTCGCCATCAACTGCCAATATTCAAATCCTACACAGTTGATTTCTCACCTCAAAACCGCTCAAAAGTGTATTTAGTGATGAAATGGCATACAAAACTTGTAAAAACAAAAGCCGTTCTGCTGTTTGCATCTTTCTACTTTTATTTTCCGCTTCTCGCATGAATGCTGCTTCTTCGTGAGAAGTCTAACAGTCATGGCAGACAGTGGAAGCGATACTGCCCCCAGCACTTCCTGTAGTGCATTGCAGTTAGAAATAAACAACCAGAAATGTTCCTAATATGAAGATTGCTATCTCTCCCTTAAACGGCATCTATGTAACGATGCGTCGTCAATGAAATTTCACGTCAATTAATTTTTATAGTCGACGTCGTCGATTAAGTCGACTAATCGTTGCAGCCCTAGTTTGCGGCCAGTTGGCTGTCATGAAAAAAAACCCGTCTTAAAATCTGTTCAAAAGTAGAAGAATGGTGGCACACAGTCAAAAAAACCCGATCCCTCAGAGCTTTACATTTAATTAAAATTATGCTGTCTTTTTTTCCCCCTCCGAGTGATACAATCTGCTTGGATTAAGCACTTACGAGTTTTGATGTGAAATGTAGAAACACTGCTCTGTTATAGTGGATAGTACATGCTTAGGTTAATCAGTGATAGGCTTCAAGGGAGTGAAGCACATGTGGCTACAGTTTGTGTTGGGAAAGTTTTCTTGTCCTGAAGGGTTCGAGATATTTGAGGTGGGAGTCAAAGGAATCAGATTTCTGGAAGAGGAGCAGCAGCAGCAGCAGTCCCCTGTCTTTGCCTACACAGGATGCATTCAGGCACAGTACTTGGCGTAGGTCACCCCCGTTTTGGCAGTGCTCGGGGCCCAACACACAATCTCTGTAGTCTTGGGAGTAAAACAGACTTGTGTAAAAAAAAAAAAAAAAAAAAAAAAAAAGGCTTAAAGTGTAGACAGGTTATTACACATTAAGACTTGGGTCTCATATAAACAGTAGAACACAGTTAATTTCTTTGAAAATCAGTTTGATTATTTTGTGTGGGTTTGGATACATTTGTTCTCATAATATGCACGAATGTTTTTAACGATAGTGTGACAATGATTTCATCCATGTCACCCAGCCCCATCTTCACCAAGGTGATCCAGATTTTAAAAACAGTGTTGTTGTTGATTTCTCTCCTCACTGCAGCCATTCATACACCAACGTATGCGCTAATGGTACTTAGGGTAACACACATTATCATACCACATCAGTTTCTGTTGTAATAGCATATACTAGCATATTATACCAGTTAGCAAGACTTGGCAGCATAAGAGGGAAAAGGTCATGTCAAAAGAGAAATAAGTGAGATGAAGTGAATGAGCAAGAATCATTCTTAGTTGAAAAAGGAGCGAGGCAGATATCATTCACATGGTTAAAAGGGAGTTTTTCCTTGCCATTGTCGCCAAGTGCTCACTCGTGGTGGGAATTGTTGGGTCTCTGTATAGACACACAAACACAATAGGCACTGAGTACAGTAGGGATGGACCGATATGTTGTTTTCCGGGCTGATCCCGATTATTAGTAACCAGTTAGACCGATTTGTGGAACCGATATACATTGGCTGTAAAATATTTTATCTTGATGTCAAAATTTGGAATTGCACAAACTCCAACACAAAACTTTGTTGAAAATAACAAGATTAAAGTTAATTGTCATGTTTAATCTTTATAAATAGTAAATTAAATGAATTAGAGATCCATCCCAGAGATTGACTTGTTTAACTATGAGTGATAAATTATCATAAACTCTGTCTTTACCTGCTGCCATTTATAAACAGGCTACAGACAGAGGGGTTTAGCTTGTTTATAACTAACTAGTAGCCGAGCTAGCACATGTGCTTGTGTAAAAGCAAAACACAGCTGCGGTGGATGAGACAAAGCAAATTAAAATATTGCTTGGTACAAGTTCCTGCTTGTTGTACTGATGCAGTATCAGCCTTTTACTAGTAGCACTAGTATTTTTTTAATTAATTATATCGGCTATCTGTTTTTAAAATGACCGATGCAGATTATTGAAAACTGCTGAATATCGGCGCTGATAATCGGCCAGGCTGATTATTGGTTGACCCCTAGAGTACAGGCTAGACCTGCTTTATATTAAAAGTGAAATGAGAATATCTTCTGTTATGAATTGGCGCTATATAAATAAAATTGAATTTAAATTTAATAGATAGGAGATGATGCATAAAGGAGTGTAAGGGTGACTGTAGTGAGGGGGTGAGGAGCGAGGCATCAGTAGAGTAGAAGCAGAGGAGCTGGGTTTATGCGGTGGATTCATAAAATAATTAAAGTGAGAAGGGTTTTCAAAGCGGAGATGTCAAAAGGAAATGTGGATTCATAATATATCTAGCTGTTGTCTATGCACACGGTGATTCACAAAACAAATAAGGTACGAGGTAGATTTATTTAGCATTTTACAACACCGGGTTGTATAGTGAGATGAAGTTCCCTTTATGCTACTCACAAATAGCAAATGCTACATACAAATTTTTTTACACTAGAATAAGAAAAAGCAGCTGTTTGGAAAGTATCGCCGGAATTTGAATTCAATCCAAGTTCAACCTTCTGTTTTCTCTCTTGTTTTTCCTCCCAGGGTGCAGTATTCCTTGAAGGCATCACAGTGAAAGGCGTCACACAGGTCACCACACAACCCAAACTAGGAGATATCCAAAGAAAGTGTCAGGAGATGGCTGAGTGGGACAAGTAAGAACCACCTTTCACTCTCCTCATACCCCTCTGGGAAACTGTGTGGGTGTCTACGTACACACGTGTGAGTGCGTACTGTACAGTGATGGGAGTGACTCATTCGTCGTAAATCACCTTTTTTTTTTTTTAAGATCTTGACACTTTCCGACAGGAGGCTGAGTCAGGAATAGATTTTTCCTTTCTGGAGAAATATGCAGCTGCAGCTCGACAGCTGCGTCTTGTCACAGCAGAAGGAACAGTCCACGCTGCTATTTCCAAAGTTGTTGTTTTTCTATTATACCTGCGACTGCTAATGGACGGTTATGCTGACAACATCAAATTAAGGAATTTTGGGATAGTATTCCTAAAAATCTTCAATGAGTTAAAGATGGATATAGTTACTAAGTGATACTCATCTGTAGAGGAGGTCCTATAAAGTGTTAATATAAAGTGTTATCATTTACACAAAAGTTCATGTATTTTATATGATTTTCAATGTTATGTTCTTATTGTATTTATGCTGAATCTATCATTTCATGAACTTTTTCATGTTTTATTAGGAGTATTGATATTGGGACAGACCATGTATCTTTGTCTTTTTTTGACTTTTGTCGTTGGTTGTAGGTTTTATATTATATATAAAGTACATGTGTTTGTGAGGGTTGGGTGTGAAAATAGATTAATACTAGTGGTCAGAGTGGTGAGAGTCTGGTGATCGAATTAATCAGTTAGAAGCACAAATATAACACGTGTGTGTGTTCATTCTTGTTGCAGGTCTGGTTTTCCTGGTGCTCAGCCTGTGTCCATGGACAGGCAAAACCTTCGGTTCCTGGAACAGAATCCATACAAAGTCAGCTGGAAAGCCGATGGCACACGGTGGGTCTATTGTTCATGGGATTTCTTTTACAATAAAACATGGACTCCTCGTCCAATACAGGTATAATTCTTTGCGTCTCTGACCAGACCGATTGGCTTCTCCTCCCATTCATTAGGCTCTTTTTGGAGAGTCGAGATGTATACATGAACCACAGTGGTGACTGTATAGCAGATGTGGACTATGGTATGGTAAAATGGCTTCATTGATGGAGCCACAGACTAAACAGGAGGATTGTGTCCACTGCGGAATAGGAAATATAATAGCTCTTTTTCTTTCCTGTCACATTTTGGATTGAAAGTGTTGTTTGCTCTTGTTGTATGGCTCTGTTGCCAAAAGCTAATATTAAGGGGCTGGAGGGGGATTTTAGTATTCCAGTAGTCTGCTATGAAGCACTACATCTCTCGCTGGTGCAAATGTGCAGTGTGGTGGTGAATATTTAATGACTGCTGTCAATTTTACATATCGGTGCTTTAATTTCCTGTAAGAGTGAGACTACAGAGTACAGATCTGGCCCCCGACCAAGATGTGTATAATCGACTGCCGTCATCTGCTAGTGCTTGAAAGTGTCTTTACTAAGTTTTGCTCTTAAATTTGTATAGAGAGCGATACTGAGCTTGTCTTCTCCTGCCTCGAGCACTTGTCCTTCACCCCATTTTTCCCTTCAGCTACTTGAAGAGGCTTTCTTTAGACACAAGAAACAGACAGTGACACATCTTATGCTAGATATGAGATCTCGCTCATATCGTAGCAAAATAGGATACTACTACTTTGTCTTTAAATTTTAACATTAACGCAGCAAAATGCACAGATAGCATTATAAAAAAAACATAGAGACTAACCTTATCATGCGATATCTGTTTAAAGTAAATCTTTTTTTTAACCTTGTTTTTCTTTTTTTTTTACCCTGGAATTCCATTATTTAACAAAGCTGTCAACCTCAAAACAAGAAACACATGAAATGAAATGTTCTAGTTATTTTTGTTAATCTAATAATCAGAATTTCTCCATGAATCTGTTGATACACAGACCGACTGATCCGTTTGTGCCTTTCAAGAATAAGGCTATAAATCCTGATAATAGTCCCCAAGTGCTGTATTTACTCCTGTTTGCGAAACTTATACTGAAAACTACTCTGCACAACTTTTTCTGAAAATAACCAAGCCTTTTTTACAAAATGAAACTATATTTTGTTAGCTGGTTTTTAAAGATGGATATCTTCAGTATGAACAAGCGGGCATGGGACTGAGTGCCACAGAAAGGAAAGTCAAAAAGGATTGAGAGTTTGACTAACACAGTAGCCGTCTTTCTACGACATGTGCGTTTTGAAGTATCCCATTAGAAAAGCAAAATTTGTTTTTACGCTTGCTTAAGGTGGTTTTTACCTTTGTCAAAACAGAGTGAATGCGCTAAATGGAAGATGGAAACACTTTTTCCAAATAAGTTCTTACATAGCAAACTTTTCATTCACCTCGCGGCTGGTAACGCTCATTTGTGCTCTCGGCAGGTAGCCTTCATCATCTGTTCTGCCGAATTATGCATTCACCCCTTAAAGGTCCTTCTCAGATCCTTTGCTCTGCACACTGATTAAACGGGGTTATCACTGCATATTCTTGCTGAATCTCCTTCTGAGTGTAATAAAATATTAATGACTGTGATCGTTCATAAAATATATACTTCGATTATTTTATCACCATTGATGAACCCCACAAAGGATATTATAGCGTTTAAAAGCATTATTTGGAGGCACGCATGCAAAACTCGGCATAACACCGGATATTCCCATAACGGAGACATGGCTGGCAACTTTCCCGCTTGAAACACATTTCTGAGGACCTCTCCATTTTTTTTCTAAGATCAGTGGCCATTGGGTTCATGCGACAGGTTTTGTTTATCGTTTGGAATCAACTGGCCAAAGCCTGATTTATTTGCTTCAAACCAGCTGATGGAAAGGTACATATTCAGCTTTTTTCTTTTTGCAACATTTCAAAAGTACGCTTAAAATACGCTTAAAATTCACATGACCATTAGATGGAAACATGGCTGTTGTTGTTTTTGTAGACAAATTTGAATTCTTATCCTAGATGTAGTCCTGAGTTGTTTTTCTAAGCTAGTATTGGAGTATACTCAGCCACCATAATAATTTAGAGTTTATTCTCACGGGAACATATTGTGCTTGAGGCTAATTGAAATTTATTAATCCTAGGTGTAATTCAATCAGTCCCGTGTGTGTGTGTGTGTGTGTCTAACATTGGAGTTGAGAGGGTATTGATATACTCTGTGATTTCATACCTCCTCCTGCCTTGACCCACTTTTTCTTGAAAGCTCGAAACTTTACAAATAAAGTCAGATTTGAATTAAACATCAGCGTATTTGTCAATATAAGAAGGTCTGGGGTTTATACCTTGGTCGTCCCAGGCCTTTCTGTGTGTAGTCAGCATGTTCTCCCTGTGTCTGCCTGGGCGCTCTCCGGGTGCTCCAGCTTCCTCCCACCATCCAAAGACATGCAGGTTAATTGGTGACTGTAAATTGCTCTTAGGTGTGGGTGTGAATGTGAATGTTAGTGGTTGTACGTTTCTGTTTGCCCTGTGATGGACTGGCGACCTGTCCAGGCTGTACCTCCGCTCCAGCCCCCCCCCCCCCCCCCCCCCCCCCCCCCCCCCCCCCCCCCCCCCCCCCCCCCCCGCCCCCGCGACCCTGCACTGATAAGCAGGTATAGATAATGGATGGATGGACGTATTTGTCGTTATCATACATAATGTTAGTGCTGCCCTAATACATGCAACCCTTCCTGCCAGTCGGTATTCTTCTTGACTGCTGAAACTGATTTCCAGACAGTTGGAGGACTTTATAAAAAGAAGAAACTTGGAGATGTGCTGTGCAGTAAAACTTCACTATGTCATATAAACAACAGTAAGCCATAACAACATAGAAAGTGTTGTCGCATCAATGGTTTTTGGATTCATATGCACTAATATATTTTTCAGGAGCTGTAAAACAATGCTGCATCCTATCTTACAATATAGATACATTTCCAACTCCTGAGAGAATATGTGCAAGTTCTTTAAGTTTGTTGACTCGATGACAGAAAGTTGGAGTTGCTGTTCATTTCCTCCTATGTGCAAACAACGGAGATCAGAACGTCAACCTCAGCATATTTACATTGCAAAAGGTTTGATTTGGTAGACAATAAACTTGTTTCTGTTTTGTCAGGATTGTGCCAGTTTTTTAAATTGACACAGCGACTGTGCCGTATGTCTGTCAGAGGCTAAAGGAATTTGCAGAAAGGATAGATGCAGGGCTGTTGGGTGGTTATTAGTGATAGATCGATTAATCTTTCTGATATCTGGTATTTAGAGATAATAGACATTGGCCAATGCGGATACTCAACAAAGCCAATATACAAAAAGTATCTGCAGGCAGCCTTGTCAGCGTTTCTCCCATCCTAAATGACAGCAAATCTAAAACCATTACTGGCTAGTGTTAAATAATTATTGTTATACTGTTGAGAATAATGCAGTTGAATGATGTCCCCTCTGACAAACTGTACCCCGCTCTCCCTTAAACACCAATCACCTTCAGAAATCCACATCAAAATGTTACTGGCTAAGAAAACATATATATATAAGATTGTACTCTGCATGCAATAATGGAATTATACAAAAAATGTGGCTATTCACACAATTGTAGCCTTGCTGTTGCATGCAGGTAATAAGTTTGTGCCAAAGCTTGCATTTGATAGTGAGGAGTCTTTTATTCTGTCTGCGAGGGACAGCCTGTGCTTCCCTGCTGCTTCTCTGATATTACTTTATTCTGCTGAACTGAGAAATGGATCACAGCTTCTTTTTTTTTTTTTTTTTTTTTATAAAGTGGGCTACCTTTCTAGTGCCTTGCCTGAACCACTATGCTGTTAAAATTATGCAGAAAATAGCCGCGTCTTTTATGTAAGTTTGGCTTTTGTGTGAAATTCAATTTCCACAAAAGAAGTGGTGATGATGAGAGACAGTTTGGTTAAGAAATCCATCAGATTTTTTTAATGATTAAAATTCCACAGGTGTGGCTCTGGACAAAAACGGACAACAAACAGCCGCATTAAATCCAAGACAGAAGGATGTGTGCTCAGTGGATATAAGCAAACACTATAAAAGAAGATTCACACTTTTAATCAGTATTTTTTTGGCTCTGTTAATCCTCAAATCTCTCTGATGATTAAAAAAAAAGTATGAATTCTGAAAAAAAATCTGTTGTAATATGTGGAGGGCTTGCACTGCATCAGATAAGATTAATGAGTTTTGAGGTTCTGTAGATTTTCAGTGAGATTTCTTGATTTCAGTGGTGCAGTGTGATCTTAATTTGTCATTCTCCTCATGCATTGCATGGAGTGTGCAGAGAATTTCTTATTAGGTGTCCTACTTTCTAGGCAGTGGCATGTTTAAGACCTGAAATGGATTTTTAATAGGAAATTTACCATTTCAAGGTGGTCCGGAAAGATTTTTCTCTTTGCATATTGCCAGAGGTTCTCATTTAAGTATTACATATTCTAAATCCTTCCAGCTTATCCTTTGTTACTTGGGTGATGATAAGAGTTTCCCATTCTAATGCAAGTCATTCTTACTTTAAAAATGAGTAATTTCCTTTTTTATTTCATACAAAAAGCAGGAAAGGGTTATTTGAGCAAATGTGTTTTCGACGACATCTAACGCTCTGACAGACTTGCCCTGAGTCCCACATGGGTGATTCTGCAGTCTCTTCTTATGGCCATGGAGCAATGCATCAACAATTCTGACAGCCTAACTGCCTTGCTCAGTTGCACAAATAACAGACAGTATGGTGACAAAGTACTAAACCAACCCCCTCTCACCTAAAATATTATGCTGCAGACCAGTCATACAGTGAAATAACTGCCTGCTTTCTGCCAAGAAGGTGTCTTCTAATGGGCTTTCCAAAGGACAGCACATCAGTGGATTTGCCAAAAGGAGAGGCATAGGATGAGTTGGGTTTTTAATCAACTTGTTGTAGAGCCTTCTGTCAGGGCTAGATTGGTTTGCGCCCCAGAGAGGAAAAGGAGGAGGGAGAGGGGCCAATTACGTCCATGGGACTTTAAACAAACAATGCTGCTCAGCTTGGACTTTATTAGAGAGATTGGACTTGAGAAAGACTTGAACTTTTTTAATTTTCTACTCCAAGTCCTACTGTCTCCCTGACTACCACTTCAGTCACTCTTTTCTTTGATGTGCCAGATTAGATGTTTGAGTCAAAGAGAGTTTAATATGGCTGTTTTCTGTTTATTGGCTGGTTATTACTTGTGTTTTATGGTCTCTGTTAATTTATGTTGTCTAGAACCCTGCTTAGTGGATGACGCGCACACCAGACTGCACCAAAACTCTGTCATCCTCTCAGGGTAGTATTGTTACTAAACCATTGGGCTGCTTATTGCGACTTTGTGCATAAGTGGCTCCAAACAGTAACAGGTATGAACACGGGACACATTTTGGCTCACAAAAGTAGAAATTGTGTACCAGGGAATTAGTAAACTGCATTACAGCACATTTGTTTACTAGTACACCTGCTCTGTAATGCTTTATATCAAAGAAACCACTGGGACATGAGTTGCAAAAGCTGTAATGTAGGTTACTTGAGCTTTGCTGAGCACACACTCAGCTGCTATTCAGGAGACAGTTTGTACTTCTCTACATCTCTTACCTTTTTGTGTGACTCTTCATTGGCAGAAAAATGGGACGTTTATTTTACTTTACAAATGTGAGCTGTATGCTTCATTGAGAGTAGGGTTGGGCTGATGGATGATGCCATCGTCCATGGTGAGCCGCACGTCTGCTTATTATTGACGCAGCCTATCACTGAAACTGAAACCAACATCTCTGTGTGTTCACTGCTGCTTTACCTGGTACGTGCCTAGAACATCCACCGCGACTTGTAATGTAAGTTAATAGTCTACCAATATATCGAGTTCTGTCTGCGCGAGAACACGTGCATATAAGACTGCTGCCCCCTGATGACATCGTCTATCCTGATGTTTCATTGTAGACATCGTCCGATGGAAATTTTGTGGACATCGCCCAACCCTAATTGAGAGTGTTTTCAGTATGGTTTGTTTTTTACAAGAGAAAACTCTTGGTGGTTTCTGCAAATACATGTCCGGTTAACCTTCTCACCTCTGATGAAGTACACAGCCACTTCCCTAAGCTTTTATATGGGAAGCATACGGGAAATGCCGTGGATGAGACTGTCCCAAACGGGGCTAACACCAGATTTACTTTTATGCAAATTCGCTTAGACCCCCATTAGTAGGGATGCGAAATGTTTTTCTTGTGGTGACTTGTCAGTTGACATGTAGGAAGGTGTTGTTTAACCAAAGAAAAAAAGAATCTTGCCAGCAGCTTTCACAAAACTATCATGTGAAATAAACACATGTTCCTGTATGGTTAAAATTCTTCTTTTAGACGAGGCAATTCATTGTGTTTTTTCTGCATGTAACCTTTTCAATATATGTCAGAGCAGCACCAAATCAAGCAGAGCAGTATAGTATGTGCCATATGGACTGATCTTTTTTTGACTCTTAACTGTTGTATAATGAGAACTCAACCTGTCCTCTCTGGGTTTAACGGAGGAGTATCCCTGTTGACGCACCATTAATGATGTGCAAAGCTGCTGGATCTGATCTAAGGCCTCCCCTGGAGCTCAGCTGCTCTCAGTCATGCAGCAGAACTGCACTGCCAAAGCCCACACAATGGCCGTCTGTGCCTCATTAGGGCTAAAGTGCTCGTGGGACGGGGCTCAAGGATAAGGATAAAACCTGATGCTCACAGAACCCATGAGAGACGAGGAGAAAAGGAGGGATTGGGCAGGGAACATATTAGATTGAATATTTTCTGATTGGTAAGAGACGACAGTGGTTGCTGTTAACATAATGAGAGAGAGCAAGAGAGAGAAAGATGGATATGGTGAAAACGTGATGACTGAGAGGACCACTGGGAGTTATACAGCACTAAAGGCCTCCCTCTGCTTTCCTCTGAACGTACTTGACAGCGTTAGCCATGGCTAAATGGCCAATTAGACAGCAGGGTATCCACTTCTGCTCAATGCAGACCTGTAGTGTCCTCATAGGCTGACAGATCTTCTCTGTTGTGACAATTTGCCTATCTGTTTGATCTTCTCAGATGTTGGTCCTTTTTCTGAGATAAGATATCATCCCTTTGCACACGAGGATCTTCCTAAGCGCTGTAGGGGGGGGGATCATCATTTGCCTAAACTGAGCCATCCAGGCATTTCCTGTTCCCTTTCTTGTTGAGTGCAGTCTTCATTGCCTTCAGGTCATTTATGCCTTCATTGTGTCCACTCCCACCCCGAAAATGTCAGGGCAGCTATATCTGGCCCACTCGCCATTCTTTCCTTCTCCACCCACATTTTGTGTTTTTTCCCTGCAGTTTCCACAAGACTTTTGGATGACCTTGATGTTATGTCTTAAGGCTAGTGTTTTGTTGCGCTCCCCTGTCGTGACTGGAGGGGGAGTGGGGTCAGACTCATCGCTCTGAGCTCTCCACCGATCTCTTTTAACTGAAGAGTGCGTTGAGGATTATGATTACCACTTTCCTTGGCCAATGTGCTTAAGAAGCATTTGGGTATAATGGAAATAATTACGTTATGTCTAGCGTCTCACCCACTCCATAAAAACAAAAGCCCTTATTGAAATTTTCATCAGCTAACTGTAAAGGGAGTGCCATCTACCTACGCTTTTTATTCCTGAAGACACGTAAAAAGCAGAGCATTTATCAGGGAGAGGAGCTTTTTGTGAAACTGATGGTTTTCTCCTCTTGTCACCCCCCACCCAATTTCACTTGGTATTGAAACAGTAACTACATATTCACTGCCATTTTGAAAAGATTGTGCAGTCATGTTAGCCACTGAAAGAGGTCATTCCTTCAGAACTCAATAGTAATTTCACACCAAACTGTGCCTCACAAATGGCGGGACACGGCGTGCATTTTCTTGAGGGCAATTCTTTTCCCCATTAATTGTTTAGATTGTTTGTCAAGCAAAAATACCAAACCTTCTCTGGCCCCCTGCTTCTCCACTGTGAGGATTTATATTACATTATAGCATTGTACAATGAATATCTTTGAGATTAACTAGTGGTCAGACAAAGGAATCAATCTGAAGACATCAACTTTCTGGGGTGTTGTGATGGCCGTTTTGTACCATTTCTGACATTTTATAGACCAAAGGGTTCATTTTATGTAATAATCGAGAAGACATTCAGCAGATAAATCGCTAGTGAAAATAATCAAAATTTATTTATTTATCCTTTAAGTACAACCCTCCTTAAAGGCACAATTTTGCCACCAGTGCTGGCTTGTGTCAGCTGCTGTCCTATTCTGTACACAGATTCATTCTTGGAAGCTTGTCAACTTTCCTACTTTGATCCAGCTGGTATTGATGGCGTATTTATTACATCTAATCCCTTTTGTGATAATGGTGGAGAGTCACAGCAGGTATGAGAAATGCATAGCTTTGTCAGTGGGGAAGTCATTAATCTCAAATCCATCTCCGTCACCAGACTTTTGTTATCGCTTGAGTTTGTACACCGCCAAAGTTTTCTACCCAGTTTCGTGGCATCAATCCCCCAATGTGTTAAAGTTGCATGATGATTATCCTCTGTTTTCAGCGGCATTGATTAGGATACTTAACCTTTGGAAACATAGCAGGACAGCAGTTGCTCATTAGGACATTTACAGTTCATCCTGCTTTATTCACCACTTGGTATTTTGTGTTAAAGAGCAGCAGGCAGCCCTCAAAGTGTAATGAGGTTCATAAGAGCCTGTAATGAAGCCACAGCATTGCCAGATAAAATGTGCATTTGTTAATAGTGTTTTATTTATACATTTACAGTCAAGTCATGTACACTATTATCCGTCTCCTCCTCACAACAGCATGCCTCAAAAGACTTTCCAAAGATAAGCCCACTCCAGCCTCACTAATTATTCAGAATACAAAATGATGGAACAATCAGTTGATTAATGACATGGTTGATGAACAGAATTTTGTTTGGGGACAGTTACGATGATTGATTTATTATTTAAGTAATTTCTCATGCAAAAATGCCAAATATTCGCTTCGTCCAGATTCTCAAATATGAGGGTCAGCTGCTTTTCTATATTTTAAATTATATGTAAAACAGAATATCCTTGGGGTTTGGACTATGTTTCAGAAAAAAGAAGATATATATCAAGACTTCACTTTTGCCTCTAAAACATTTTAAACCTCTTTGGCAAGTGTGTGCAGCAGCTTGTTCAGAGATTTAGACATTTCATGAGTTTTAATGGTGACCGTAACTGTAAAGGCTCTGTTGTGACTCAAAGTAGTAGCGTCTCCCTTGCCTCTCACAGGGCCAGAAACTTATAGTATAGGTTCACATTTATTCAAGTCTTAAAACCACGCCCATATGTACACGTAAACCTACAGTTCTGTGGTGCTGATACAACAGAAGCACATGCTGACAGGCATTATATCCAAATACATTTAAATTTGCAATAACGATCCAGATCATTTTCAGACTAACAGAAATGCTCGCATCCTACTAAATTACAGCGTTAGCATGGCAGTTGAATGAAGATCTTTCAGCAGTGAATGCTGTAACAGTTATAGACTATTCTGGAGGATAACACAAAGGCAACAATGGTGCCTTGTGTTTTTGGGTGTGGCCCATCTTCTCAGCTCATCTTTGGGAAGCAGCAGAAGGGAGGATCAAGGATTTTGTCTGTCTGCTGTCCCTAATTTGAATTTGCACATAATGTCTGCCAACTCAGTGATCAGCTGACTCCGCTGATCAAACAATAAAACATTTGGTATGAACGCTTTGCTTGCACTCGTGCCTCTCTGGATATTATTCAGGACTATTTTATTTTGCCACCAAGCCTGTATATTTAAAATTATAAATCATTTAAGATTTGACAGTGGCTTTGATTATATGGACGTTTCATTTGATTTCTCATTTGCTTAATTAGAAATTGTTTAGCCCTTATTTAATAATGACTTTTCTAAAAGTAAGAGCTAAAAAACCGACCTCATACAAGTACCTCATCAAGCATAACTTAATTTAGCCCCAATCAGACTGAAACAAAACATCTATGCTACATATTAGGATAGTCATGCTTAGAAAGATTTTTGCTTTGTAATTTGGTTTCAGATGATTTCTCTGAACTTTGTCCAGATGGGGTGTTTATATTAAAACTGATCATGGAATGAGAGCTGTTAACCGGTTACTTTAACAGTTTACACCTCCAGAGAAGATTATAGCTAAAGTGTGCGCTCGTGTTATTTGAAAATATTCCCCCTACACTGTAGTGTTTCTGAGAGTGGAGATGGGGGAGTAAGGCTGATAAAAGGTGACGTGTAAGGGTCTTTTAATGTCTGTGCTTCATGCTCCAGCAACCTGGCACACCTGTGAGCATAATGTAGAGCAAGAGTGGAGTCAAATTAATACCAGCCAAATGCTCATATCAAGACCCATGTTTTTAAGATAAGACCCTATTTTGACAGCTATTTTAACAGCCGAACAGTCACTGCACTCAACTTTTTTGAATCTCCCAGGTGAGTGCACCCGTTGATGAAAAAGTAATTTTCCAGCAATATTCCGTCTTTGGAGTTTCTCTATTGGTTCTACTTCATTTTACTTATACTGAAGTTAAAATGGAGAAATACACAGAATAAGATGGGCAAATAACAGTAGAATCGCCACACTATAATTCAGTCTAATCCAATAATACCAACAAGGTATAACCCCAAGAATGAGCAACATTAAACATTTAAATATTAATAAAGATAATATATGTTGTAGAACTACTGCACTGGATTACCTTTGTTCAGACAAAGGGATTTTAAAGTTGCTAATAATTGCTACAGTGTGTCCTTTCAGTACATTATTTATTGTTCTGCTCCTGCAGAGGTTTAATTTGTGGTAGTCTGGAAATTATTTTTAGTTTTTTGTGTGTGTTTGCTTCCAAGTCTTTATCTCACCTATAAAGGCTGGCCATGGATTAGTTGAGCTTCCTGTTCATGCAGACAAATCACCTAACCACTGGTGATGTATGCTACAAGTGAAGACTTTTTGTGTTACAGCAAGGCAAGTGGGGAATATTGCACTAGAAAAGATAATTTGTGTGTATATTTTTATATATATAAATAAAATGAGATGGATATTTTTTGCCAAGCAGATCCTGCTTTGTTTGCACTGATAGTTCCCATTAAGCACAGCTATTGTAGATAAAAGGAAAAGTGGTTGCTTGGGTAATATGTTGTTATTAGCAGGTATCTGTTGATGATGATGGTGATCTTTCTTCTTTTCTCAGACATGATAAAAGCTCTTGCATATTCACCTTTTTTTTTGGTTTATTTCAACTGAACGCAACCAATTTGCACATTAGAGAAACCCAGTGTTTGTTGTTTTTGTAGTGCTGAGTGAATCCCAAATCTCAAGTGATGTTTCTCTTGCTCACAGCATTTTAGTTTTAAAGTATGATTACCATATTAAATCCTCCAAATAAACTAATTTAAGAAAATTATAGGCAGCATTGTTTCTCTGGAGGAATGAAAGCAGAGCAATGCTTGATGTATCAAAGGGGCATTATGGAGTTTCCAGCGGCCACTAGCGGTGCGGTTATAAGATTGCAACCAGGTGTGTGCTCGTTCGTGTGCTCGCTTGAACTCATGAGCGAGCATAATCCGAAACACAACCACTTTCATACAGAAATACCACAATAAACGCAGGAACACCAGCATGCAGGCTGTGGCTTTCCTCCAGACATGTTCAGGCTCTGTTACTTCAACGTTTCCGTCTCAGAGTCAGATCAACACCGGCGCCGTATCTTTCATTCAGCACAGCGAGCCGCATATCGGCACAATACTCGTGAAAAAAGGCAGAGTGACAGCGGCTGTAGACAGACAGGGAGAACAGACAGAGCTGGAAACTCAGGTAAACTCCCACTGCAACGTTTTATCAACTGTAGGTTGAACTAATCGATGCTCGTTACATGATCACGGTACATTTACTGCATTTAGCCGACGTGCTACAGCGTTAGCTCGCCTGCTGCTTTTCAGTAACGTTAAACATCTTTACAATCTGTGAATCTGTCACCGGAGGTTCAGCAATGTCAGCACACCTACGTGTATTGGATGATAATGAAACTGTTACTGAGCTGGAATGGATATTATAATGAGATTGTGTCACACTTTATAACAGTTAGACCGCAGTAAGTGACTTTACTGTAACTACTGATAGTGGATGGCACTTTGGGTTGTTGTGGCCGTTTTGTTGTAGTGTTTTATATTATGTGGGTCACGTTAGTTACAGCGACTGAAGTGGAGAAGCTGTGTACCGGAGTATTGGTAAAACCACAAACATAAACTGAACGTTACGAAGAAAACAACGGCAGGTCCGAGCTAATGTTACCGCGTTATGTGGCTGCTCCTGGCTGCATCACTATAACGTTAGGCCAATGTTAGTAAACAAATCGCTCCACATTTGCTTTTTACCGTTAAATCCTTTCAGGCTAAATCAACAGTGGTACACAGGATAGTAACATGGGTCGCGTTAGTTGGTAGTAATGTGGAAAGCGATATAACTTTGCACCGGATAACATTAGCAACTGCTCGGCGTTAGCTCGGCGAGCTAATGTGTGTTTCTCCAGCTTTACTAATGCTCACTTTGTTCTTACTCGACTCGACCTTTATTGTTGTTTTGTATCCTTACGTGGAGCCTGTGTTTTGCTGTGAGCTGGTTGTTTTATGGTGTTAGTGGACTGCATGTCGTGAGCTGCCGTGTTGTAGTCTGAGAGAGGCTCGGGAGCGCGTACAGGGCTGAATCCAACCCGGAGACCTCACATTAAAAGCAGAATAGTGGCTGATGCGAGCAACGGAGAAAACAGACGTGTGCTTCATTCAAACAATCCAGGGAGTGAAAGGGAGAAGCTGGACATGTTCAGTCATGTGGGAAAAATTCCTTTTCTGCTAGTTTTATATTTAATACCACATACGTGATACGCTTGTGCAGTATTTGTACAAGTTCTGCTAATATACCGTAGTGGAGGCGCAGAGCGCTATGATCCTCAAGGTGAGCGTCATGACAACCAAATGCATCAGTCGGCTACTTTTTCAGGAGCCTTGCTAGCTTGAATCCTCTTGTACTGTAGAACAAGGACATCCTCGGTGAATAAGCGCATATAATATAAATTTACTTATAAAGTAAGAGTCAGTATCGCACAAGACAGACACTGTAAAACTTGAAAAACTCATCCTGCTTTTGTTTTATCCTTTCACTTTTATTTGACTAAAATTAATGCAACTTTCAAATGAAAAAACAATGAGGGAAATAAATTACATCAAGTATTAAATTATACTCTTTATTAGTATTCATGCGAACATCACTTAGTGAGATTTTTGAAAAACACATTTAAAGCCTCTGTGAAAGCATATTTTCTCAATCCCTACTATGAATAATGGTGTCCTACATGAACACAGTATTTTCTGCCAAAGTTTTAACAGCTTTGGTTATTTCCCATTCTTCTGTGCTCCTCTCACTGCTTTGAAGTGGGCAGGATTAGGTTGTTGCTTATTTAGGCATGAATATTTAATACAGTTGAGAAATACTTTAACGTGTTCGTCTGTCACCTATGAAAAACTTCCTAGAGACTAGTAAAAGAAAAATTTTGAGTAATTCATTCCTACTTAAATGTATCCCCTGTAACATTTAAAAACAAAATAAAAATTCATAAAACAACATCATCAAACCCACAGCCAGTGTGGTCTGTAATATAACAATGTGATACCTGCCAATAGTGGTCAGTTAATCGGTCAACATGCTAACAGATTAGCTCACTAATGGTAATGCTAGCCCGTAGCTGTCCATCAAGAGGCTCTCTAACATGGTGTGCTGCATAAGTACGACTTGCTACCTTGTAATTAAAGCTAAACAATGGTTCATCCTCTCCTCCCGCAGGTACATGATGTTGATCAACGGAAAAAATGAAGTGTTCATGATCGACAGAGACAACACCATCTTCCACATAGCGAACCTAGAGTTTCCTTTCCGGAAGGATCCACGTGTTCACTTATCAAATACTCTATTGGATGGGGTAAGATATTTTTCTTCCTGTTACTTGTCTTTATGTGTTTAGGCGTATTGTTCCATGCTAACTTCTCTTGTAGCTTACTGTAAATCCCATTAGGTGACCAGTTTCTCTCTTGACTGGAATTGCATATCCCATCCATCTGTCCCATTCCAACCACGTAATGTTCCCATCCTGCCCCTGCTGCTCATACTTGCAGATAATTTACATCAGTTGCCAAACCTTATACACTTTTATTCATTTAGCTGATGATTTTATCCAAAGCAACTTACAGTTGCTTAGTATGTCGGAGTATGCATGCCTCTGGAACAACTAGGCATTAAGCGTCTTGCTCAGGGACACATTGGGGACGTGTGTCACAGTCGAGAACTGAAACCCGGTCTCTCACACCAAAGGCATGTGTCTTATCCACTGTTCCATCACCACTCCAACCTTAGGTGAAAGTGAGGATGTTTTAGTCTGACAGCGTCTGTCAAAGATGGCTGACAGGAAAATGATCACCCATGTCCTGGAGAAATGTCTGTCACTGTTGCCTCTCAGTTCCACCGTGGTGCTGTGTTGTAGCGCTCAGCGGTGTGCTCCCTGGGGTGGCGGCGTGGTTCAGTGACTTATCCTCACCCTGTAATACCAGGCTCAGACTTTTGTTGGCATATTTGTGCCATTCAGGTCACACAGGTGCCAGCTCTCCCCAGCAGCAGGTGCACATGCACTAGTCATTATCGCACTCCCTCACTGAAAACATAAGCAAGGAAACAGCTGCGTGTTCATGTAGTCAGCTAAGATTTGATTAGAAATGTCTAGCGGTGTTTGTGGTTACTATTCCAGTACTGGAGATAACAGATAAGTTGCCCGTGATTGTTTTTGTTTTGTGCCCGGCCTTGTTTTGTCAGAGTTTTGCAATTTTATGTAAAACAGGTTTGCTAGGCTTCCTCTTTGCTTAACAGTTACTGATTGATGCAGTGAATTTAGTTTCCTCACCAAGACAGGACATTTAATTGCGGCATATTAGTGTTCCTTTTGAAGGAGTGGGGCGGATGTGTGTTTAGATTGCTCCAAGGTTTGTTTTGACGCGTGTTTATTCATCTGTTGATGCTTCTAGCTCTCAGTTCGGAAAGGCTGTTTACGGTGAGCCCTGTAGAAGCCCAGCTGCGGTTTCTGATATGTTTCATCTTTAGCCCAGAGGCACTGGTCTTTGTCTTTACATGCTGTTTTGTAGTACAGTTTTAAATGAGCTTTACATCAACTTGAGTTCCAATTTTGGATGAAAGCGCAATGTAGATTGAATTCCTGGTGGTATCCTTTGGTCACATTAATGTATTCATCTGCTGCTGCTGTCTGTGCAATGGTTCATTGCACCAGATGCATAATGATGGCAGCCTCCTGGAATGACATCATTTCTTCTCTGTGCTGTCCATGCCTCCCATTTACTCCCCTTTCTCCCCTTTAACAGACCAGTATTGGCAAGTGAATGTTGACGTTTTGTGCTTTGTTCTGTCAGATAAGAAATAAAATCATGTCAACCTGTAAGGATACATGTTTTTCTAACAAGCACACTTTGTACAATCAAATCTACCAAAAAGGCCATTGTGTTCCTTGTGTTGTAAAATAACAAATAAATGACCTTGATTCCTTGTTTGTGTGGCAAGACAGTGTGTCAGACCTCACATACATTCACAAGGCGTTTTGGTGATGAAAAACTGACGTGTGTCTTGGAGGTAATTTTGTGAAGGGGCAATTTTGCTTGACTGACAGTTGTCTTGCACTGTCACAGTTAATTGTGGTGGTTGACCGTAATATCATTGCCATGTCCAACCTTAGCTCCACCCAGCCTTCCTCTTTTAAGACGTCTCTTCTCGAACCTATGATTGGCATTACAGTCATTACGTTGACTTTTTTTCTACAGGCTGTCTCCCTCTTCTCATTATCAAAGGACGAGCGAATGGGGGGGGGGGAGAGGAGAGAGAGAGAGAGAGAGAGAGAGAGAATAAGATCAGCATGAAATTGTGAGGTTACAGCTCTGTCCTGTAAATCTTGATAGTTAAAAAGAAAGGACGGTGTTGACCACGGAGGAGCTGAGGTTAGATTATTCTTTTGGATTTTGTGTACAAATGAAATACTTGTAGTTATACAGAAGGGAGGTGGTTCTCATGTTGCCTATTTTTTTATGTTAATCTCTACAAATGTACAAAGAAATAAATTAAGACACAAAAAGCAAACATGGAATGATTCTGAGGTCATATTAACAGTGTCTTCCTGCCATTATAAGGTGGTGAGGCTCAAAACTGCTTGAATGATGATGAATGTAAAATCATTGTGGAGAGCATAAAAACTAACCACAGGAATCTTCCCAGATCTAATGGTTATAATTCAAACCCAGACTTATTTAGCAAGTTTAGGTTTTGGGTGTAGTTTATTCAAAATCTGCTCTAGATTTTCGAACTTATTATTCACATATGGAAAATAATAAGGTAATGTGGTAATAACAATGTTCCAAAATTATGTGGAATTGCATATTTCTTCATTGGAAAACATAAACATTTTCCTGGGGGATGACCACCAAACCCCCAACACAAAAATACCATCTTAATTTTTTTAACATTATACCGCCCTGTGAAAGCATGCTTTAATCCCCTTTGACATTATTGTTATTATTTGTAAATGTACCTGCTTTACACCTGCCTCGACTTCTGCCTGCTCTCACTCACACACCTTTACCTCTGGTCTCTCACTCCATACACACTGGCTTTCCCCGCCTCTCTCTCCCTGCCTTCTCCCCTAAGTTTCTCCATCAGCAGTGGGTTGAGTTTTATATAGTCAGATAAAGTTTTTATCTGGCTATTTTGAAAACACAACAATATATTAGGGGTGGGAATCTCTCCACAACCTTCAATTCGATTACGATTCAGAGGGCTGCGATAAGATGATTTCTTTTTCTATACAGGATTTGTTTTTTCTCACTATGTGACTACTTGGTACTTTTTTTATGCAAAGTTTGTGTAATGATCCATCCAGGTTTGGGGATCCAATTAAAAAAAATATACAATTTCAGATAATTATTTCCATATCTGTGTACAAAAAGTTGGAACGGCTAGATAAAAAAACACTAAAGCATCTTAAAGACTTCTACTGGAGCAATTATAACCATTATATCTGAGAAATGTCATTTACTTAGTCTTGAAACTCTCCACAATGATTTTACACTGCATGCTCAATTATTTACAGGTAAGGATTTTGACCATATCATAATTTTTATGCATATTTTCCAACTCCAAGCTGTATATATTTTAATACTTACAATAAAGTTGAATGCTTGTAATAAGCATTCAACTTTATACAGCTTGGATTCGGAAAATATGCATAAAAATGATGATATCGTCAAAATACTCACTTGCCTAATAATTGTGCACACTGTACATTCATGGCACAGCACCCAAGCTCAAAAATCATTAGCTGCGCATTGATATTAATGATCGTGTGAAATTCTTGTAGTGGCGCTCATTCACTCGGCAGCGGCATTGCTCTCACACGGGTCTCTATTTTGTGCACGCCATAGACTGTCCAGGTGCAGTCACACTTCCGAGTTCCATCAACATTACGTCGTACTGTGCGATATGACAAAAAAATTTAAATCCCGATATAGGTCTTTTCATATCCCAATAACGATACATATCCGACATAGAACACTTTTTTTATTTCTCTGCATTGTAAAGATGGAGTAAGCGATTCTGGAGAAATCCAACACCATGACAAATACCATGATAAAGAGTGAACAACAACACAGCAATTAATGTAACTTGTGTTAGGTAGGTTGTGAATTAGCAAACTGACGCTACTTGCTGCTGCAAAGCTATCACGAGAGGACGAGACGGTCCCAGAGCAGCACAGCAGCTCCAGACAGCGACGCTCACAGCGCTCTTGCTACTACATCACAACAACAGCATGTCTTGGTGAACTATAAAGTGAGCTGTATGTCCGTGGGGAAGTTATTTATTATTTATTTGGCACTGCTGGATAGTGTTGTGTGGCTCGTCCATTGAACGTGTGAAAGAACGGACCGCGGTGAAGTTAGTTTCAAGTTGGATATTAGTTTTGTGTTGGACATTTGATAGTCAAATTCCAACATCAAACTAAAACTAAATAAAAGATGGAACATAATTGTAGACGATAGACTTTTTTTGTATCGTCAAACAATAAATATCAAATCGCACAGCCCTACATTACATTATCAGTTAACGCTTAGAAAACTGATTTTTGACATTTGCGAATTGATTCAGAATAGTCCACGTCGCAATGCATTAAAGAATTAAGTGAGAAAACTTAATTATTATATCAACCGGACGACGTACCAACATTCAGCGCAGATAGAACAGCAGTGGCTGAACTTTGAAAATGGTGCATTAATCAGTTGTGTCAGGAATGCAGGCTACTGTGTTTTAATGTTTGACATCTGGCCTGATCACTAAAGCGGAGTCCCTGGAACTCCACTGAATGTAATTATCAGCTTGATCTGGTCCCTATTAAAAATATCAACCTCTCCAACTTTGCATGACTGAAATGATACAAAATAATTTATATCTCTTATTGTTAAGTCATCATTCCTGTCACCTCTGCTATGATGCCACCATGTTTGTTCATTTGGTCAGAATGTAAGCATGATGGGTGTTAAAGGATTTAATTTCCCAAAATACTGTTTTTGTGTAATAGCTGATCCTTTAAGTGAGTTCTTACCTGCTGCTTTTTTTAACAGTCAGTTACAGGAGTAGAGCATAGATAGTCACCTAAATATTTTATGAGGGGAAAGGAAAGGAGTATGGTTCTCCAAATCTATTGCTCTTTGATCTCTCAAATCTATTCCAGGTAAAGCATCAGAGTTGCGACCCTACTTTCTCTTACATTACTTCAGCGGTGGAGACTCTTGCTCATCTCTGCTGTCACTGCATCTCATGGTTGTGTAACAGTTCTTTGAAAACTAATCATATGTCTGTCGGGTGTCCTGCACCACCGCTGCACCTGACTCAACTTGAGGGTCTTGCATAATGCATGCGCAGTGCTATTTCTGCTCTGTGTCCTTCTTCTACAGACCCCACCATGCATACACACCACACACCCACCTCCCCAATTCCTTTGCTGTCCTTCACTTTGCTGCAGGCATCTCCCTCTCTGATCATAAATCCCCCTGAGCGCGCTCACCCCCTAGTGTCCCACTCTTAGTTTCCATCCTGCATTAATACGTTGAAAGAGGAACCATTTTCTACATGCCATGATGTTAAAGAGGTCATATTATGCTTTTTGGCCACCCCTAAGGGTACAGAAAACACTGCTCTGAACTGCCTGAAAACAGCTTATTTGTAGTCCAGCCTTTTCCCTTTGATCCCTTTGGTCATAATGCTCGCCTAGCGGCTACTCCGACACGCCCTCAAATACATCAGTGGAAAAACACACTGAGCTGCAGCACACAGTCACAAGACGTCCGCCTGCTGCCTGTTCAGGCAGTCATTGGACATAAAGTTGTTACTGTGATGTAGAGACAGAGCTCAGTTAAAGGTGGTATTATGGTTTTTTGCTTTTTCCCTCTCTTTTATATATAGTTCTATATATCTTTTTTGTGCATGCACTAGGTTTGCAAAGTGAAAAAGCCCAAAGTCCACCCCAAAGGGAGTTCCCATCTCCCACAGAAAACACTGCTCTGAACTGCCTGAAAACAGCTCTTTTGTAGTCCAGCCTTTACTTCTCTTTCTTGTGACGTCACAATGAAAATAAATGTCAAAATGCTCGCTGAGCGACTAGTCCGACACGCCCTCAAAAACACCGGTGGAAAAACACTGAGCTGCAGCACACACCTCTCCTCTCCCTTCCAAACACTAGCTACCCTCCAAGCAGTCAATGGACATGAAGTTGTTACTGTGATGTAGAGACAGAGCTCAGTTAAAATGATGGATGAAAGATACTTTTGTTATAGATTAATAACTCACCACTCTGAAATTCTTGCTCCAGTCCAAATTGCCAACCTGTTCGGCAACATGTAGCCTTCAGCTGAATCGAAGCTGTTTACCATCTTTTCGCTGACCGCCTTTCTCTGCTTCTGATTGGCAAATACCGGCCTTTCGCTGATCTGCCCTTCTCTGCTTCTGATTGGCTAGTAGTCCTTAACTAGGAACTGCGCATGTGCAACTCCCAATAAAGATCATTCAGAGACAAGATGTATCACTTCATAGCTAAAATGAAGCGTTCAACACAGGGTGAAAAGAGGAGTTGCAGCAATGTGCAGTATGACAAAAAATATGCTGTTTTTTTTAAATTAAACCATGTAAACCTGTTCTGGTACAACCCCTAAATAGGATTTTGAACCTGAAAATGAGCATAATACCACCTCTTTAAAACTTTATGGATGAAAGATACATTTGTTACAGATTAATAACTCACCACTCTGAAACTCCTCCTCCAGTCCATGTTGCTAAGCTGGTAAGGGGAACATGTACAGCTGAACTGAAGCCGTGTTTACAGGCTTCTCACTACCTGCCCTACTCTGCTTCTGATTGGCTAGTAGTCCTTAACTAAGAACTGCATACGTGCAACTCCCAACAAAGATCTTATAGAGGTAAAATGTATCACTCCATAGCTAAAACGCTAAAACGAAGTGTTGAACACTTGAAGAGGAGCTTCAGTAACGTGCAGTATAACAAAAAATATGGTCTTTTTTGAAAATGAAACCATGTAAACCTGTTCTGGTTAGGGATGCACCAAAATGAAAATTTTTGGCTGAAGCCGAAACTGAATATATTGAAAAAATTTGCTGAATACCAAATACTTTATTTTGCCAATTACATAAATTACAAAGTCAAAACGAGCTTTTACCTCAGTGTCTCCCACAGAATATGGAGAGATTATGGTGGTGGGTCCGAGGCCCTAGAGGGTCCGATAAAGTAAATTACATGTGACCGATTATGGGTTTTCGGGGGCCGATGCCGATATTAAAGTGAAAAAGAGCCGATTTATGAGCCGATATTTAGATTTAGAGAATGATTTGGATAGTAGACCCCTTTACTGTATAAACTACACTTGGAACAGGCCGATATTGAAAACTGGTATGTATGTGGGCTATAAAACCTTTTCTTAAATGGATTATGTTAATAAAATAGATTACTGTCAAAAAGTGAACATGTAAACAATTGCACATCAATAAATATTTGTTGCTGGAACATGAAACTTTTTCAGCCATCTGTAAACACGGAGAGAATAAGCATGTGTATTTCACTTTACACATAATCTGCCATAATTTCAATGTAGCATATTCACATCCAATTCATCCCTTTACCAGCACTCTTCTGACCAAAGCTAAGAGAAACCATTTCTCATCATCTGTCTAAATCATGCCGTCTATGTCAGTGAGCTGCTGTTGAATGCATCTAATACAACATTACTTTCTACAACGAGGACCTGCAACTTTGAGATTTCATTTAACTAACGTTATAACTACAACTAGAGCCGTTACGGCTCTGACTAAAGCCTTTCACATCTTCAACTTCACAAAAAGAGGAGCTACCGGAAGCCGTGTTAGATTCTTGTTCAGCTCATGTTTATTTACATGTCCGCTCTGGTTTAATCATTTCAGACATGCCGACTAACTGCAGACAGGCGGCTCGCAGATATATTTAGAATACGTTAGAAACTATAGTTTAATGGCTCATTAATGTTAGCGCTCCTCCACTGATAAACATGGCATTAGCTTTGTGGCTAATTTAGCAACAGGCAACGTTAGCTGCTGTAACGTTACATGATTTTAGAGAATATTTAGAAGTGATGAACTAGAGACAAATGTGGACCGTTCACTAGAACATCCACACAGTTTCAGAATAAATCTACAGTTCCATCTGTCAGCAGCGTAGCTTCCAACACCCAGCTACCGTGACATTAACCTGCTGTGAGCGGGTGGGAAGCCGGGAGAGGGCAGAGAAAAACAGGAGGGTTAGCAAGTCATGAATGTTTTCAGGAGAGGAGACGTGATTGGGTCTGTTTTTATTATTTAAGGCATGTAATTAACGTGACAAAAGACCAACACACCGCTAACACAGCCCTCTCCGTGTTTGGTACATGCTGCAGTAAGCTCTGGTAAACTCCGGTCAGCTGATTGTTTTCTTCTGTGTTTTTTGTGGTGAGGCAGTGTTGTTAACAGGGGAGCTGCAGCGTGCCCTCTGGTGGGCAAACTATGCAACACCCATGACATGAGTGAAGGATCTGACTTTTTGTTTCTTTTTTAATAGTCGTATATCTGCCGTTCTAAACGGCCGATGCCGATTAAATTCAATTGGCTCATATCGGCCGGCCGTTAAATCGGTCGGGCTCTAATTTTAGTACTCGAAGCTTCTATAGATTATTTAATCGATTCATTAATGCACGATGTGTGACACTGACACAATTAAGTATTGATGCGAAGAATTTGCGTCGATACATTTTAGTAATGGATGAATCTTTTCAGCCCTACTTCATAGCCTCTCTTCAGGTAGGACTCTCATACTGCAACACTTGACTTTGTAAAGAGAGAAAATGACAGGATAAAGTCGCTAACCTGCCTGTCAGCTTGCACTGGTCAGTTTCAGTGGATTTACCATAAAAGCGTGAATATGTGTGCACTCCAAATTTAGGTGCGGCTAGCTTAATCGCCTTCTCACAAACGAGTAACATACACTCAAAGCGGTTCAGACCGTTTGTTGCCTTTTCTAAGAAGTCAGCCACAGATGGAGTGGATGTGCAATTCAGCAGAACAGTGTATGGAAACGGCGATTTTTGCGTCTTTCTCGGACATTTTAAAATGCTTCCACACTGCCGACATGTCATCGTAATTGTTCGGGAAATTTTCCCCGGCCTTTTGATTTATTAGGCCGAACACGAAAGGGCTTTTCTTTTGCTATTTTTGGCTGATTAATTTCGGTGACCGAACATTCGGTGCATCCCTAATTCTGGTACAACCCCTAAATAAGATTTTCAACCTAAAAATAAGCATAATATGACATCTTTAAGACTCGCCTTCTCCACTAAGTCATATATCTTTAGCTCAGTATTTATGTGTTTCTGTTTTCCACTGCCTCTCTTGACCCGACTCTTGTCTTTATCTCTGCAGGAGATGATCATCGACAAGGTGAATGGTCACCCCGTCCCCCGCTATTTGATATACGACATCATCAAATTCAACGTGAGTAGCCCAGCCATTTGAGAATGTGTCGTCTTTCCTTTGACCGATGACTCCTGAAAATCTGCCAGATGAAGATGTCAGACAGAATAAACAAGCCATCCCTTTGGAAGAATGCCATTAACACTGTGGTCAACAGCAGCTCCTTTCTTTGCTTTCTCTTTTTACTTACTGTTAACAAGAGGTCTGGTTTAGAGGAGGAAATTGTCATTTCTGTGGCCATGGTCTAACAGCAGTTGGTAGCATGTAAATTCAGAGCAAGGTGTGTGGGCTGCACATCCGGAAAAAAACATTGATGTGGAATGGGATTTGCTTTTCTTTACACCTGAGAAATCAAATTCTCGCTTGAGTTCCTTCAAGGCTGTACCATAGCAGGCAGCAGAGCAGCGCTCATCCAGGCTCTGCAGTATTTGCACGAGGATGACTGTGCTTGTCAGTCTGCGCGCTGGAGAAAAGAGCATGGCTCTGCTTGACCCCACACCTCGTCACGCACTGAGCTTTACTAAAGCCTGACCTTAACCACAACACTAGGGCTGAACTGCGTCTGACCCTTACTGAATATTTATAAGTTTTTGTTCTTTTACTACTGAAATTGGTTTTGCTGCGCTTCATTGACAAAAATGTTGTTAAACATTAATCCAAACCTTGTTCCAAGTTTTGTGTGCGTGTGATGATCAATCCATTACTTGCATTATAGTTGGGAAGCAGTAATTGCTCTGGTGCACCTGTACATTTAAAATGAGCTTTTATATATGTGTAATAGCATGTTTCTCCTGTTACATTATTTTGACGTTTCTTAAGAACAGCCTGCGGACAACATTACAAAGCTGTTAATTGTTAACAACACTCATACTGGCTGTAAATTAATTCATCCCTTTAAATGATCTGTGTGCCGCTAATGGCAAGCAGGCAGGCACAGAGACAAATGAGCCTACAGTTTGCCTTTAGCGAGCCCCTGCTATCTTCATTATAAAATAGGGTAAGGAGGGGGCTACTTTCGGCCTTTATGTTTGTCTGTCGCCTCCTTCTCTCAATCAATCAGCGAATCACCACAAGCAAGCACCTCTATAAAGCATCCAGTGGTGAGGGGAGCATCTTTGTAAGATGGTACAGAGGTTAGCAGCTCCACATGACTCCCTTCCCCAAGCTATCAGGAAAGCGCTGTTGTATTGATCTTAGCTGCCCATTAGTAGCCCTCCCCATTATCAGTGGTGGGCTGTACCTTGGCACAGAGGCTCTGTCCTGAGACTCAGGATGGAAATGCAGCGGGAGGGCAAACACACCACCTGCTAGGTCCATGGCCTAACGTGGCTGCTAACTTGTTTGGAAAGTCGGGTGAAGCCAGAGTGCTAGGATGCTTTTGATTAGAGTGAAATGAGAAGTCTGTGTCCTCTCGCAATGTTGGACAATATAGCTGTGAGTGGAGGGTCAGAGTTTACTTACCTGATGGATTTTGATGGAGATAAAACATTATATCGTTGTCTTCATGTTGGAGCAATTGATATTTGTAGTCATCCCACAGTGTGTTATTATTGTTATTACGTTAAAAGTGCTGATGTGTACATTTACCTCTCCAACTTTGAAATTGATTGACCCGGACTATCACTCCATGTCTTGGGGTGATAGTCCGGGTCAATCAATCTGCTCTCACTGGAGATTATGAAAAGCCTTATTTATTTTTGTCCTCCTGTAATGTTGCTTCTGCTTGTCAGTCACTGTCAGCTCCCCAACTGTGGGGGAACTGACAAGCATAACAACAACAACAACATATCTGTCCTTTAATTTTCATGTTGCTTTAGAAAGCTGTTATCTTCAAATAAAACTGTGGAGGTTTGTATGTGACATCAACGTCGTCGTCCTGACACAATGATTGACCCCGTTGTCTTTCATCTCGCTAATAATAATCGCTTTAGGTGCAGAATTAGACAGGATAATTGGCTTCATCAGATGAGCAGAAAAGAGTGCTTTTAACTTTCAATGCGGCCCACAGAAACCTTCTCTGTCGAGCTATGGACTGCTCTGCTGACATCCCCTCCATTTACTTCTGCTTGAGAAGTTTGTCTGCAGGTACACTACTGTAGCTCTGCAGGGCTTTCCGCCTACAGAGAATAGCCCCAGGCTGCATCATTCCTTTCAAACCAGCGGCAGCATCATTCTGATGACGTGATGTAGCTCCTCTGGAGTCTCTCTCTAGTTCTAAGGTTTTATTGGTCTTTAGATAGTTACTAGTGGCCAACAATGACTTTAACCGGAGTCATTTTAATTTGCTCGTAAATCACAATGCATCCAAAGCATTCTTTGGACATTCATTAAAGAAATGGAGGTGTTATTATAGGGATAATTGTACTAAACTGTAGCCAAAGGGGCAGTAATGTTTTGGTTAAAATTTTTTAACCAAAAGGCCTGAAAATTCAACACACAACCTAGTTAGTGTTGTGCACTGGATTTTATACAGTACTAATGCAGTTAGTTATATATTTTAGCACAGTTTACCCAAAGAATTTTATATATATACACAGTACAACTACATAGAATCGTCATAAATTGTGGCCTACGACCTGCCAGTCTACATTTATAGATGCAAATAAATTCTCTTCCAAAGCCAGAGAACTAGGAACTCGAGCTTATGATGTTCAGCACTGGAGGAAGATGGTAGAAATAGATGGAGACTCTCCTGTGGGTAAGGTCTGGTTCCAAACTTGACTACATTGAGGAAGAACGGATATTCTGTCTTTGGAACAGCCCTAAATTTATTTATTGACAAGATCTTCTGGCTTTAGAGGAAGGCTGCCGTGTTTAGGCTGCCAACACCCCAAGTAACAGAGAGAGGAATTAATAGTTTGAATTTTCATGTCCTTTTATTGTGGCCAGCCTAAGGCACACCTGGGCAATACCCATGCTGCCTTATCAGCATCTTGATATGCCACACCTGTGAGGTGGATGGATTATCTCAGCAAAGGAGAAGTGCTCACTAACACAGATTTTGACAGATTTAAACTATAACTATAACCAGAGAGAGATTCCAATGCTGATTTTGTCACCTGCGTATAATGTAAATTATTATTTTTGTTTTTGCTGTATTCTGAGTTCATCCTTCAACTGCTCCAGCCTTAGTCTAAAGAAGGCTTTATTTCTGACTCTGGTGCTCTCTGGTGTTCTCTGGTGTTTAATATTTAATATGTATTTTTTATATATAGATTCTTTATGCACTCAGTTCAATTTACCCAGAAATAGGATTATGTAATGCACTGAGTTGTACCTTGTTTGATTTAGTACAATCTTTGACTGTCCATTTGTGATGAATGTATCTTTAGATTCATGTTACATAATAAAAGGTTTAATTTGGTAAGGTTTTGGGAATCCTAAAGGTTTTTAGGGTTGCGACTAACTGTCCTTTTCAATATTGATGAATCTGCAGGTTATTTGATTGATTAATTGTTTGGCTTTAAATGTCAGAAAATAGTGACAAATGCCCATCACTGTAGCTCAAGTTGGAGTATTGAAATTGCCAAATACACTCAGTTTACTATCATAGAAAACTATGAAAACAAACAAATATTTATCTGAGTAGCTGGAACCATTACTCTTTAGTCATTTTTCCCTTAAAAATTCAGGCTGCAACTAACTATTATTTCTAACAGTGGAAAAGGTGCATTGTCTCTTTTCCACTGAATGGTACGGCTCAGCTCGACTCACTTTTTGTCTCGATTCTGTTTTCCAGTGCAGAATGAAAATATGAGCTTTTGAGTACATGTGTATTACTTGGAGGCTGTACAGGCAGAGCTGTCCTAAGGTGTATCACTATCAGAGGCATTTATTTATAGATTTAGTCTCAGTTATTTCAAGCCTGATCCATTGCTGTTGTTTGACAATAATGGTGCATTGTGCTCTGTTGAAATGCTGGCTCTAGCTTAGTTCAAACCCACAGTGATGACATTAAGTCAAAGTGGAGCAGCAGTCACAAGTCAGAGTTTATGCTATTCACACAGTGAGCTGTCAAGATGCATTACCCCCTAGAACCGCAATGATTCCACTGATATAATTGATTTATTCCCAGTAATGTTGGATTAGCAAGATTCTTATCTGCTGTGTTTTCCTGTTGAACAGGAGTGGACAGCACATGTCTTGAATCATCCACACTTACATCTTGTTCTGTCCTGATGACACAGCTGACAGATGGTGCAGAATGTGTGGGACACGATACCAGCTGTTGCTCCAGGAGACTGTATATTTGTGGTGTTTGCAGCCACCCTAAAGAAAAACAAGTCCTCAAAGTGATGCCTAAATGAGTGTTTTCTAAACTTTAATTTGCCTTTAACCTTATTTGTAGTTGCCAAATTGTACTTTTCCAATTGTTGTTAAGGCTGCATTAAGCAAGTCAGACACACTCTAAAACAAAGTCACACAAACACAGCCATGCTGCTCGATTTATCAAGTCGTTGTGGCTAAATGTGTTGGCAGACCGTTGTTTACTTGCACATTCAGCAGACACAGGGCAACATGGGAATCCTAATGGAGTCAGGCCACCTGATGAATGAAAGTCCAATATCTAATCTCCCTTTTACCTATTTTGGACCAGAAAATCCTTAGGGTGATGTAGTAACTAATTTTACTAGGGCTGCAATTAACGATTATTTTAATTTTCGACAAATCTGACCGTTTTCTAGTTTTAACTAATTGTTTAGTCCAGAAAATGTCAGATAATAGTGAAAACTGGCCATTACCATTTCTTCAAGTTACAATCATAAGAATTAGAGAAACAGAGACACGCAGCAAATTTTGTGATTTGAGAATCTGGAACCAAATAATATTTGGCTTTTTTCCCCTTTAAGAGACCTAAATTGTTAGTTGCTTATCAAAATACTTCTATTTTCTGTGGAAGAACGAATTTTAGTCAAACGGAGCAATTGCCTGAAAGGCAACAGCCAATCATGGCGTTACTCCTACAGGGTGCAGTCTATAACTAGGATAATAGTTGGGAGTAAGTTCCCAAAGAGTGTGTTTATATGTTTTGCTTGATTTGAAAACTCATGACCAGAATGAATCTTATTGTTTTACAATGCTGATTTTCATGCATTTTAAAATTGCATCTGTATTTTAAAGACATCCTCTTATGAGAAACACAGTTCTCATCCTTCACACCACTGTAGAAACAGTAATTTAATTTATTTTCTCACACATTCTGGTATCACTACACACTGCAGGCACAGCTGTATTTTCTGTGGTTTTATATATGTTGTTCTTAAGGCTTGGCGTATTTGCCTACATAAGATGGCAAACTTAAAAGAATGCTCTGATCTGCTTTTGTTTTATGCTGGATATATGTATGATTCACATCACAGTACAGCCTAGTAATTTCATCTGATCTAAAAAAATTATCGGCCATCTACCTCTTCGTCCACTTCTTATAAAAATGGCCCAGTAATTCCATAGAAAGCTCTTGAGAAGAGAGGTGGCCTTTACCAAACCGTAACAGAGCAGAATACAAATGCCTCAATGCCTCTCAATATAAATGAGAGAATATTGATCCATAATCCACTTGTGTAGGAAAAATAAGGGGGGAAATGTCGATTTGTAGATCAACAGCAAATGAATCTGCAACTATTTTCTTAACTGAATAACTGTTTTAGTTATTTTATAGTCGAAATCCAAAACATTTTCTGGTTCCATTAGTTAAGTATTTGATGTTAACTGTGTAAAATGCCTTTGACTAAGTCTTTGTTCATATCATTGAACACTTGTACCAGGGCCATTAAAGTTGAGTTCTCGATGACACCAAACTCATAAGCCCATGCCTGACTTTAACAGCACCTTCAGCTGCGATCTCAGGCATGTTCATCACTGTTGCAAGTTCATCACCACAAGCTTGTCTTTCCATTGGTTTCATCTTCAGGTATCATTTAAAACTTCTCTGTACAGTTTTACTTGCTATTCACATCAGTTGTCACTGATCGATCACTGCGTTCCCGAACATCAATTAAATGCTTTTGTGGCACAATAGTGATCAGCTGACTGCACTCACGGAGCCTCTGGCGGGGAAGATAACCTTGCTTGTCCATAACAACAATAAAAATAATAATAGGCTACCAATAAAAATAAAACTATGGCTTCAACAGGTGGCATTTTACGAATGAAGTACTCTTTTGGTATCGGTATCATTTTAAGGGCACTGGTTTTGGTACTGGTATCGTAAAATTTTAAACGATACTCAACCCTATGAACTACTCAACAGACAATTGAGTTTCTTTGCAAGGCATGGAACAATGGAAATTTATCTGTATGAAAATGTTTATTGTTTTAAAAAGGGGCAAAGATATGCCTATTTAAACTGATAAGCTGTTAGTTACATAGTTATTTTGCTTATCCTAGCCAGGTGACGTAGATAATGCCAGCTTGTTTTCTGAGTTTGAGCTCCTTTTTTCTCTTTCTGATAACTTGTGAGAAATATTAAATGTCAGATTGATGTCATAGATTTAGTTCGTGTCTATATGGCAGCCTTTCAAGTGAGTTTTTATTTTTGTGCTCATAAAAGTGAGTCATTATGTTTAATCACTTTGTCAATTGAGCAACAGAGATATGTGGTAACTGTCAGTTGGCTGTGCTGTACCAGGGTGGTTTCATCACAACTTCTCTGCCTCCATTTAACACTTTGAAGTGTTCAAACAGTCATGTTTGTTTAATGTGTTGCTTGGTGTTTTAATTTTCCACCCAAGCTTCTGTATTAATAACCAGGGGCATGGCTCCGGTCGCTGTTTATCTGTTTAGAACAACTGTGTGTGGCGGGCCAATGATTGGAGGAAGCTGTTGTCATAGAAGAACTGATTCCACTGTACTGTGTACCTTCGGTGTTGACCAATCCCATGAGCTCAACTGATGTCAAGATCTTGAAGTCCAGGGCTTAGTGTATGCACCTGTGTAATGCTCACGTATGGCATTACTAAAAATACATGCTGTATGAAGAGATACTGTTACATATATTGATGTAATGAGGATGTTATTGTGTGTGCCAAAGTTTTATAGTGCCAGTTAATGATGATTTTCATTATTGACTTCTGGCTCTAAAAAGAATTTAAACAAAAAGCTGCATTACGGATACATTAGAGTTGGTGTGACGGTGCTGCAGAAGTCTGTTTGTCCACTTTTTGAAAATGTGACTCACAAAAGTGTTTGCCCTCTACCTCACAACAGGTTAGATAAACAGTGTTGCCATGGCAGTGAATTGGCAACTCATTAATCTTTTAATATCTGTATAATATTAATAATAATATTATAATTTAATATTCTTCCAAAAGAGATTTATTTTAGTATGTATATTAGACGCTCTTGATGTAATGGATAAATTGTACAGTTCAGTCTAAATAGAGACTGTTCGGTTCATTGATTGTATTGAAAACAATGCTTTTTATCTACATAACAGTCTAAATTAAATATTACTATGGTAGATTAAGGGATAACTGAATTTGTTCTTTTTTTGTATGTTTCAGGGACAGCCTGTTGGTCAGTGTGATTTCAATATTCGGCTGTTATGCATAGAAAAGGAGATAATTTCTCCCCGGATGGAAAAGATGAAGACTGGACAGATTGACAAAACCAAGGAGCCTTTCAGTGTCCGAAATAAGCCCTTCTTTGAGATTCATGCATCACGCAAGGTAAGGTGAACAAAGCCATCCCATTCATTGTTAAACCTTAGATTCAGGAGGGGTGATTGAGGATCTTGTTGTGGAGGAATGGACCAGTTCTTTACTTTTGCAAAGACACTGGAGAAGTTATTAGAGTTTGTCCATCCATTTTCTGTTTTATTGTAAGCTCAGGGAAAGCCCATGACCAGTGACATGGCTATTCACCAGTGTCACCCAGTCCTTATATACTGTATCTGGAGCAAGCTATGTAAGAATTCTCTGCAATAAATCAGCACATTCTTGGTAGACTTTGGGCTCTACCAAGATTCAGCCATGTCACTGATTCTGACTTTCATGTAGCATCTTTTGACGGGAACAATTCCAGAAACCCAGGAAACTTTTTAGAAACTGAGGAACTAGCTATGTTTTGACCGGAGGCACCACGGTATAAAGTTCCTGGCCCCCCACTGCTTTGTGAGTAATACCTTGTAGGGCTGCACCATTAATCTAATCGCAATTGCAATTGAGATTACATAACCGCAAAAAGTGTGTGATTTAATAAAACGGAAAAGGTGTGTGTGACATTGTCTTCTGTGTGCGCTGCAGTTTGCTCATTATCTCCGCCCACATCGGGCTCTCGCATGTAGGCTACCCGTAAAAACAGATAAGCCTACGTGCAATGAGAAAAATGATTTATGAGCGGTTTGCGAGTTACTTTTAAGACAACAACCTACCGTAACCCCCCCCCTTCCCACCCCGCCGCTGATCATTCAAAACATAGTAGGACTCGCCGGTGCTCCGACAGAGCGACGTCGGCAGCAGCTGAAGCAGTAAGACAGAAGAAAACTTGGAGAAGATGAGGAAGGTTTGTGTTTGGCTCGCTGGCCATTTAACATTAGCTGTATCGGTGCCTTTTTGTCTCTTACTGTGCGAATACACAGTGAAAAATAGTATAGTATATTAGTAATAGTATATTAGTTTAATGAGAAAAAATGCCAGTAGAATAAAACATGTCAGGTCAATTAATTGTGTCAGCTGGTAAGTACGGGCAAGGTCATTATTTAATAGAATTTGTTGGATGTTTCCTAGCACCTTGTATGGCTGTACCTTTTTGCTCAGTAATACCAAGACTAAGTGTAAAATGCATTATGTTAATTCCGTCACGTTTTCTTGATTCAGATGATCATATTTATAGCTTTTTCCTTGTAGTTGTAGTCATATAATAAATAAATTATCACACCTCAGGCTATAGCACTGTGCTGAGGACAGCAGAGCTTTTATCCTCTGAATAGCTGTTAAGCCTTTTCAAAGGCATGCACTTAATATCAGGTCTGTGGGAGGTCAGCGCGCGATTTAATTTGATGTTTTGCTCGGGCCAAGATCAGTCAGAAATCTTGGCACTGCACTGAACATTCACAAATGATCAAAGTATATGGAGGGGGGGGGGGGGGGGGGTTTTAACCC
>NC_060159.1:19627664-19649819 GCF_021292245.1 Micropterus dolomieu
GGGGGGGGGGAGTTTTAGACCTTTCTTGTGTTGTGGTCACATCTTTCTCTGCCAACATTGATATCTTGGTGTTTTTGACCTTTTTAAAATTCTTTGTATGATAGCCGGGTTACCTCTGTCTAACTCTGTGCTGTCAACTTCTCTAAGAAACTTTATGAACGATCACCCCCCACCACTACCACCACCCTTTGGTGGGGTATGTTGGAGTATGATGAAGATACTGTAGAAATTAAGTCACTGGAAGAATGTCTGGTTTCTGACTGCTCTATTGTGTTGTGCAGTGGCCATCTGCTCCCCATACAGTCATATCTCTGTTGTATGCAACATTAAAAGAGGGGAAATTGGAATCTGTCTCATTAATTCATAGCTGTACAACCCTCCACTTCATGGCATATCAACCAGAAATTCCTTTAAGCGATCTTTCAGTCACAGGCTGGCCTTGTGTGATGGCTTGTCTGTTGCTCGGTTGTTTTCATCTCAGACACTTACACATTCATGCCACCATTTCCCACCAATTGGGAACATTCATTCTCTTTGCTTCCTCCACTTGTCCAATTATCTTACAAAGACCCCTTTTTGTATTACCAAAATTATACATTCGGACAACCACATAATATATTTTTGGAATTTCCCTCTTGTGTAAGTTCTCTTTTTTGAGACACATCGTCCATGCCTAGATGAAAGACAACCAACTTTCCTATCACAGTTTCGGGGTGAAATCACTGGTGGAGTTTATCTTCTGATGACAGCCGTGACAGACAGCTTTTCACATTACACACACAATTACATACACAAATAAGATCTTGTATCAACTTACCAATGTCCTCCAACAAGGAAATGGGTTTGTTTTTTTCAAAATGGTGCACCTGTGTAATACTTTTGATATGACTTGGGCCTTGCTGATGCTGTAAATTAAATATGCACAGCATTATATGGCTAGCATTCACAGCACATAGGGATGAAATTCGTCTCTCCTGGTGTTGGACACTTGTAAATTAACCAGAGTGTGTTCTGTGTATATTTTCAAGGAATTAGAAATCAGGGCAAGACTGGAATTTCTGGTCATTTTCTTGCTCACTGAAGGCAGACTTGGCAGTTTCCAAAGAGAACCATTTGAGGCAGAAATTCATATTTCTCCTGGGATTATAGAAATTTGGGATTTGGTTTGGGGGCTGTATGATGTAAATGTAGGATATTATATCCACAAAGTAAGTTTATATGTCTTGCTTCATCTTTCTCCAAAGCAGGAAACATTTTAAATTGGAGTAATTCATTTATCACTACTTGAAAAAACGTTTAGAGAGGTATTGCCTGTTTGAATAAGCCTAACATTTGCACAGCATACAGTAATTAATTGTGACTCATGAGGTATCCAGACCGAATAAACTCACTATTTGTTAACGTAAAAATTATAATAGGAAATTAGATAGTATTCATTTGTCTTTGCCCTTTGCAGAATATCTAATAGCCCTTGCTCATTTATCATATCTCTGAATATAAAATTAGGCCCAAGCTGAGTAGTTTCCCCTAATGAGACTGGTATCACCAGTTGACCCCAGGCCATCACCTACCTCCTCCCAGAGTACGAGTAGGAGTCCAGATAGTGAAAAGAAATTAGTCTCTTGCCCGAGAGTAGATCTCATCTTGAATTACCTTCTTTTTTTTCTTTTTTACTGAGATTGAATTTGGATAGACACCTAATGAGTAGTTCTCTACATAGTCTGTAAGATTGCAGTCTTTTCATGGAACTCGAACCTAATCACAGTGGGTGAAATTAAGTTTTAGTGTATGATCTGAATACCAAATAGCCAAAGAAATTGACTTCCTTGAGAATGTAAATAGATTTTTGATTTTATGGAATCAAGAAAGCTGATGTTTGGTAGGCTATTGTTTTTAGATGACGGCTGCCTATGGACAACAAACTGATAAATTTTGTGGTTTCCATTTGTGTCCAGTTCCTTGTTTTATGTAGCAGAAAGCACCAGAAGGTCTAAAAAGGGTTGTGAGTGACCCTAATGCTCCACAGGATACTTGCCTTTTTCATGTTTTCAACAAGCGTTTTTGTGTTCTATGTATTGTATTTACCTTTTGTTAATTTGTAAGGTTGTAATATTTTATTTTCAGTGGCTAAGGAGGCTCTGTTCTCTTGAAATATCTGTTAGTGGTGGTGTTGTGGCAGGTTGTCCCTTCTAGAAATTAGTAAAGTGATCTAATAGGCCTGCCTGTAGGTAGTTTGCTCTCACTTCCAGACTATCAGACATACTTTTCAGACTTGATTCCATGCCATGCTTGTGGTTAGTTTGAAGCTTATTAAGAGGCAATTTATACATAAGGTCTTTTTGCTTATCATTAATACATTAGCAGTGTGTTGATTGTCACCTGTGGATGTCGGGTGGCCCAGAGGCCTACACGTGATAAGCAGTCCGGTGGTTACATTTTTGTCTTTTGAATTAATTTTGAAAGGAAAAACTAGTGCTTATTTATTTTTCGAAATGAAACGGATATCTCTGCGAAGCCAGGTATGCTTCGCAATGTTTAAATTTGTAGATAAGGAGTAAATGGATGGATGCTCTTATAGGTATAGGGAAACGATTGTGTTGAAAATGTATTGAGTATCAGCAGCGAGCCACATAACTGCAACGACAAGGTTCTATATCCTTTCATGACTCCCCTTCCTGTCCGGTGGGCTCAGTCGTCAATAACAGTTCTCGACTCAATGTAAATATCCTCCTCTTGCTGTTATACACAGATGAGTCAGAGTCTTGTTTTTCCTGTCAGGGCAAGTTTGTTATGGACTGTTATTTTTTTTTTTTTTTTTTTTTATAAAGTAACTCCTTAACAGCATGTCTCATTAGCTGACTGCTGTCAGTCTGTAGGCTCCTTGTTTCTCACTGACCTCACACCTCTGTCAGCTGTCATGAGTCTCCAACTGTTGGAGATGGTAAAGCAATACCCATCATCTTAGTCTCCTTTTTATGTGTGCTTTAACAAAAGAAAAGCTGTTGGTATTGTGCTGAATCTGAGCTCAATAACTGTTTTTGTGAAATACTAAGATGTAATAGGTGCTTAGAATTAAAAATCTGTGTTTCAGTCACTTCACAATATTGTTTGCCAGCCTTCTGCTGGATGATGGCAGGACTGGTGAAGTAACATCTGCCTTATTTACCTGTAAACCTGCAGTATTTTTGTTATAATTAACAGCAGAAATGTAGGAATCCTTTGGCGGATAGAGATATACGGTTGATCTCTTACTGCTCAACTGTGTCTTGCTTAGTTTATGAAATACACTGAGATAAAGCATTCATCAGCCTGCACCTCTGGCCATCTTCCACGGTTAGGTTCAAGAACAAGCTGGACTTTATCACCTGCATCCTCTCTCTCACTCTGCTGCTGCACCCACTCACAGAGGGAGACATGTTGACTGTTGTATAAGGGCTTATGCTGCTTGGAAGAACACACGACATGGACTCGATGACTAATGTTTGTTTACCTCTGTTGCTTTGAAATTTTTTAGTTTTCTTCAAAGCCTCCAAGACATTATGCAACATCTGATGATGCACGGCACATCTATACAGTAAAGGTTGGATCCTCTGGCTAGAGAAAGAGCAGGTGAATATTTGGCAGTATGTAATGTAGCGCATTTATTTGTTCGCCTGCTCCCCTTTTGCCTTCCAGGCTCCGAGTCGAAAAGAACGAGTGTCCTCTGGCTCAGGTCAACAGGTGTTTTTCTACAGATGTTCTTATGACTTTTGTGTTTCACCGCCTACTCAGCCTTTAGTCCGGCATCTGCCTTTTCTGTTTAACCCATGATGTGGTTGTGATGTCATGACATCCTTGCCATCCAGCCCTCTCAACAGTAAATCCTTCTGGATAACCAGCACAGCTGCTGCCATGCAGGCGTTGCGTTAACAGATTATTCTCGATCATTGACTGAATTCTTTTCACAATGACTGAAGAATCTGAAAGTCGTCTTTCATTGGCGGGCTATATCGCTACATAACCTAGATATCGCAAAATTTAATTTTACAAAAGAGGATAGAACAGTTTTGGGACATAGTAGAAACAGCATCTAAGCTGAAAGTGGGCATTATTTCCCATGGTGTCAGTTGGCTGACTGACTGAGGGTTGACACAACTAGGAGACACGCTATCAACTTCTGTAGTGTGAAATGGAAGTCAACATTTGTCTGTGAGCTCCAATGCATTGGCTACCAATCATTTAAGCCCTCGGTCTCTTGCCAAAATGCAACATTTGGGAGGACACATGGTATGTTTCTATTCCATTTAATAGACTGAAAGATTAATCAATTGTTAAATACTGAAAATAATAGTCAGTTGCAGCCTTAAGCTTAAATGTAGCATATCCTAGTTTATGCAGCTGTTACACATGTGTAAATACACATTACAATCACATTCTGTGATGTAAATAAATGTGCTTAAACCACAGCTAATTCTGGATTAGTTGGCTCCGTCTCCCGACTGCAATTAAGGAATGAAATTCTTTTGAATACCTTCAAAACCAACCGTTCTTTTCCGTCTGACATCCAGCCAACCCCAGTGCTATCTAACTCTTTGCAGACTCATTTTCTCGCTTTAGCTTAGACAGCACAGCTACAGCAGCATGATGTTGGAGCCCAGCGAAGGGCTGCCTCCTGGTTGTTGCCTCTTCACACTGACTCTCTGTCTGCTGTCTGTATGAATGTGTCTGAGAGTGTGGGCTGTGCTCGGCACTGCTGTGCATTTGTGGTTGTCAGTTTATCTTTTCTCTCCTGGAGACAGACAGTGGATGTATCTCACAGGCAGTGGTGTGGCTTCATCACAGACCTGCACTGGCCAAACTCTTGTCTCTGCAACATGATTGATTTGTCTGACATTGCCTATGTTGTACATTTCACTATTCTGTTCCACAGGCTTTTGCACCCTCAACTTTCCTGATGGAGAATCAAAGTGTTTTTGCTCGTAGTGCGCATACACCTTATGCGTGTAGCCAAATTGGGAACCTCTGGGTCTGAAAAGTGAAGCCAATGCGGAATTGCCTTAAACCTGCGTTCTTTTTAAAGACCAGCAGTGGGTGACTCCATTGGTTGCAAAAAAAAAGTCAGACCGCATTAGACATAATGGCAAAATGACCATTCTTGCCACGTGATTTATTACCTCACTTACCAACTTTCCTAAATGAGTTTATGATCTCAATCTTTAATTTTGAGTCTTCTTTAATACAGCATGATGTTCATTTAGTAAATGAGAGGAAAAGGGACAAAAAAGCCGGGTATTCTTTAGGGCGGGACTACTTTGTAATTGACATGTCACTACCATGGCAATCTGTCAATCAGGCTAGAGGTGACTTATATCCACTGCACTGTGTAAATTTAACTCGTACCGTTGAACAAGCTTTTTAGGAGTCGCCTATTCATTTTTTCCGCTAAATAAGTTTTTCGCCATCCAAAATTAGCATCCCTGTTGAAATCAACGTTAATGTGAATTACGGATGCATCTTGCTAACCAATCTAGCTAGAGCCACCTTCTCATCCAGATGTCGTCACGTCCGGTGTCTGGTTGCAAAAAATCAAGATGGCTACGGCCAAAATGCCAAACTCGAGGCTTCAAAACCATAGTCCCCAAACCAATGGGCGGACACACGCGCGCCGTTACATTGCAGCAAAGTCAGCATGCTAGCTAGCTAGAGCTAGCTAGCATGCTGACTAGCTGAGTTTCCCTGCCAGTCAGTCAGAACTGAAGAAGTCCTTTGGATGAGGGACGAAACGTCTTCCAGTATCTTCAACCAAGTCCAGTTGCCCTTGATTTTAACCTTCGTTGGATAACTATGACCTGGATGACTGAGAATCTTCATAGACATCTAGCTAGAGCTCATTACTTAAACTCTTAAAAGTGCAACCACATTGGGAAATGCAAGACACAAGCTCGTTGAAGACTTTTTGGCTGTGGGTAGAGTCAGATATGTTATTAGAGAGCAGCATGGAGGCTGTAGCGCGTAATCCAGAAGAAGAAATTATCTATAATCAAGTAATAACTTTAGGTTCCTTGCGTAACCCCGGTTCTCAGAGTAGCATGAGTGAGATGTCTCACTATGGGATGCGCCTCCCCGCGTATTCTTCAGAAGCATTTATCTCATTACGCCGATCCTGATTGGCTGGTGATCGTGGAGACACCAATCAAAATAAGCACCTCTTCTCGCTTTGCCCCAGCAAGAAGGGCTGTCTGGTGAGACATCACTCTCATGCTACTCTGAGTTCGAAGTTCTCATTGATAGCATTCGTTTTGATGTCTCACTATGGGATATGGAGACTCCCGAATTACTAGACAAGCTTATCTCAACAACCACCGGCTCTCAGGAAGCAGCACTCTGTTCCAGCAAGGGTTGAAAGGCTGGCCTGCTGGTCACCGCTCACCGCCGCACTAATGTTCTGGATAGGGATCCCCTTAAACAGGGCCCAGGATGCAGCAAGGTCACGAGTTGAGTGAGCCCATAGGCTTGGCAGAGCCTGCAGACCCCGACTAGTGTAGGCCAGAGCAATCGACCCCACAATCCAGTGGGAGAGCTGTTGCTTGGTAACGGGCTTGCCCCTACAGGGGCTAGCCCAGGACACAAAGAGTTGGTCACTTCTCCGAAACCGCCTAGTTCTGTTAAAGCGCAGGGCTCGAACCGGACACAGCACATGCAGCCTTTCCTCCTCAGGGGAGGAGAAAGGTGGCAAAGAGAACGCCCTAAGGTCAATGGGCGAGCACGAGCCAACCACCTTGGGCACAAAGGCAGGGTTAGGCTTCATGGACACTCTGACATCTCCCGGAGCAAACTGAGTGCATGAAGTATGCATCAAGAGTGCGTGAATGTCGCCGACCCATTTTTCGGAAGCCAAAGCCAGCAATAACACTGTCTTCAGAGACAGACGTTTTAAGTCAACTTCACCCAGAGGTTCAAAAGGGTGGCCACAGAGCCCATCCAGATCCACTGCCAGATCCCACGGTGGGGCCAGTGGCCTGGAAACGGGGAGTAGCCGGCGTGCCCCTTTCATAAAACGGCAGACCAAGGGATTATGGCTAGCCGTTTTACCTCCAAACCCCACTTGTCAGGTAGCAATAGCAGCCAGTTGCACTTTAATTGTGGAGAAAGCCTTTTGTTTGTCAACCAAGACCTGCAGGATGACAATATCACGCCAACCGGGCAGTGCACAGGGACATGTCCCTCCTTGAGACTCCACTCCTCAAACACCCTCCACTTACAGTCATAAAGGGACCTGGTGGATGGAGCCCTGGCGCTCTGAATAGTGTTAACCACATTATGAGGAAGCGCCACCAAACTTAAATTATACCACTCACGGGCACTCACAATGGCTGGGTGCAGAGCCCAATTGCCGTATAGTGGTGTGCCCCTGGACAGCAGATCCGCGCCCAGGTTCAGAAACCTGGGGACATGTGTTGCTCTCAGAGACAGGAGATTCTTGCTGCTACAGAGTATCAGTTTGCATGCCAGCGTGTGCAACTGATGGAAACGCAACCCTCCCGACGTTTTATATACGCTACCGTAATCGTATTGTCCATCTTCACCAGAACATGATGCCCGCTGAGAAATGGAAGAAAACGCCTCAGCGTAAGAAACACTGCAAAAAGCAATCGGCATGTCCAAGATGTCCTCCTTCTCCCTGTCAGACAGGTTTGTCAGGTTGAGCCATCTTTCTCTTTCCTGTAAAATCATCACTCCCATAGATTTACCTGTGGCTTGGACCAAGCAGCGCTGCATGTGGAGGTAAATGTCCATTATCATGGTCATCTCTTCCCACACTACGGGGTCAGGCTCGGTGGCCATGTCCTCCATCAACTCCGCTTGGTACGCGGTGAGCATGGAGGAGACATTCAGGGCTCTGACACTCAAAGCTGACGCTTTTGTAAGCCCTCTCAGTCATAGCGGACTGGAAACGGTCCATTTTTGATGGCAGTGTGGAGCTCCTGGAGGATGCTGTGGTCTGTCGCGGGTGGAGGTGGGCTGCGACTAACGGCTCCATGGGGGGCATGCAGAGCATGCCAAGCTTTTCCATGCCCTCAAAATCCAGGGAGGAAGCGACCTGTATCGGGGTCTTGCTACTGAACGGGTGGTCCTTCCATGAAACAGAGACCTCATGCAGCAGCTCAGGAAAAACTGGGAGTAGCTGTTTGGCCATCCTCTTGGCCTGGGGCAATTTCTTCCCCTCATAACAGGATCTGGTGGTCTCCGTCACAACCGGCCAGGGAATATTCAGTCTGGCTGTTGCCCGTTTGCACACGTCCTGCATATCCATGCTGGGAGCGGGGTTGTGTCTGCATGAACCGGGGTCTTCAACGGGCAAGCGGGTGTGTTCCAGCCCGAGGCAGGAAGAGCAGACCTGGTGTGTGTCCCTGCTCGAAATTTTATTCCCGCAGTGGCAGAGCCATGCCCCTGGATCACCGTCTCCTCTTTTGTTAGGGGAATAAGTCCATCTTTATTAGCTGGAGTGCTAATTAAGAAGAATGTTGCATTAGCTGGTGTGCGAACACGTTAGAAAAAAAAGACCTTGCCGTAAAACGGCTAGGCGGGTAATGCTCCAGTCTGTGGCGAGACCGAAGAGTCGAAGCGTGTCGAAGGCAGCTATCGCCCGGCGACTGAGATGTCTGCTCTTATCTGTGGACAGTTAAGCTAGCTAGCCCGTACGACAGATTGAGATATGCTCCGAAGTGAGAAGAGGTGTTTGAATGGTGTCTGCGTTTTAGCGTAAGCTATTTAAGGGTAGGTGGGTCCACTAGACGCAGACACCACGATCACCAGCCAATCAGGATTGGCGTAATGAGATAAATGCTTCTGAGGAATACGCGGAGAGGCACATCCCATAGTGAGACATCAAAACGAATGCTATGAATGAGAACCAATTTAATAGGGGACAATTAACAGTAGGCTACAAGTACTGCAACAATACATTTATTGTGAACTGTCCCCATGAATACTTTTAATAGTCCCAAATATACGCCTGCCTCCTTTACTGGCCTGGTGTGGGAACACATTTTGGCTTCGTTCAGACTGCAGGCCTTAATGCTCAATTCCGATTTTATTCCCAGATCCGTTATTTTATTATTATTTTTTTTTGACAGTTCACATTATAGTTTAAATGTGGCCTCCTCCTGAATTATGACAAGTGTTCACAACTTTCTGTGCTTTTCTTCTTCTTTCTTTCTTCTTTCTACAGTTTCTGGCTCTGTACAACGCAACTGCCCCACAACTCACTCCCTCCCATCTCTCTCTCTCTCCACTGTGTCCGCTCGGACAAATAGTATGCACATAACTCAGAAGAGAGCTTGCGGTCCGGTGGATTTCAGATGTAAGAAAGGGAATTTGTGAGCAGATGATAGCAAGGAAGAGAGCCACATGTTTAATTATGGCATTTTGTGGAGCTTTTTCGTTCAGCGCAGCTCCATCTACAGCAGAACAGTGACAACAGCTGCTCTGGAGTGACATCAAAAAAATCCGATCTGTATCGCATTTGGACCACATATGGATGTGGCCCAATTCCGAACTGGAAAAGATCAGATTCCATGTGATTTGGCCTGTTCACACTGTCCTGAAAAGATCAGATCTGAGTCACATATAGGCAAAAAAATTTGGTTTTGGGTTACATTGGCCCGCAGTCTGAACGTAGCCTTAGACAAATTTGGTTTTTATATATGTTCTTTGGATGTATAAAACCTCTTAAACCCCGCCGGGTTGCCTGCTTTAGCTGCTTCTAAGCTGCTTGGATCGTGCATATAAATGTTTAAAACAATGCTACACATCGTTTGATCTGTTAGATTCCCCACATTTCAGTTGTTCAGCTCATTTAACGGAAACAACAAGCCCCAAAGTCTAATTCTTATAGATTTACCAGTGTAACCGGCATGGTACAAGAGATGAAAAGAAAAAGGCAAAATTAGTTAATAAATGTTTGTTAATGCTAGACAATCATCAAGACGCCTGTCCAGTTAGCCACAGGTTCTTTTTGTACCACAACTCAATTTCATGCTGTGCCTTGATATTTTCATCATGCTTGCCTGTTCTAGTCTCATTTCTTCCCTTATTAGTTTAATCCTCAAAGGTTTAATGTCTCTGTTCATCTTTTCAATGTCACCACAAATGAATGTGTAAAAATTTAATCTTAATCACGTTTTTTATGAAACGACCAGTAACCATCAAAAAGATGAGACGTTCAAACACGTTTAACTTCTCCAGACTGCATAACCTTATTTGACGCCAGGCTAGCCAGTGGTTTAGCAGCACTGCCTGCACACTCTGATGTGGGCTTTTCGTTTAATAGGGAGCTGCACACTGGCTTCAGAGGCTCATTCACATTAGGCTTGAAAGGAGCCTCCAGCAGCAGCCCTGTGGTCTGACTGGAATATCAATCCATCCTCTCTGCCTTTGATTCAGCCCCCGCACCTAAACCTCCTCAGAGCAATGAGGACGAGCGGACAGCAGAAAAACACAAAGGCTTCAGGAATGGAAAGTGTATGATCAGTTCAAGTGTGCTGAGGAAAAATTGGTGAAACAGCACAGACAATGAGCCCCAGCGTTGCTTTGTGTAATGAGATCATGCTGTGTTGTCCTACATATTAATAGTCCAAAAGGTGTAGAAATATTGTACATACCTGATACTAGTTGCTGACTGACTTTATAAAACTTCTACTTCTTCCACACGTATTGCTTATTACTTTTAGAAACACATGTCTCAGGCCTCTACTCTGTATTTACTGCATGCCAATTATTCTGTTCTTTAATCCTCTTTAAAGTTTAAAATCACTTGCTAAAATTATGGTTTATTAATTATGTTTTTTTTTTTATAATATAATTGATTACACTTACTGTAGTCAACCAGAAAAATCCAATCAGTCTATCAGCAGTTAGCTTACAGAAATGGATTCTTCGGTCATGGTGGAATATTTTGCACATTGCTGTTTTCATCACTTACACCTGTTGTGGTGGTGATATTCATTCATTCATTTGGTTTTGTCAGGTGTAGATTGTTGAATAAAGGGATTATTAGAAAGCCTCTTGGTTTGCTGTCAACTTGGTGTTAGCCCTTTGAGTGTCACTTAGACTAGAAATGAGTAGAAAACCGATTCTACATTCCACTAATTACTGCTCATTTTGTATTCCAGTTGAGCCATTGTAGTCCGGCCCATACAATGTTATTCTAACCACATGGAGATGGTCATTCAAAGTCAAGGTCTATAATTAGAACTGTAATTCCCCCCACCTGGGAGGCTTTGTTGCAGCAAAACATCACAACAACTGACACTATTTTTCTCCCTGAAAACAGAAACCTAGGGGAAATAGCCATTAAAGGTAAAGACACGACCAAATGCATTTAGAAATCCATAGTAGGCAAATTGTAAATGTCCAACCTTCATATATTTGTCAGTGTTTGACTATTCTTTGCAGTTGTCAGCCTGGTTTTGCCTCTGGTATATGGAAGCCTATTGTTATTCTATATAAAGAGTTATCTAAATTATTCAATACTAGCTTCACATAATAGTAAGAACAGACCAAGATCAGCACAGACTGTGATTGAATAGGATTTTTTTCTAATTAGTTTCTCTGGGATGCATTCACTGTCAGTAATTGTTATACTCATACATCTGTGGGGGCATTTCCTAGCTCAATGTCTAGCTGGTATCTTTTTTTTCTTCTCTATTTTATTGTTTTGGAGTGCTTGTCAGACAAAGCAAGACAGTTGCACAGGTCAGGTTGCGCTCTAGGTTAGTTGTAGCCCTAAGTAGTAGGGCTGGACGATTTCACCTAAAATTAATCACGATTAATTGAACATTTCACCTCGATTACGATTATTGAAAGATTATTTTGTTTTTGATGGTTGTTTTTTGCACTCATATTTCACTGACAATGTTTGTACTGTAAATATGCTCAACTATTTTATTTATTCACGGATTTCACAAATCCATTATCTAAATGTTAGTTAATAAGGTAATGTTGACATGCACATTACAGAGACATCGTTATGACCACTGCTACTAAACTTTCACTCAATTATTTAATATCAATGCGGAACAAATGATTTTCACCCGCCCACTGTGTAAGCACGGTAAAACACGCTTTGCTAGCTTCCTTTCCTCATTCATCAAAGCACATCTACGTAACAGGTGCTGTTATAAGAGCAGCAGAGTTAAAGTTAGGTCTTTTAACTGCAGTGCAAAGTGAGTGGACGAGCAAATGACAGAGAGCGAGCGGAAGAAAGTGATGCTGAAAGTGAGCGAGTACTAAGTTGTCAGTCTGGCAGTAAATGTACAGTGTAGGTCATAGTGTGTCCGTTAATAAAGTCTGTTTGTAGTAGTCCACAACTGCTGGAAAGTGAAGCCAGTTAGCGCTTGCTAACATCTCCCTGTGCCTTAGACCCCGCTGTTGCTTTTCACATTGTCACTTGGCGGACAAGAGGTGGAAGCTTGAGGTTCCTTTAGTATGAAAGGTGCTTTTTTGTTTTTCATAAATCATATAAATATAAAAATAAATAATAAATAAAGTGGCATTACGAAACTGCTGTGAACGTTGCTGGATTCCTTTTGTGTGGTTATATTAAATTCTTTAAGACATTTTACTTTCATGTCTTTATTTTACTGTTTCTGATCTATTATTCATTGAGGTAAGATTAAGAGACTACTGGATGTGTTTGCAAGTGAATTAAGTAATAAAAAGAAGCCTTTGCTATGTGGAAGACAGACTACATAAGAGTGTTCATGCTTTCCGGCTAACACCAAGCCGGATATCATTCATCATTTTGTCCTTTTGTGAAATGAGCTTAAACATGAAACACTGGAGAGGAAATGGTCTGCCTTCCATCACCCTGACATCCACTATGTCAAGGGGAAAGACACTGCTTAGCATGTTATAGTTGATATTTCTCCCCAAGCGCTTCTGTTGTCCCGTCTCTGCCCTGGAGTCTACGGCGAAAGCTTGATCTTTTAATGGGGCTGTTCTGTTCACCTCCGCCCACACAATCCTGCTGAACTAGGCACAACTTTGTGTTTCCTTCCTAAAAAGGTTTACCATGAAAGCAGGGTTGCTGCCCCCTATCTGCGTTATCGCTCCAAGGAACTTCCTTACTGTAGGAGGATGTGTGAGTGGAAGTCTTCTTTCTGCTCATCTCTCTATCCAAGGTTCACTGTGCTCGACGGAGGTGGTGGGTGGGTGTGCTAACATGGCAAGAGAACTGAAATGGAACTCCCAGATCTTACCGCCTACATGCCGTTCGCTCATAAAGGCACTGGTTCTTTTTAGTCTGGCTATCTGCCTTCTCCATGTCAGCATGATTGTCGAGCTTTGTGTGATCTGCTGTGACTCATTCATCATTCTGGAGAGCACTGATGTTGCTCTGCTTTCTTTGCCGATGCAGCAGAGACAAACAGTTTTCTGTTGCTTTAGATAAATGTATGCAGCGCTCATCTAAGCGCTGATGACTTCACTCACTTCCCTGATACATATCTTTTAAGAGATGTGAAATCATCCAGTGGTATAAATATAACAGAGGGTATTTTTCTCATTCAACGCCGTGCTCTGCCGCATTGTCTTTTGCAGATTTTCTCGAAATTTGTTTACAGTTTGCACTACATTTGTTATAATGTTGAATTTTGTTGAACGAACACAATTTCCCATAAGCCCTAGACCACTGCCAGTTATTTCACAGCTCGCCATGAGGTTATGGGTAGGTCAAACCGCAGTTCAGTGTTTTTAAATAGCAGAAAAAGACCTCAGAAGAGAGTTTTGGTGGGCATTATGTGGAGCAATTTTCTCTTGGGTTCCAGTTTTGATTATATCTTGCATGCTTGTGAGTGACTCCATACACATTCCTGCTTCCAATTTCAGCTATTTTTTGATTAACTCGTAGGCTGTAACACTGTACCATCAAAGGTAGCGAAATAGACTACAAACTAGCAAGCAAGGATAAAGGTAAACAAGTGTGTAAACGAGTGTTAGCATAACTTTTGTTTTACAAGAAAACTCCACAAAGCACCTGGATGTCTTAGACAACAGAAAGTAAGCCCCAAGAGCATGTTTCATTTTTTCAGAAAGACCAATGGACAGGGTTTCCGCGGGGTCTTAAAGTTTTTAAAAGTCTTAAATTTCTAAATTTAAGGCTTAAAGTCTTAAATTCACTGAAGTTTGTGTTCTAGGTCTTCAATAATTTTAAACGGGTCTTAATTTTCCAACGTCCCTGTAATGCTACCTCTAATGCTCATTGAAATGCTCCCACAGCGCTTTAGAATGTTTTTTCCTCCCGTGGTTTTGTAGTTTGTTCTTTCGCATGTCCTCATATAATTTGCTGTATTATGATGACAAAGGCCAACATGCAGTCGTGTTAATGCCACGAGTCTCTTTCAGATTGTACCACAGATGGAAAAATTTATTTTTTTTCTTGCTATGGGAAGTGCAACCTTCTTGCCTGAAAGAAACAGAGCTTAGGGCTTGGTTAAAACCAGTTGCTAGCAACATATTTGAAGCGTACTGTCGCTGCTACTAAAATTTCACATGAATCATTAATGATTTTCAGTAAGCTATGTTAACACTGAACGCATGGCTGTCTCCCTCTCCTCATTCCTCAAAGGACGAGCGAATGTGAGAGAGCGGCGGACAATGACAGTGAAAGTTAGCAGAGGAAAAGATCAGCATTAAGTTGTCAGGTTAAAAATCTGTAATAATTCTGAGGTCATTAACAGTGTTTTCCTGCCATTATAAGGTGATGAGGCTCAAACCCGCTTGGTGCTGCGCCATGACTGTAATATTGTGGAGAGCATTCAAACTAATCACATGAATTTTCCCAGATCAAATGGTTATAATTCAAACCCAGTAGACTTCTTTAGCAAGTTTAGCTTTAGGGTGTAGTTCATTCAAAATCTGCTCTAGATTTTCCAACTCATTATTCACAGATGTGGTAATAATAATGTTCTTGTGGAATTTCTTTATTGTAAAACAAAAAAATCTTCTTGGGGGAAGACCCTCAATCCCCCAACACAAAAATACCTTCTTAATTTTTTACATTATACCACCCTGTGAACGCATGTTTTAAACCCCACAGACATTATTTTTTATTATTTGTAAATGTACCTGTTTTGCACCTGTCTCGACTTCTCTTCTCCCTGCACTCACTCACACTCGCACCTCTACCTTTGGTCTCTTACTGCAAACTATCCCCGGCTTTCCCCGGTTATGTTTTATAAAGTCGCCGAAAAGACACAGAACTCGTCTTTTTTTCAGGATTTTTCCACCCGTGATCCTTTTTCGCTGCACCATGTGCGCAGCATGCCAGCCTGTTAATTACGTAACTTACCGATATCATCATCCATCCCGATGTTTCATTGTTGACATTGTCCAGTGGCAATTTTGTAGACATCACCCAACCCTAATTTGAATACATTTATTTACTCTGCAAGTAATTTCCTTTGTATGTTTCTTTTATTTTGATGTTGTGATATAGGTATTAAATTTCATTCACAGTGGTCTTAAAAAGGTCTTAAATTTGACTAGGTGAAACCTCCAGAAACCCTGGATCTCCATTCATTATTTTAAAACTATGGATAAATGTCTTGCTTTGCATCAAATATTGTCTGATTGTCTGTTATACAGCAGAATCTGCTCACTTCTAAGAGATTGTTTGAGAAAGACTAAATGTGTCATCATAGATGGTTATTCTCTGTGCAGCTGGGTCAAACCAGTTTTGTCTAATGCTGCCCAGGTCAGAGGCATCTTTCACAGGAGAGACTGTCTCTTACAAGCCTGCAGTGGTATGAAGTCGTTTACCAGCCTTTCATTAAGTTTCTTGTGTTATATCGTGGTTTGTCTATATGCAGCACCAGGACAGATGCTCTTGCATAGTGAATGTGTCTCTGCTCTGATGATTGTTGACAGTCTCCATATCCACTGCACGCTTCGCTATCTCCTAGTCAATAGGCACTCAAAATGTCCATGCCTGCTGATTGAATTGTCAGAGCTGGACAAACAGAGTTGCAGGCATTGTTAAATTAAAATTTAATCAGTTCATTTTGTTTTCTCCATCATTCAGACAAGAGACAACAAAATGTTATAAACCACTGCCACCGCCATTGACCAAAACAGTAAAATATTGTTGTTCCACCTTTCAAAACCTTCCAGCATGGCTAAAATGCATTGCTTTGTGTTCGTCTTGATGGCTTAGATATGATACCTGATATCCACTGCAGTGCACTAATGTATTCCCTTTCTGTTTTATCGACCAAGGCCATTTCCTGCCTACCTAAATATTTTTACCCTCTGCGTGAACATACAGAAAAGCAAAGATCACTTGTAAAGTTTTCACACAACGGATTGCCAAAAGTACCTCCTCTGACATAACAGCAGAAGATAACGACGGAGCCCCTCTGACTGCCAATGACTCATCCTCGTTTTCTGCAAACTGATTCCACAGTGTGTCAAAGATACCCTTTTAGATTGATCATTTTACTTTTTTCCCCATTGTTTCTATTTAAGATGTTTCTAAAAAAAACTCTCTTCAACCTACATGAATTGATTTCACAAGCTGTACAAAACAGTATTGATACAAAGTTGCTGACCATAAAAAGAAAACGATGGGCTGGAAGACTCTTAAACGCTCTGTAGAGCAGAGAGGAAGGGTGATAATTTGGTATTTCATTATAGCCGAACATTTTCCAAGGTATGTGATACGTTTTTAGATTCATTTCCTACCTTCAGAACAGCTGGTTTCTCTCCATGCCGGTGCGGTATAGAAATAAACTCTGTTCAGGATGCTAATCCATCACAAAGAACACAGCATCACATTAAACATAATGCACAGTTTTATTTTTGTGAAAGTGACATGGTTGAATTACCGTGCAGTTGCAGTTTTTTCTCGTGTCTTGTGTTCACTTTTTAAAACATTGATTTAAAGGTGTTGCATTTCAGTTTTTCTTGCGTTTTCAAATATCAGTGAAGATGGAGCACTAACCTTGGCTGTCTTTTTCACATCTCCACCTCGTCAAAGCGCATGAAAGCCTCAGTCTTCATATTCATGCTTGACAGCACAGAATTCCTGGCACTGTACAATTTTGCTTCTTTTCAAACTGGGTTTGAAATTAAACCCCAACACTTATGTGAGCTTACCCATTTCTAAAATTCTGCTGTATTTTGTGTCCTTTTTATTTTATTGAAGGTCTATTGGTTGAGCTGTATGCTTTTGTTTTCTATTATACAAACAGCCACAGACACCGAACATGGGAAACCTACAAGATAACATAGTGAGCATAGTGTAGAATGGTAGACATAGACAATAGACAACATAAAGCAAGACAACAAAAAACACCCACAGCCGTACTTACCCAGTAAAGAAGTGCATAAATATTTGCTCTCCCTTTTGGAGTCATAAGGCAAATCTTGTTTTTAGACTCAGTGTGACTTACAGTTCCCGAGGATCACCTCCAACGTCAATAGCAAATAAATGTTAAGTAAATCTGCTAAGAAAACATTTTTTAAAAGACGCCTTTTTCCTACCAGTACCAAAATCATCAGGTTTTCTTCAGTATCACTGTAATCCATTGATAGTCATCTGTACACCCATTAGTAAATTGTAAACATGAACTGGTAATAGCTAATTTAGTATGCTTTTGAGAGTGCCAATTTGCCCGAAAAGTACTGTCAACCTTTGAAAATCCCCTGCTAGGGGTTGGGGCATCACATTTTCCAAGTTTGTCATTTAAAGCAAACATATTTTGTTTAAGGTGTAGCACCCACTCCAAATACTTTTGCCAATGTTGTACTGAATTTTCTGGCCTTTGCTGTTGGAAGGCCATAAGACATGAACAGCCTTTGTGGCACTCCCTAAGTGGACAGTATCTATAGCCATGTTTCCATCTAATTGTCATGAGAATTTTAAGCGTGCTTTTGAAATGTCGCAAAAAAGAAGTCACGAAAAATGTGTTTCAATCCGCTGGTTCGGAGCGAATAAATCAGGCTACGGCTAACGTAGTTACGTCAGTAGTTGACGTTACACATGGCTGTAATAAACAAGACCTATGGGTTCCAAACCATAAACAAAACCAGTTGCATGAACCTGATGGCCATTGATCTTTGAATTGAATTGCATACATCTCCAAATTATGCTTTTAAACGCTATAATATCCTTTTGTGGGGTTCATCAATGGTAATAAATGATTTGAAGTATATATTTTATGAACATTTAGAGTTGTTAATATTTTATTACATTCAGTAGAAGTAGCATGAATCTCAATATTCAACCACCCAACCAAGATATTTGGGGTGGTGATGGTGCAGTAGATAAGACACATGCCTTTGGTGTGCGAGACCTGGGTTCAATTCCCGACCGTGACACATCCACCAATGTGTCCCTGCGCAAGACACTTAACCCCTAGTTGCTCCAGAGGCGTATGACCTACTTAGCAATTGTAAGTCGCTATGGATAAAAGTGTCAGCTAAATTAAATTTTCTTTCTTCTATGCTTGTTAACCCATGGTAAGCAAGTTTAATGTTTATAATATAGGATAGTTTGATATTTTCTTTTTGGAATTAAAAGGTGACATCTAATTTATCCAGTTCTGAGGTGACAAAATTTGACAGGTGCTGTTTAGCAAAATTTCTTACTTGAAGATAACTGGAGAAAACTTGTGAATTGTATTTTTCATGTAGCTGGAAACAGGGAAAATCTTAAATATCATACATGTCCTCTACTAAATGAACACACTTAAGTTTCCATTGTAAGAAGGCAGAAAACACTGTAGACGAGTAAAGAGAGGGGTTATTTGAAAGAGGATTTAAAAAGAAAAACCCCTTTTTAAATTGGGGGATCTCTTCATCTGGTTCTATATGCAGATATTCAGCCTTATTGTCCTGCCTTTAATAATCTTGCTGTATCTGCCGTGGTTTTCATGTGTTTCATGATGTGGAAAATGTGCTTTTATTGTACAGCAGCTCTGCCACGTCCCCTGGGCATACTTCATCTAATATGGTGCCATAGGTTTCTTGACTGTGGTTGGTGGTAATGGAAGAGATGAAATCCACCCTTTTCAGCCATCGGGAACTTAATGATTTGCTGCTATTCTTGTCCTCAACCTGGGCTGTCAAGTTACAGATATTGATCTTAGTCATGCATTATCAATCAAAGAGATTAGTGCTTAGTTTCAGGGCTAGATGAATGAAAACAAGTTATCTGACTTTGCTCTTATAACTCTGCAGGATTTATCAAGGAAAAGCCTTCCAGTTATGTTGGAACTCAATACCTCGTTAACTCTTAGTGTTAGGTAATGTTGGCACACTATATAGCTTTAGTTGACTTTATAAATCAATGTCATTTCATGTGTTCCTTGCTGAACCTTGTCATTTATCAGTTTACTTAACTGAAACTGTGTCCTCCTCCTTGTGTTTTTCAGCTACTGGAAGGCAGCTTCACGTCCCAGGTCAGCCACGAAGTCGATGGGCTTATCTTCCAGCCATGTGGGGTAAGCCTCCATCATATATGACAATCTGTCATTTTTTTCAAAGCCGTAGCCCCGTTGCCACAGGTTGATTGTCAGGCACAGCTTTTTCTTCCTCCGAGCTCCTACGTAAGAATCGGACAGCTTGTCACTACCACCTGCCATTTGTCACTCTCTGTATCAGTCTTGCCCTGTGTTCTTGTAAAGGAACCACACTCCTACATGAATTCACATAAACACACGCCTCTCTGTAAAAGGCTGCACAGTAAAACGGACACATGGCAGGTTGTGTTACGACGGAAACGGCCTTGGTAAGAGTACTGATTTACTTGGTGTTAGAACAGCAGAAAATCACTTTTATCTGTGACAGTAATACTATTCCTTTTTTCTTCTCAAGTGATAGACTCAAGGGACATTATTCCACTGTGTAATGTATGAAATATCATAGCACACATTAGACTAACATTAGTCCAGGATTGTGACAGGTGGGTATCTAGATGTAACTACAAGTGATATTGAAGGTATTTTGAAATATGGAAGGCTGCGGCTAGCTATAGTGCCTATTGACTTTAATGCTGTTTGTAAAATATATCCTGAATAAGGTTTTTGCATATTATACTCAGCTTTGGCACATTATTTTTATGCTAAGCTCCCTGTATATCAATCTGTATCTAAAATCTCTTGTTACCTCTACTTTGTGAAGCATCTCCTTTATTTTACTTATTTGTATCTCTGGTAAATATGTTGACTTAAGCTGCTCGCACACTGCTCAGACAGCGGCAAACTAACACCAACATTCTAAAGTTGGCAGTAGTTGGTTTCAGTCTTTAAAATGTTCAAAACCAACTGTCAGTTCACACTGACCAGCTAGGAACTGACAAGACAGACTTTTGTTGCCTATTTTTTCTTATTCAAGTCACACGATCGAGGCTGCAGTCACTTTTTGGCAAGTGGAAAACTACTTGTTACTGGTTGTATTGGCCCTTTTAATGGTATTTCAACAGGTTGAAAGGACTGGGTGAGCTATAATCAGCCGTAACTGAAATATAACGTTCATAACTGAAATCAGTTCATTTTGAGAACCTTTTAGTCACAAGTAGGGAGGTGGAATCAGTTTTCTGGCAAGTGAAAAAGTGCATTAGCAATATGGGCTGTATTGGCCATTTAAATTTATTGCAATTGGTAATAATCAGAATCAGCATCACAGTGAAATCACTGTATTTCTTCAGGAAGCTTAACAAGGCTAAATTCCCACGCCAAGTTCTTGTCAGCTTTTACAGAGGAGCAATAGAAAGCATCCTGACTGGAAACATCACAAACTGGCATGGGATGTGCACGGCCCAGGACTGAAGGGCTCTGCAGCGGCTGGTTAAAACTGCTCAGAAGATCATTGGTATCCATCTCCTGAGCATCAGTGATATTGGTGAGGTGAGGTGCGGTGCCTGCGCAGAGCCCAAAGGATACTAAAGTTTCAGCTGCCGCACCACCAGTCTGCAGAGCAGCTTTTTACCCCAAGCTATCAGACTCTTAAACTCTAATTCATCCTCAGCACTGCTCCAGTGATGATGGTATCTGTTTACCATTTTTCATGATTGATTCTTTATTAATGTATATTGTCTGCTATGTAGCAGAAGGGAGTTACAAAACTCACTTTCACTCATGTAACTTGTATATTGTGACAATAAACCTACATACATAATAAGGACTCTTAAGCTATATTCTGTCTTTTTGGCAAGTGCAATACTACATTTCAACTGGTAAAAAGGTGGTTTGGTTGGCACAGAGCAAGCAAAAATCATGTCATATGGGTAATTGCAAGAGAGACACTACTTTTTATTTTATTTATAGCCTAACCCAGCTGTGAATCATGTTTCATCTGCAACAATAGGCTAATTGTATTGCTTATAATACTGTTATGTCAGGCCTGATAAACTGCAAACACTTCAACTGTGATTATTCCGTTACAAGAAACATTAACGTTTCACAAAGACATAACTTTGCTACCACGGACATAAAGTGATGCGTATTTAAACGTTATGACTGTTTGAACCAGATAAAAGCAGCTGTAGATGTACAGTGAGGAAAATATATTTGAACACCCTGCTATTTTGCAAGTTCTCCCACTTAGAAATCATGGAGGGGTCTGAAATTGTCATCGTAGGTGCATGTCCACTGTGAGAGACAATCTAAAAAAAAATATCCAGAAATCACAATGTATGATTTTTTTTAACTATTTATTTGTATGATACAGCTGAAAATAAGTATTTGAACACCTGAGAAAATCAATGTTAATATTTGGTACAGTAGCCTTTGTTTGCAATTACAGAGGTCAAACGTTTCCTGTAGTTTTTCACCAGGTTTGCACACACCGCAGGAGGGATTTTGGCCCACTCCTCCACACAGATCTTCTCTAGATCAGTCAGGTTTCTGGGCTGTCACTGAGAAACACGGAGTTTGAGCTCCCTCCAAAGATTCTCTATTGGGTTTAGGTCTGGAGTCTGGCTAGGCCACGCCCGAACCTTGATATGCTTCTTACAGAGCCAGTCCTTGGTTATCCTGGCTGTGTGCTTCGGGTCATTGTCATGTTGGAAGACCCGGCCTCGACCCATCTTCAATGCTCTAACTGAGGGAAGGAGGTTGTTCCCCAAAATCTCGCAATACATGGCCCTGGTCATCCTCTCCTTAATACAGTGCA
>NC_060159.1:19649919-19704917 GCF_021292245.1 Micropterus dolomieu
CAAACTGAAGACGGGCCTTGACATGTGCTGGTTTAAGCAGGGGAACCTTCCGTGCCATGCGTGATTTCAAACCATGACGTCTTAGTGTATTACCAACAGTAACCTTGGAAACGGCGGTCCCAGCTCTTTTCAGGTCATTGACCAGCTCCTCCCGTGTAGTTCTGGGCTGATTTCTCACCTTTCTTAGGATCATTGAGACCCCACGCGGTGAGATGTTTCATGGAGCCCCAGTCCGAGGGAGATTGACAGTCATGTTTAGCTTCTTCCATTTTCTAATGATTGCTCCAACAGTGGACCTTTTTTCACCAAGCTGCTTGGCAATTTCCCCGTAGCCCTTTCCAGCCTTGTGGAGGTGTACAATTTTGTCTCTAGTGTCTTTGGACAGCTCTTTGGTCTCGGCCATGTTAGTAGTTGGATTCTTACTGATTGTATGGGGTGGACAGGTGTCTTTATGCAGCTAACCACCTCAAACAGGTGCATCTAATTTAGGATAATAAATGGAGTGGAGGTGGACATTTTGAAGGCAGACTAACAGGTCTTTGAGAGTCAGAATTCTAGCTGATAGACAGGTGTTCAAATACTTATTTGCAGCTGTATCATACAAAGAAATAGTTAAAAAATCATACATTGTGATTTCTGGATTTTTTTTTTTTTAAGATTATGTCTGTCACAGTGGACATGCACCTACGATGACAATTTCAGACCCCTCCATGATTTCTAAGTGGGAGAACTTGCAAAATAGCAGGGTGTTCAAATACTTATTTTCCTCACTGTATAAATGCTGGGCGTTACAGCTTTAACATGGATGATCATGACTTTTCAGCACGACACCTGTCGCTTCCTCCAGCGCATATTCTGATTTGGATTGTGCACGAAGAGGAGAGGCTGTTCACAGACGGGTCCGTTGTCAATGACAGATAGAGGAGCAAGTAATAGACACCTTGCTAACCTACACTAGGCTACAGGGCTACGCAGAGGCTATGCCATCGCCTGACGTGCACTCAAGGGGTAAGCCGCAGTTGAAACAGTGAAGCCAACCAAATCCCGCACGGACGGTTCTATGTAGGCCCAAAAATGACGTCAAAACCCTGTGACATCCCGTCGCACACAAGCGATGTAACCCTGTTGCTTAGATTATAAACTTTCTAAAACAACTACTCGGCCATCAGTGACGCAGCGTTGGTGTTTGGCAGGTGAACGTTGTAGGTGGGCTGATTAATCAGTGACGATCCGAGTCAGTCAAACACACTGAGCCATGATACTTTATGTTGGTGCAGCTACCAGAATTACGGTGATTCTGCCGTTGCTTTACGTAATTAAACCACAGTTATGCTGCGCGATCATGTGCAGTAGACACTGGTGCCAACAAGAAGAACCCTGTAGTAGTATTTTATTGGTCCAAAGCTGGCTTCACTTCTCTCCATTCAAATCAGCGGGGGGGCTTCGTCCAGTAATATACTGTCTATGGTGCGGCTGGTGTAGCCTTTTCAAATGTTACCGAAAGCTAATGTGGGTTGTTCAGAGTATGTGGGCTTTGTTTTGTTTAGCCGGCTGCTGTCAGATTTGGTTGGCTCTATCAAAACAAGGTCTCCGGCTACGTAGACTGATATCTAAAGGTATTCCATTGAATTAATACAAATCTAGGGGGTGCCATCATGAAATAAAGAAATATCTCCCATTTGGTTTTTAATTTTTTTTTTCTCAAAGGCAAACACGACGGTGATTTTACAGAGCAGATATGCATGTTGTAGCAGACTTAAGTGCAATTTATACGTCTGCGTCAAATCGACGGCGTAGGCTATGGGGCTACGCAGAGGCTACGCTGTCACCTGACGTGCATCTCCTCAAAAATGTAACTACACGTCGAGTCAACGTGGACCGTAACCTCTGTGATTGGTTGGCTGGGTAGCCTCGCAATGCCTCCGAGCCGACCGGAACATTTACTAGCGGCCAAAACGGTGGCTGTAACACAGTGAATCAATATATTTGACCTTTGCAACACGAGCAAAATGACTCGTTTCGCTATCAGAATGTGATCCATTCGGTCGGTAACATTTGAAAAGGCTACACCAGCCGCACATTTACAATTTTACACCCATTTACGTTAGCAGAGGGCTAAACCGGAAGTTAGCCTGTTCGGCCCGCAAAAGTCAACACAGGTGGACACTGTAACGCTACTGCCGAGCAGGAGTATAAATGTTTATTTATATATATATATATATATATATATATAAATAAACATAAATAAACATTTTGTCTTAACTTTGCTAGCCTTCATCTCAACTAGCAATCATGGTCGTTACGTTGTTCTGATCCGTGGATGCGTAGACTGGATGCTTTCTGCTCAGATGCTGAAGCACTGCTGTCGTGCTCTTGTGGTTTGGCTAATTCAATTTTACAGTAGACGCACTGTACAGAGTTGTTGACTTCTTTTAGCTTGAAGTGATCTGGCCTTTCTCTTCTTCGCCCCTTGCTATTTTCTCTCCCTTCCTCCATTTTGCAATCCGCGCCAAATCGTCTTCACTTATTATACATAAGCATGTTGTTTGACAGTAGTAATCGGCTATGTGAAACAGTGCGCTGTACGTGGTTGTATGGATTAAACAACACGCCCTAGAACAACATAAAACAACTGAGTACAGTAGGATAATGTTTTTCTGTTAAATTCTCAAGCATTTCTAAAATATTAATGATGACGGTTGTCTTTAGAGCACTTACCAAAACCATATATAAAAATGCTTTACAAGGTAAAGAGCAAAAACGCATAAAATGTCATACACAACATCAAGGGAATAGTATGCTCAAAAAAATTCAGCATCCAGTTATAATCTTGCATTACAAATTATAAATATTGCTGCACTCTAAATAGCTGAAAGTGTGGATGTGTTTTTTTCAAACTCATGGTTTTAAGGAGAATTTTTCAAGTAATTATTTTTCATTCTTTTTACCTGTTAGCACTGCTTCCAGCAGCTAGGGAGAATTTCAAAAAAAGCAACAAGAGCAGCCAAATGATTTTGGCTGGATTGATTCTATCTGATTTGCATGACAAAGACATGGACACCACTCACTTCCATGGATAATGGGTGTTAACATTTTGTGTCTGGACATATGTTTCTCTTTTGTTTTGACCCTGGATATGTAACATCTCTTCAGTCAAAGTAAATAATTAAAAGGGTTTAAAACTGCTGCCCCTACCGCTCAGGCATGGTGCTTTTCACGTCTCTTGTTTCGCTGGCCACAGCCCAATCAGAGATGTTAAATCAGGTATTTTGACACCTGCTTTGACTTTTTGTGGTTGGAGTTTTTGCAGTGCAGAGCTTTTTTGCCCTATGTGACTGTGGTGATTTTAAAACAGTTTCTCCCCCAGTATAAATAGTGATTACTAAGATTGCTAAAACCCTTTTAATGTAGCTAATTTCCATGGGAGAGAATAAGCAGGTGAACTTCTAATTAAGAATACTCTTTAAGGAGTAACATATGGAGATGTTTCTTTTAGAATAGCTATATGTAATCCACTTCCTATTGATTATGTAGATTTATATCAGAATTACAGCAGTAAACATCTAGCTTGATCAACACAAACTCAAAAGAAGGAGCTTTGAAAGGCAGACTGAGTATAACTAAAAGACAGGACAGGAGGAAATTTGGCATTAACATGCAGTGTTAATTAACTTTATTTTAGAGGCACTGAAAGTATGTTTACTCCATATTTAATGTATTGGATGCAAAGTTACCAGGTGTCACATTAGCACCTAAGATGAATGTTAGTTGTTTTAAAGCAAAAGAAGACTTGGTTTCCTAGTTATTCTGCTCTAGTCAAATCAACAAAGTATATGCGTTTCTCCCTCTTGTTGTGATTTGTGAAGTAATTATCATACAGTATATAACTGTGGCTGTAGCCATCAGGTAGCAACTGTTCTCAGGAGAGCTGGCAATGAACTTTGGAGGAGGCAGGTTTACACATTTGTAACCTGAGCAGAGATGATCTGCTTCTCCGGGCAGACGTCTCTCCGACACTGCGTCACTGTCTCGATCAATAATGCAACTTAAATGCCTTAGTTTTGCAGGTGCTTGCAAATCCTTCCACTCTTGTTTCTTGTACAGTGTAATCTCTCCCCTCCTCTTCTGTTTTTCATATATTTGGTTTTTGCTTGTTTATGAAAAAGTGCTGTACCGTATTTCTCTTCCAGAGAAGGGGGGAGCTAATAAGATTGTGTTCTTATTTCCACAGTTGATTTCTGAACATTATTTTGAAGCATGTTTGGGGGAGAGAAATTAATTAGTTTAAAACAGGGTATGATCGTTGGTTTCTTTTTTTAGCTGCAAATTATGCTTTTGAGAACATTATACACAATCCAGAAAATGGTTTTGGAATGCACCTTTTGAGCCATTTTGATTTAGCGTCATCATGTCCTCAGTATCCTCAGTGAATTGGATGGATCATGAGCAACTGGGCTAGAGGAGGATGCTGAAAGCCCTGTGGCCCTTTTGGATGTAAGGACGAATGTGGCATTTATCGAACCGGCTGAGGAAATTGCAACAACATCCGCATCCCAGTCACGTATTAAGAATACACTGTTAGGCAGTGTTTGTGATTTGTTTTGGCAGGTGCTTTTTGCACTTTTGAAATGATTGCTATTCAACAAGCAGGAATAGAATCAGCTGAGGTGTTTTGTCAATAAAACGGATTGCATGGACAGGTCGTCATTCAGACAAGTCCATTTTGTTGGCAGGTGCCTTTTTTCACCGCCCTTTTATATAATTCTCACATTTGAATGTGATGCAAATCCTTTCACAGCACTGCAAGGCTGTATGATATACAGTTCAATTAGGACATAGACAGATTTTCCATGTGTCCCATTAAAGCTGGCTGTGTCTGATTTGTCAATCTGTGATCAAATCACGGTTTATTAAGATTTTTTTTCAGCAGTTTCATGAATCTTACAGAAGGAAATGTCTCCACACTCTTGAAGGTCAGCAGCTGGTTCCTGTCTGCGCAGGCGCTCAAACAAATGGGCCGGGTCGAGGAAAGAAAAAAAAGATGATAAATGATGATGCAAACAGTCGGCCATCTGATGTGAAAGAAAATATTATGCAACACTGTGTGGCTTTACTTTTTTACAGCATCTACATTAAACAATTAAACAGCTTGTTTATGAGTGGTTTGGTTTTGGAATCAGGCATAGATGGAGCGAAGGCCTTAAGAATTAGAGATGACTAAAACAAAGAGGACCAACAGCAATTTGTTAGACTAGATTTGTTTTATTCCCATTCATACAACTTTACTTGGCTGTTGAGAACAAAAGTGTATCATGATGAGAGGCTCTGCATGCACTTAAACACAGCAGCAGAGATGCATTTATATTGTAGTAATGACCCTTAACCACCGGCACAACACCATAACACACATAATGTAAACAGGAATGTCTGTAGGCCTGTTTGAAAATAGTCTGCCCTAATGTCTGTTATAGAAGTCCTCCTTCATAGCCCTCAGCATCACTACTTTATGATACTCTTTAGAAATGGTGGCAGGAGATCTGAGTCATACTTGACAAGTTGTCTTTTAACTGTATGAGTTTGAATTTCTTTAGATATGAAAGAGTCCTTCCCATGTTGCAGTGTTTTGATTTTGTCTACTTGCTGGTATAATGGAAAACCGCAAACGTGGATAGCAGAAAAGTCTTGCAGTCATTGTATTGCATTGTAGCCTGCTAGTGCATCCACTCACTCAGTAACATGAAAGGAAACCTAATGTTGAAGTGTGATGTTACAATAGTAAACAGCACTGAAATGCTAGAGGAGTATTTTCCAAGAGGTTATCAAATATTTACAGGGGGAATTTAGGACATTGGCTGGAGGCATATGAGGGGACATGGGCCATTCAAGCTACTTGGCACTTTTTAACTAAAGAAAGGTTTGGCTGTGAATGAATGAATGCACTCTTTAAAATGCATTTACTTTTTTGACCTTTAGCTTGCTTTAATTTACCATAATTTATTAAATATTAACAGATAGATTCAGGCCTTGATGTTTTGATGGTGTTTCTCATTTTCTCATTGAGGTGTTGCCAACTAGGAACTCACTACCTGCACATAAGTCAGATTGATTGTAGAGATGCACATTTCCTCCAAAGGATACGTGAGGAGGAGCAGTACAAGAATCATTTTAACAGGTCAGTTTTGGGTCGAAGAGAAAAACTAGTGTCATTGCTGGAGGGTTTTGCTTCACCACAAGATGCCTGATCTTTGGTTCAGTTTCAGCGTCAAACTAAATATTTGAGAAGAGCAGTAGGATGAGTTTAAATTATTTTATCACCAAAACTGCCACCATCCAGTAATGTTTATAGGGGACCAATAACGCTCACGTTGCAATTGTTTTCCAAAGTCATTGATTTTGTCGATCTCTTCACTAACCTATGCAATGTTAATCTCTTTTTGTGTGAATGGGATTAGGGTGATCTCGGGGTTAATCTCAGCCCTGTCTTGCGGCTCTGAATCTCCACTAATATTAGCACAAAGGTTGCCACTGCAGCAGCCCGTAGTCACTGGGTGTGTTATCTCACCCAACACATGGTGCCCTTGGAATATGTTTTCTTTGTTTAGGGAACATCAGAAAGATTTCGAATTTATTACAGAACTGTTGCCGCAGATGGTGGAATTACTTATGGGATGGCGCTCCAGATGGTGGTCTCTGTACATAGAAGATTTTTTACGCTGAGTTCTCTTTACACTGTTTTTAAATTTTTTTTTATTTTATCTCAAATCATTTCAGCTACACTCAAAAAGCCAAGTCAATACAGAAGGCGCGAATCATATCAATTTTGGACCCAGTGAAGTTGAGGCTTTTGAATCATATTGTGAAAGATGATCTAAGACAGATATGTGAGTTTAGGAGGTCACATCATTGGTTTATTGTGCATTTTATGTGCTTCATGAATCAGTATAATCATTTTATTTTGGGCTTTGCTATTCTTCAGTGTGTCTATGTGTCATAACTGCAGACCATTTACCTCAAGATTTACAATTTAACTTTGCCCTGTCCCTGTATTACTCGACCTTGTTTATTCCAAGGCAAATATTTTATTCCACTGCACCATTTTGCACATTCACACCAAAACCCAGAAAAAAAAACAAACACAAAAAAACACCAACACACACACACACACACACACACACACAGTGTCAATGTTACTTTCAAAGAAACCAGTGTGTCTTAGCTATAACAGAGGGACCTTTTTTTCTGTGGAACAGATTTATTGGACTTGTCCAGCATTTTGTCTACTGCAGCACTCCTAAACAATAATTTTCCCTCGGAGCAAAAAAGCTGTTATTGAAATTGAGACTTTGGAAAAACACTGTAATCAAAGGACTTACCTTGAAGCATACCCTGAAGCAAGCATATTTTTCCAGAATAGAATTACACTTTCTACATTTATTTAGCTTTTGTTTGCCATTCGGTGGCTTGTAATGTAGTCTGTCATATTCAATACATCTGTAATTACGATGGCATGTGTACAATTATGGACAATCAGCCTTTTGAAATCAAGCAGACACTCAAGTATTGTGCTGCAGATATTTCCTGGGTTTGTTTATATCCATGTAAATGCCGTCTAATCTACAGGCTGCTAAACCGCTCTTTGTTTTGACATTTTAGTGTGCCTCTGGCTACATTTACCTCAATATTAACATCAATATCCACCTCCACCTGCTCCAACTGTCTCTCGCTCTCTACCTCCCCCTCCCTTCTTCCACTGGTTGCGTTGCTGTGTGTACCTTGTTCATATATGTGTATTTTCATTTGTCTTATACTGCATGTCCTTTTTGTTTTACCATGAACTTGTAAATACATACTTAAGATTATAATATCATAATTATATCCTCAAAAGGGATTGTTGAATCAATTATAATATTAAGAGTATGTGTTAAAAATAACCATTTGACCATATTGACCTTATTTTCTTCTTGGAGTATATACTGTGCTGTACAAAGAGCAGTGGTTCCATATTTTAGGATTCTGGTTTAGTGTTTTCTACAGCGTTTTTCCTCCCCATACTTTGAGGCAAAGTGAAAATAATAGGGCCCAATTTCTTCCTGTGGAAATATGGATTGTACTAGATCCAATACAACCTGGCTATTCCTGGACTTTAAAAGGGTAACAAATCTCTGATCTACAGACGGTCAATAGCTTGTCACATTGTCCGTCTACTTCTCTCTCCCTAGATTTTAATAGTTGATCTTCCTCCCCCCAGGTTATTTGTTTCCCAGTATTGGCATCAGAGAAGGGCTACAGTTTGGTCCTTCCAATATCAACAAACACTGTTTTAAAGCTGTTTGTCTGATGACCTGTCAAGTAAGAGTAAAATGTGATGCATGATTGATTACATGAACCCGACCTGTCTTTTCATTCATGAGCTTTGTATTTTCTGTGTCCACTTCAGGGTATTTTGAAAATGCAGTTGCTTGTGAAAGTCTTAGGTGGCAATTTTGTGGACTACTTTGAGTTTTTATCTTTGTCACCAAAAAGGTTTAGTTGGAAGTAGAAATAGAAAACTGCAAAGTCAGCTGAGCTGCGTTTGCACAGCTTATACGGGTGGTCACGCCTGGAGTCACGTCTTGCTGTTATTTTTGAAAGGTGGCAGAATTTTTTAAGTTTCTCATATTCAGAATTAAGAGTCCTGGAAAAAGAGAAACATTCAAGGAGCCAGGAGCAACCAAATATAAGTTGCTGAGAAAGTGAAACAATAGTTGCCGGTTAGAAAATCATTACAGAAACATTTCCTGACTGCTTGTCCCATCTTACCTGAAGTTTCCAAGATAAGAAAAGCCCTATCTTCCTATTACTGAAGCAATTCCTAAACCCATGGCTATTTCCTGTCCTATCTCAGACCTTATATCTTATCATAACTTAAAGAAATCTTAACTGGAACTTTAAACTCGATTCCTCAAGAGGCACTCCCGTACAATTTTAGCGATGAGTCAGAGGCATTAATCTTGTCAGTGGAGGAAAAGGAAACCCCACGTTTCTGGGAAGACATAGCATATTGATCAGTTTCCAAATTAATGGTCTTGACAGTCGATATATGGTCCGGAAAAGTGTCATCATACAGTTTGTGTAGCCTTTCAATCATGATACTTCTTTGTTCATGTTGTTCCCTATCTTCATTGTGATTGCCAAACAGACATAACAACAGTGGTGGTGCCATTTTTGGAAGTTATTTTGAATTAAGGACAGGATGCCTAACTTCAGTTAAGGCAGTTCTTTAATAACTAAATTCCAGTCCTAAGATAAGATGGGATAACATGTTTCTGTAATACCAAAACTCCTAAATGTTATCTTAAATTGAGAGAGGATAGGATGTCAGACCAGCAAGTTTCTATAATGATAAAGGTCTATAATGATGCCCACAGGAACGAGAGGAGTGAACAGCCGTCAGAAAACCTTCTTATATTTATTAAAGGTTCAGTTCACCCAGATAACAAAATATGTATTTTCAACAAACGGAATAAAGCTCTGCCCCAGAAGGTAATTGTGAAAAGTTTTGCGTGAAAGGAGCCGGTCTAGGAAGAAAAACAAAAATGTCATTGCCAGATTGTGCTTCTCTGAAAAGGTTGTTCATTTGACAAATTAAGAATTTTAACTGGGTTGGTTTTCTTTATCCAGTTGTATTTAGGTATATTTATAGTGGAGGTACAATAATTCATCTCCAACCACTCCTCACTAACTCAATTTTAAAGTCACTGCTTTCATGACGGCTGAAGAGTTTTTTTTGAGACCTTACAACCTGTTGTGGGATCGCTCTCGAGTTATCCATCACCACACAAATATTTTTGCATATTTCTAAATACACTTGAAGTAATTGCTTTGCTACACAGTCATCATAGTAATTTGTTCTGGCATTTATGCTCTATTTTTTTTTTTTTTTTTTTTATAACTGAACCATACAGCCACATGTTTGCTTTCACTCTGTTTTTCCTTCCATCAACCTCTGATTTCTAACTTGAAATAAGCAATTTATGTGCAGTGCAACATCATTAAAGGAAAATGAGTTTGATTGATGAGAGATGTGTTCCTGAATGCAAGGTTGGGGTTTGAAGGTATGTTTTGCACCTCAGTAATAAAGCTTTTGTTTTGTATGTGCAGTCACTTATTGACATGGCTAGCAATAGTAAGCGGGAGTGCAACTGGCAGCACTTTTTCATTTAGGAATACATTTGAAGGTTACCTGTTTATTTAATCTGCAGTCTGATTGGGTTTTCATGGGGTTGTTGCCATGGTTCTGCTGGCTTGGACTCATTTATAGCAAATTTCACTTTACTTGAATATGTAGCACACATTTTAGCATGCATTTTTAGGAACCAGCGTCATCAGATCCTCATCCATCCTGTTATTGTTTTACCACAGTGAAGACGCACATAAACCAGACAAATGTTTTGCAAGTGGTGGAAGAAGTATTAAGATCCTTCATATTCTATAAGATCATCATATGTTTGTAGCCTCACTGGCCTGTGAGAACCATCTATCTCTTAAAAGTTCAATTTTTCACGAGTTCAGAAAAACAGCCGGTTTCAGCTTTGTGACCTTGCATTTTCCAGCTAATCCAAAGGGAGGTTGAAATAGTTGACTTAGTGTAAGAAGTAGGTAAATTTCTCAACCCATAAAGGAACATTTAGTCTTTCAGTTTATAAAAATCACCAGGCAACATGTTTTTTACCGGACAGGAACTGTCACACAAATGCAGTGGAGTAAAAGTTTTAATGTTATTGCCTCTGAAGTGTAGAATTTTAGAAGTATAAAGTTGCATCAAATGGAAATACTCAAGTAAAGTACTAGTACCTCAAATTCGGACTTTTACTCAAATACTGTACATCATTTCACCTCTGCTTATTTCTCTATATATTTCAGAAGTGTGTGTATGTATATGTGTATATATATGTGTGTGTGTGTGTGTGTGTGTGTATGTATGTGTGTGTGTGTGTGTGTGTGTGTATATATATATATATATATATATATATATATATATATATATATATATATATATATATATATAGCCAGAATTTAGTACTTCATTTCATTCTTTTATTCGGCTCATTTATGTCTGATCAATAGTTGTGGAGGACTTAATCACTAGACACATGTATGTATTTCATTTTGAATTAGAGCTTATTATAATACTATTATATTATACTTGTTACATAAGTGGATAAGTCATTTGGCGAGGTTATTTTGATGCCTGTGCAGCATAGCATAACTAACTGCATTGAAGAATGTTCCTTTCCACACCTACGTTTTCAGAAGAAAAGATGTACTCAGTTTTTCAAAAGAGACATGCCCTCTTTTCCTGCTCCCTAGCTAACTGTGGTGAAAAGCCTTTGTTGAGTGTGCTGGTTTCAAAGGCACATGAAGGCCGCCTCCCACATGGAGAGCACCACTGCAGACAAAAGCAGGACACTCCACACTCGTGTTCCCTTCACTTTACACCTAAAATGACAAAGTAAACCTGCCTTGGACTCAACCAGTCTAAGTCATCTCGACTTTGCCGTCAGGACAGAATTTTCATATTATTCTTGATATCTTTCATTTCATAGCAGTGCCCACGTAGTATGTTATAATAAAGTCTAACTGAAATGACTTTTAGTCATCCCTTTTTTGTTGTCAAAAATAACGTCAACAATTGTTTATCATTAAAAGGAAGAAAAAAACTGCTTGAAGAGTGTGTTTGATTGACAGCAGCTGGCAGGCTGTTGGTGTTACACAGTAAGGAACAAGAGAGAAAGTAAACAAACCTGCACTGTAGCCGACATGTCATGGGCAGGCAGCGTGTTAGTGGTCTTGAAGAGTAACCACAACAGTATCTAACAGGTGGGAAGTGACATTTGCAGGTAAATTTAGATGCAGCTGAGCAGCTACTTAGCTAACTACCTTGCAAACTAAAGGGGACCTTAGCAGGAAAGCTAATGTGGGTTGTTCAGAGTATGTGGGCTTTGTTTTGTTTAGCCGGCTGCTGTCAGATTTGGTTGGCTCTATCAAAACAAGGTCTCCGGCTACGTAGACTGATATCTAAAGGTATTCCATTGAATTAATACAAATCTAGGGGGTGCCATCATGAAACAAAGAAATATCTCCCATTTGGTTATAAAAATTTTTTTTCTCAAAGGCAAACACGACGGTGATTTTACAGAGCAGATATGCATGTTGTAACTGACTTAAGGACAATTTATACGTCTGCGTCAAATCGACGGCGTAGGCTATGGGGCTACGCAGAGGCTACGCTGTCACCTGACGTGCACCTCCTCAAAAATGTAACTACACGTCGAGTCAACGTGGACCGTAAGCTCTGTGATTGGTTGGCTGGGTAGCCTCGCAATGCCTCCGAGCCGACCGAACGACCGGAACATTTACTAGCGGCCAAAACGGTGGCTGTAACACAGTGAATCAATATATTTGACCTTTGTACCCCGAGCAAAATGACTCGTTTCGCTATCAGAATGTGATCCATTCGGTCGGTAACATTTGAAAAGGCTACACCAGCTGCACCATAGACAGTATATTACTGGACGAAGCCACCCCGCTGATTTGAATGGAGAGCAGTGAAGCCAGTTTTGGACCAATAAAATACTACTACAGGTCCGCTTCCTGTTGGCACCAGCGTCTACTGTGCATGATCGCGCAGCATAACCGTGGTCTAATGACGTAGAACAACTGCAGAAACACCGTAATTTTGGTAGCTGTATAAATGCGCCAACAAAAAGTTTCATGACTCGGATCGTCACCGTTTAAAGCCCACCTACAAGGTTCACCTGCCAAACACCAAAGCAGCGTCTCTGATTGCTCTGATAGTTTTTTTTTTTTGTTTGTTTTTTTATTGGCGAGAGTTTATAATCTAAGCAATACAGTTACATCTCTCATGTGCGACGGGGTCAGGATTTTGACGTCATGTTTTAGGCCTACATGGATCCCTCCATGCTGGCTTTGGTCGGCTTCACTGTCCGTTCTCTGGCTTACCCCCTTGAACCGCACGTATACAATTTTACCCCCATTTATGTTAGCGGAGCACTAAACTGGAAGTTAGCCTGCTCGGCCAGCAAAAGTTAACACAGGAGGACACTGTAGTGATAGTACCGACTAGCGTTTGGGGGTGTAATTGCAGAATGACGGACACACCTACGCACATGTATAAATGCATGGCTACGTGCGTAGCCTACAGCGTAGATACGCACGTAGACCCTACACAGGAGTATAAATGGGCCTTAAAGCCCTGGATATACTTGCTTTTTAATGATGTGTAGGTGTGGACAGGCGTCGGCGATGCAAACGGCGTTGTTCACATACTTGCCTGCATATTTTGCATGTACCTGGAGGAGACATACTGCCCCCACGTTCATGTGCAGAATTGCATCTTGCGGCAATCTTGCGAACACGTAGTTAAAGTCCAAATTAAATTTAACTGCTTTAAGCCCTGGATATACTTGCTTTTAAGATATGAACTGTGATTTAGCATATATATGTCTTTGTTCTAAAAATTATGCTGTAAACAAATTATTTGCAAAGAAATGCTTTTTCAGTGATGTAGGAACATCAGATTTTTTTTGTGTAGATTCATCCAAATCACAAAAAAATACAGTTTATCACTTACCTCTAGTGGTATCTTACAGTGCAGTTTTTGGCAATAGTAGAAGAAATACTCAGATGCAATACCACAGTGGTGATTGTAGTGGTAAGTAAATGTCCTGCCTTCAAACTGATACTTAAGTTAAAGCATAGAAGCAAAATGTACTTGAGGGTGAAAAATAAAAGTACTCATTCTACAGAATGCCCTTTCCAAAGTTTTAGTTATTTATACTGGTTGTTGATCTAACAGCATTTGCAACCCCCCTTTCCAACATCAGAAATATTCAGGGACTTCGTGCCTCGTTTTTTGTTTGTTTGTTTGTTTGTTTTTTTACTTTCCAAAACCACCACTCAGGCCCACTTCACTAGGGCTGCAACTAATGAGTATTTTTGTAGTCGACTAATCTGTTAATTATTTATTATTATTTAATTATTACCCTAACCCTAATCAAACCGATTAACTAATTAAATATCTTTCAAGTGAATTACTGATCTCCAACACACAGCCTAACTAGCTAATGTTACCATGAAGTGAACGAGGTTTACTATTCAGAATGAACGCCAGGGGGAAACCAGGGAAGAAGACAAGACAGCGTAGGCTACTCGTATAATTCAGTGATTTATACAAACTTGTAACTGTTTAACAAAGATTTTTGCTTTGGAACTATATAAAAAAAGCAAATTAAAAGCAAGTACTATAACCAGTAACCACTAACAATGTAATGTCTATTTAGAACAATAAAGCAACAGTCCCCTTTCATAATACTTCTGGAGTTTATTTTCCAGAAGTGCTTATAAGTTTTAGGCAATAACTCAGTGGAGAATGTTCTGTAGGCTACATCACAAGCCAGATGTTCCTTGATGTACTTTAAACCATTACTCATTACTAATAACTTTTTTAAAGCTGGGTCTCCGACATTGCCAGTGTTGGACAGATTTGTGCTGCGGTGTTTATGAGAGAGAGACGAGTGAGAGGATGCACTGCGTGAATGCACTAAGGCGGTGATCAGCAATCAAATTTTAAATAGGCCTAGTAAAATAAAAAATAAATAAAATTAGTGTGTGCTGGTCAGCGTTGATATTGTGGCAGGCCGCCACAAATAAATGAATGTATAGGAAACACTGCCTTTCCCCTGTTGTTGCTGCTGCAGCAGTCTGAGTAACTGGGACCAGGCTCTATGGGTGTGACTGGCTGGCCGGCTGGCACCGCTAAACTCACGGGCACTTGTGGAGCTTCTCAACCCCGAAAACATTTGAGCACATTTTCGATTCACCATCAACTTTGTTAAAACTCCCAATATTCAAATCCTACACAGTTGATTTCTCGCCTCAAAGTGTATTTAGTGATTTAATAGCGTACAAAACCTAAAAAAATCAAAAGCCATTTTGCTGTTCACATCTTTCGCATGAATGCTTCATCTTCGTGAGAAGTCTAACAGTCAAGCAGTCATGGCAGACAGTGGAAGCCAAACTGCCCCCAGCACTTCCTGTAGTGCATTGCAGTTAGAAATAAACAACCAGAAAAGTTCCTTAAACGGCATCTATGTAACAATGCGTCGACAATGAAATTTCACGTCGACAAAGATTTATAGTCGACCTTTCTCTCAAGCTCTCCAGTATCATTCTTCATACAACTATTGTCTGTCACTTCTTGTGTGTTCAACAGAGTGCAGCACCGTGAATTTTCATGCTATTCAGCAAGTCCAACAGCTTGCCAAACTCAGACACCAGGCCTTGTGTTTGTGGAGGAGTAGTAGTTTTTTATGTAGTTTTTATGTAAGTAGTGTTTCTTTCTGCCAATGATGATTTAAAGTTCTTTTTTAAAGTCCTGCCATGGGGTGCATACGTGGGTGGAACCAGGAACCCCTTACTTGGTCTTATGCTGTGACAGCGCACGTTCTCCTGAGGAATCCTGTCTTGTTTTCCACACATTTCCCTGGAGTAGACTTCTGTTACTGGGCAACCTGACAGTGACAGAGCCTGATCATCTGTTCCCACCTCCACCCGTCATGCCTTTACATTTCTCATGAGCACTTGTTTCATGTCCTTCGAAATGTCAGGCATGCATAAATAATTAACGTGATTGAGGAAAGCTTCTTGTCTGGTTATGTGCCATACGTTGCTGCACATTGAACCACAGTATTGATGTGAGAAGATTAATCAAGTTGAATCGTAATTTGTCGGTCTATAATATATTGACACATCTGTCCTTGTGCTCCCACTGTGCAGTTTTCTAGGTATAATCATTTCATTTCAAATGTGGAATACTTAAATATTTAATAAACTCTTGTTTGCATTTCATTGTTTATATCCAGAGACTCATTTTTATAATATCAATTCATTTCCACGTCTTGCTGCTCTAGATGGTTAGATACCAACAGTGTATTATAATGGAGCCTAATTTGTATGAGGGTTTTCAGTTCATTAACTACGACTGTTGCCTAAAAATTCTGCTCAGCTCAGAAATTACTCAGCCATTAAGTCTGCAGAGTTGAAAAATGCTACTCATCAAACCGCAGCGTCACCTTTGTTCCATTAAAGCTTTTAATATGTATTTATCCCCAACAAATCTTCCCTGTCCGTAATTTCTTTGGGGATTGGGTTTTCCTGCAGAGATACAAGCCCGGGAGGTGTGATGAGATCCTCAAGTGGAAGCCCCCTAATCTCAACTCTGTGGACTTTCGCCTCAAGATCACCAAAGTCGGAGGAGAAGGGTAAGTTTCTGTTGCCGGGGTAACCCTCTGCCTGATGAATATAATGGCACCTATCATTTTGTGACACACTGGAGTACTTTGAGACATCCACAGCCATACGCATGTACAGCTGCTGTGAAGTCCATTGAATTTCTTCGACATTAATCTTTTCTTCACTATCCCGTCCTTTCATCACTATTCCTTCTTGCCTTGGGGTTCAAATCGTCGCTACAGGGTACAAAATCCTTTAACCATCATCGACTACATGCACGTTTGTGTCCAATCCCAGAAATATCTTTTATGTTACCTATATGGTGTTGCTTATATGTGCAAAGAAAAAACACTGCTGACATTCCCTTTTTCTCTCATTTTTAAGTTTATTATCCTCTGCATCATAAATTATTCAGATCCACCGGTGCTCATCCGAGCCCTTATCCTTGTATAAACATTAGAACCCTGCAGAAAAACAATTCAATACTAGGAAAAAGACAATAAATTCCTGCAGGTCATTACAACCTTTGGACGTGTACGGATGTCTGATTATGAAATAGAAACTAGTTGTAACATTGGTAGTTGTCTAAAAGTTGCTTTATAGAAGGAAAAGAAATTTGCGTCCAGCATTGAAAGAATATGTTTTGTTGAGACATTCCTGGTCCCCAGAAGATGAATTCTACCGACCTCTGTGATCTCTTGACATTTTCTCAAGCACCACTAGGTTGACAGTTTGGGTTTTTAGTTAAATGTCTCAAACAGCTATAGAATGTATTGCATTGAAATTTGGTACAGATGTTCATTGTGCCGGAGGATGAATGCTTATAATTTTCATGATCACCTGTCTTTTCCTCAAGAACCACCAGCAGGTCAAACTAAAGTTTTAACTTATGTAGTGAAATATTGCAACAACTATTGGCTGAATTTGCGCAAAATTTTGTACAGTCATTCATGGTTCCCAGAGGATGAATCCTTAGGACGTTGGTGATGCCCTGACTTTTCTTCTAGCTCCACCATGATGTTGACATCCATGGTTTTGAGTGAAATATCTCAATAGCTATTGGAAAAAATTAAAATCTGTCCAATACTTTGCTTTATGACCAAATACCTGCCAAACTAATGACGTTACCTTGAGCCTCAGCTGTACCCTGAGTTTATTGCTAATTATCAAATGTTAGCATGCTAACAGACTAAATTAAAACGTTGACAATGATAAAAATTACACCTGCTAAACATCAGCATGTAAGCATTGTAATTGTGAGCATGCTGACATTCGCATTTAGCTCAAAGCACCACACTGTCCCTGAATACAATCCCACAGAGCTGCCAGCAAGGCTGAAGACTCATATTTTAGTTTTTTCTCTGCACAGCACATACAGCGTGCTTTCCTTCAGAGCAGTCTGTGAGTGTTTTCTGAGTGCAGTCAAACAGACCCACAGCGGAGAGCTTTCTGGTCATGCTGCCTTTTCTTTTGGGAGCCAGATGACCTCAGTGACTGTCCCAGCTTTGTAGCCATGAGCTTGCCACCATTCACCAACAACAGACTGAGAGGATCACAGAACGGCACAGTCGCTCATTCTACTCTAAAGGCATCCAGCAGGCCAGTTAGTCAGCTTCTTGACTCCACCCCGTGCGTGGGAGAACACAGACGAATATTGTTGCCATTTGAGAACGTTCTGATATTTCCCCCGAAAGACAAATTTTGCTGGCAGAGGAGCACTCATCAGACCTCACTCTGTCTCGGTGTAGGTTTTCAAACATCTCCTTAGTAACTGAGAGAGAGAGAGAGAGAGAGATGTGCAGACATGTAAGGAGATAACAACTGTTTATTCATCAGCCCACACAATCAATCCTTGAGCACGTCTTTGTATACCACTGAGGCACACAGCCTTGCAGGTTTTATTACCTTCTCTGACAGCACAAAGGCAGATGGTGATTATTGTGTGGCAGGAAGAGCGGAGAGGTGGAAAAAAACAAACTGGAAAGGTGAAGCAATTCCAGAAAGCATGCCATGCCATTCCCTAGTGTGGGATTGAACAATCTCAAGTACAGTATAGATTTCATGACTTGCGTTTCGTACCCAAATGTTTCTCTGCAGCATCTAAAAACTGTCTGTGCCAATTTTTTGCATCTTACAATTGACCCAGCAGAAAAACTGTATCCAAAAGTCAAAAACTCCGTGACACCATGAAGAGCCACCGTGACATTCAAATTTGTGGTTTTGAGGGAAAAGATTTAAACAGTCTTGGAGGCTCTGCATGGTGGCAGGGGGTTTTGACTTTTAGATCAAATATGCCTGCTGGGTCAATTGTAAGATGCACACTTGGCGCAGACCATTTTTAGACACTGCAGAGAAGAATTTGGGCAGGAAAGACATTCACTGCACTTGTAGTATGATTCAGAGCAAGTGGATACGAGATTTCGAGAGAGAGGCTTTGCTCGCAGCGTTTTTGCCATCAGCATAACACATGAAGGATTCGGCAGAACAAACACGGAGCCCGTCTGTGGACTTTGAACTCCGTGAATGGATTTCTCTGTATGGACACAAAGATATCTAGAATTTGCGCCCAGATGACCCGGCTGTCTCCCAATTGGCACGTTACCACAGGGAGTGTCTCGCCTGAATCCCAGCTTACACATTTAGTGGAATTTGAATGTGTAATTCTTCCACTGTTGAACAGAATTGAATCAATTTTTTGGCCTGTGCTCACAGTATTCATTCATTACTGTATTTAATGGATGCACTTAGTCATGTTATCTGACATTTATTTTTATTGCCCATTAAAATACCAAAAACAACAATGCATTAGTCCATCCATCTATCGTCTTGAGTATTTATTTATTTAAAGTTTATTTTTATAGGTACAAGTATTGCCACATACCAAGTTAGTTTGCGTTTGTCATTCCTAAATTAGCCTATATACAAATCTGAAAACATCAACAAGAAAATACAGGAAATAAAGGCACAAATACAATCAATGACAAATTAAAATTACCATAAAACACAATGGCATGCTTCAGACAGATCCTTCAGGACTATCTGACTGATCCCTCTGTTAAAGTTGTCGCGTTAATTAATTAACGCTGACAAGTATTTTATCGCACATTAGCGCAGTTTTAATTATTAGGCTATTATTTTCAAAGTCCGTTGCTCACTGGCTCTGAATACACATACAGTCAAACCTTGGCTCACAGGAGGGGTGGGATGTTGATCAGCCTGCAAATCACCCACCCAAACAAGCAGCGGAGGGAGGCTTCAGCAGGCTACGCTGGATGCAGCGTGAGGGAGAAGTAGATAAACAAAAGCAAGACAAGCGATCAAATGTCATAGCGAAGTGGATAGTTACACACTGCACGCTGATTAGTTTTGGGGAAGATATGGGTCTTAGGAACCTCCTTAAAATTATAGGCTACGTAACTTTACCTGATAGGCCTTCATCTAGTTTTGCGGGGATGCTCTGCCATGCGAATTCCCTCCTGTTGATGTCCTCTTTAGTAAACAGTAATAGATTCTGGAAACTCTCAAACAGCGAGGATCAGTCTCTGTTCCAATGATTTGTGCTGTGCGTCATGTACTAAAAGTTCAAGACAATTCAACTTTGGCGGCGGGCGTGTGCGTGAGGCGAGCACTTCACCTCATTCTAACAGGGACAGTTGCTACTGAACATGGACTGTTTATGCTGCTCCCCGATAAAAGAAAAATGTTTTTGCTGATACCTGTTAAAACAGATTTATCTGTGTTAACCTGTTGCTCAGAAGGTGCCTTTGATCATGGCTCTGGTTTTAACAAGCTAGATAAAAGGTAGCGTTAAATAGCTTTGGTTTTACATTTGATTTGATTAGATTAATGTCTAAGTTGAGATTTACAAGAAATATTTTATTGCTACTGTGTAAAGGGAATTCTGCTGGTAAAAAGCTTATTTGTTTTAAGTGTTTGCAAACCACATGTTATTGCACTTTTGTGTACATAGCAGTACATTTAAATTAAAAGTGCGCAATGCACTACTTTTAGAATTCTTCATTGAATTTTGCGCATAACAATGCAATTAATCGCGATTAAAAAATTTAATCGTTGCCCAGCACTTGTTTAAAATGATCCCATTCAGGATCCATTTTGATTTCTATGAACTAGGTGTTACACATATTGATCCCCCGAACAGAAATTGGATTTACAAAGGAGCACTTTAAAATTCCCCTCAGACACACACCGTGTCACTGACACTACCAGAAACCCAACTGACTATTTACATCAAGATGGTATCCGTGGGATTGACTCAATAACTACAGTGCCCATGTTCATAGTAATCCAGGAACATGTGTATCAGTGTTGTGATTTTGTGACATAGGAATAGGCGATATCAGTCTTTGGCTCCACAGGCAATATGGGATTTGCTGATACAAATAAAAATATGGAGAGTGAAAAAGGAAATACAGCATGCCTCTGATACGTCCACAGGTATGTTATAATGAGGCAGGTTGGCACTATATGATATACATTTGTCATATTTTACTGTCTTGCTCCAGCCCAGGTCATAAATGTTTTTTATATTATTTCACTTGAGAAACGAGGCCTTCTACCTATATCACATAGTCCCTCGTGTTCTTTGTTTTTGACATTATATTTTCCAAGGTTTTTTTCTTCTATGGATTAATAAATCGTTTGACATACTGTTCCAACTGTTACAGGTCTGACTGCGTGCTGCTCAAAGGCTACACTGACATTTAGCTGCATGCTGATTGGTTTAACAAAATCCCTGCTTTGTTATAAATGCATAATACCATTTATTTATTTTTTTAAATAATTGATTTTGCAGTGTAATTTAAGACAGCGGGATTCTCTTAGTCACACGTGGACCTCAAACATTCAGATTGTGAGTGGAATAGCTTGTGCACGACAACAACAAGAATCTGTTTTTACTTTGATACATGTTCTCATCTGTTTCCTCATCTGTTCCATCGCTGCTATGATATCTTACTGTTTTACAAAATTGTGTCATGATCAGTACAATTGTCTTGTTCGTCAGTCCTGCAGGTTTAGAAAAGTGATATTTGACACACAACACGTTTGTCAGGGGTATTAATAAAACCAGTGACGAGAATGGACTTGTGTTTTGTAAGGTCTTGGCACGTGACAGTATCCATCACTGCATGGCTATTTGGCTCTCTTAATGTCTACTGCTGCTTCCTTCCTGTTTGTGGTAGCTATCATTACACAGTAGGGGGGCTTTTGGTGGATGGGAAGATGGTCTCCGGTTTCAGCTCCAATTGAAATCTCTGAATGGGGTGCGTCAGAGTACGTAGACGCACTGTTGTTTAGCCGTCAGTTTGGCTCCTTACCTCCCCTTATTTCCGTTCTAAAAACAGTTAACTAATATAAAAGCTCGGTTACTTAAGTCCATGGCACACATAACGGCAGACATAGTGTCTGGAAATAACAGCAGGCACATGGGGGTTGTTTTTGGTGGAGAGGGAGGCAAGGAGCAGTGTGTGATTAAGACATCTGTTGGGTGGGATTTCTGGGATGAGACACATGTTCAGGGTACTGAGAGACGCACACAAGACTACTGTGCATGTAAACCCAAATAAAGTCTGAATTAACTGTGCAGAGGGCGGCAATGCAGGGCTGTAAAATGACCTTTTGTTCAATCTCTCTGTTCCACAGAGTTATTATTGCCTTGGACTCTGAACGTGCTCATACTGTGGTTTTCTCTGTACATTTACAAACCTCAAGCTGCACAGAGAGACAGAAGGGCTCAGGGAGGTGTAATCTCACATTTCTGCCGTTCTGTTACTAGCTGGAAAATGAAAGCGGTGTTAGCGATTTCTTTGCACTGTTGTTACACACTAAGATACACTGGTGTTGAGATCCTGTGCTGAGGGTGTTGCAGTTGTTAACCATTATCTTTTTGTCTTCGTAGGCTGCTTCCACAGACTGTCGGCTTGCTGTACGTCGGCAACTATGACAGGCCCTTTGCAAAGATGAAGGTGAGAAGCAAAAAGAAGTGTGGTTTTGTTGAATTCATCCTCGTGCCAACAAGCCAAAGCCCCTTGTGCTCTTCCAACTTCCCTTTAGCGTGGCGCAAGTATGTTGCTGAGTTTAAACTGCCAAGAATAAAAGGGATGCTCTAACCATTTGGCAAGCTAGGTTTTTTCTTTATCTATTAATGTGTAATGTGAATAATCATTGCAGTTTCAATGGTGTTCAGTTTATTTGTTTCACTTAACATAAATACTCAGTTAGTGGCTGCGTCATTTATCTACCTGAACTGCAGAACCAAAACATCTGTTTATTAAAGACAAATCTTTATTACTAATTTTCCCTGTTTTACACACAAATTTGATTAAATTCTATCATAAATGTTTCATGTTTTGTGACCCAACAGTTACCCGCTGTCTTGACACATTCAGGACAATATTATTATAATAATAATAAATCGAATTTGTATTGCGCTTTTCACGAACTCAAAGTCGCTAGCCACAGTACTCAGTTTACCGATATTTGAGGGGAGAAAAAAACTACACTGACACCAGTATGTTATGTTTTATGCTGGGTTTATGTGTAAATAAATGCATGATCACAGCAACAATTTCATCAGTGCAACAACATACTCACCACACTGTTTGAGTTTATCTTTTACAGAAAAACTCATTTGCTAATTCATTTAACTATGCCTTTCACTGAACATGTACCGATATAACAGTACATGCATGTTTGTTTGTAATTGTTTACACTAGATGACATATTTAAAAGGGCACAGATGGAGGGTTTCCAACAAACGTTTAAAAAAGAAAATCTTAAATGAACAAATAATTTTGTCATCATAATCCTACTCTTAACAGTTACATTGATTAATCAATTAGCCAATCTACAGAACAGTTATTTTGTGCTTTTCAAGAATTTTTTAAGCTTCTCGATTGTGATAGATTTGCTGCTTTTTTGTCTTATATGATAGTAAACTGAATTTGTTTGGGTTTTAGACTTTTAGTGAGACAAAACAAGCTTTTTAATAATGTTGCATTGGCCTTGAGTGGAAATTGTGATGAGCTTTTGTTTTTTTAGCATTAGCTGACATTTTATGGACCAAAGGATAATCAATAAAACGTGAAAATAATTACCCGATGATTTGATAATGAAAACTGGGGAATCGTTAACTGCACGATCGCTAACTTTTACTATTGTCTGACTGTTTACTTGAAGTCCATTTTGTCTGTAATAGCTCTGCTGCACAGAGAGGCATCTAACAGCTGCACTTGACATAGTGAGATTGCTTTCCTTGTTGTGTATTATGTGAGTGCACAGCTTTGTAATGTACGGGATTGCATCATCAGACCTTTGAGCTGTGACACAGACTCAGTCAAGTGCACTTCACACTAACTAGCATCTCATCTCTATTAGATTACATATTACGTGAATTCACTAGTCTGCGGTTGAGGAGTAACGTGACAGAATTATTACTTTTGTTCTGCTGTTTCCATTTTGATGCAGATTTCTATAATGCAATTATGCTATATGGATATTTGCCACTAAATGACTCTTAGTAGTAGGCCTTCCATTAGTTACAGTCATGGTTTAGAAACACAGCAAATGACTGGTTCTTTTTCGGTTTTCCTTTCCCCTCAGTCAGTTCCCATGTATCAGCCCTGGGCTCTGTAACTGAACAAGGTAGAGGCTCTATTTTCTGCTCGGTCTCTAAGCTCCTCTCAGTGAGACAGAGCAAGAGTTGCAGCCCTGGGGTCAACTTCTGTCGGCTTTCATGTTGCTATTTTTGTTGAGAAATGTGTTTTACAGTCGGTCTTAGTGTGAATATGCAAAGAAATAAGGGTAATCGCATGCCAGCACAGGACATGGCGACTTGTGGTTCTGGCTGCGTGAATAATCATGATACATCTGACATGTGTAGTGCCTCCTCTGCACAGTCAGTGTGTGGTTGGCCTGCAGTGCACCACCACAGAGTAGCTCTGATATTAATTGCCTTGCTCATGGGCACGTTATAGTCATAAAGTAATGTCAGTGTGTTGATTTAGATGTAATTTCAGGCAAAGCCAGTTGCCTGCTCATTTGAAAGCATCGGGCTGCTGGAAAAAAATAAATCAAACCAACTTTTTTCTGTGATTAGAAAAATGTTGTAATCTTTTGAAAACCTGTTTTATTGGCTCAATTCTTCCAATTTAGCGCCTTATTGTTGTAATTCCTTACACTGTTGGTACCTACAGGGAATTACTAAAATGAATTTGGGGAGGGAGCTTTCATGATGATTTACCCACTCAGCCTTTCAAAAACAGTAACAACAACTATTGACAAAGAGCAGACCAACTTTAGACCTTTTGTGTAGATAATTTGTGTTTAGTGGTTTTGAATTTTTAAATTTTTTTAAATACGGCAGCTCCTATTTATGAATTAGTATATATTATAGATACCATCAGTTGTATCAGATCATATTTTACTGTATATTGCACTGAAGCTCAGTCTACCACTGCATATACAATTTTCATAGATCAGCAAACCACATATAGTCCTAAAGTGCAACTACTATGGTTTATTACCTCATAGATTTTATTTTTGTTGCTCCTTTTCTTGGCTATGGCCGACCTGTTTGACCTACCATACTTACCCTAGTCTGAAAGGCATAGTTCAGTATTCCTTGTCACTAGGGTTGTCGTGGTGAAATAATTTCCTCCGCGGTAATATGTTGGGGCTCAACAGCGCGGGATGCGGTATTATTGCATTTTTCATCAATGAAGTAATTTGTTGCTATATAGCAGAGTAAGTGTCTGCGGATCTCACCTCACTGCACAGCGTGCAGCTAAAAGCAGCTTCATGGTCGGAGCAAGCTAGCTGCTAGGTGCCAGTCAGCAACATTGCCAAGCAAACTCATAGCAAACTTGACAGTGTGTTTTTCACACGTAATGTTCCTTCAGGGGATGTCCATCAAGTCAATTTACATACCGTAGCAACGCGCACACACCAACACACACACACAGGGGTGCGGAGCAGAATAGGCTGTCCACAACTAACCACTGTGCTGTAGTAATGTTATAACTATATTTCCACAGAAAGCAACATGAAAAGCAGCTGTAGGCATCCAACACACTACGCTCATTAGTTAGTGAGCTTCAAATGAGGCTTACTGTTCAGTTTCTCTCAACCGTCCCTCTGTATCACAACATCCCCGAGCCTGCTAGCCACATTAGCCGTGCAATATGCTAATGCCAAGTTAGCTAACCTTTAAAGTAAACACTTAAACAAAACAAAACACGGCAGCACTTACAGCTTTAGAGTTTGAAGTCGGGTCACGTACAGCCCATGGCGATCCGTCCTTGAACCGTTACAGAGCTTGTTACTGTTGTGGAACTTTTGAAGCACAAATTTATTAATTTAACACGCCCTGAAGTATACAGTATGAACTTTGCAGTTGTTGCCGTGCTTGCCATTCTCCATGGGAGGCTTGACAAAATAGCGCAGTATTTCAATTTGCGGTTATCGCGACAGCCCTACACAAGTTGGATGAAAAGATTGATACTACTCATATCGCTGCAGTAAAAGCTTAGTTTAACTTAAGCATACAGCCTGGAAATGGGTGAACAGCTAGACGGCTCTGTCGAAAGGTAACAAAATTGCTCACTAGCACCGTTAAGCTCCCTTATCAACACGCTATATCTTGTTTGTTTAATTAAATTTTGTTACCATTGGACAGAGTGAGGCTTTGTGCTCAACTTAGCTACCGGCTGCTGGCTGTGGCATAATATTTATCATCAGCAACACCCATAGTTCCTGAGAATGCAGGAGGAGTTTTCAGTATGACCCACTGTGTTATTACAGTTTTGACTTCTAGAAAAAGTAGAATTAGCTAAAGCACGGTAGACCTAATAGCTAGTGATTCCCCTTTCGGGTTTAGTTTCACGGCTTCATGAGTCTGCTCCATGTGTAGAACTATATGTGGCCTGTGAGTACAGATCATTAATCATAAATAATTTGGATGGTGCCTGACAGATCAAGTCACCAGAGATGGAGATAAGAGCAGCTCTCTGTTAGACACCAGCCTCTTTGATGAAGCTGTGTGGTGTTGGGCAGTGCACACTTCACCTGCGGAGAGCTAAAATGTGTTTGACAGTTTCTTTCTATCAACGATTTCCCCAGTTTGTACAACACTATATGAATCATTAAGTTAGAGTTAGAAGTACAATTTCAGAAGTGTAAAGTTTAATAAATAGTAATGCTTTCACACTGAACTGCAATTAAAATATTTGAATAGCATACCATCGGTTTGGGAGGGGGCGCCCTGCCCCCCCTGAAAGAATGACAAAAATGTATATAATTAGGCATGCTATGGATTCAATTAAAAAAAGAAGCAAAAATGATATAAATTTATTTTTACACACACAGGCAATTCGTTTCTGGCTCATTGCCTCAAAAGTTTTAGTAGTTTTGACTTTATTTGTGCAATGTTCCGGTGTTTACCGGCGCTGCTTTGGTCCTCGTTGTCGGTGTTTCAGCGAGAGAGGGCTGTACACTGGCACACACAGACATGCCGTCTTCGATATGACGGCTAGCAAGAGCTCATCACTTAAACAAACTAACAAAAGTGCAATCACATCAGCAGATGCATGCACTTGTCAGAAATTCCTCATGATTTGTGGAGCACTGCCCACGTGAAAGTTGCCTGTCAGACCCACTGCGTGTTCAGTAGCATGCGGAGGCTAATAACCTATTTTATAGGGGACAATTCACAGTAGACAAAGCAGTCATTTTGAATTGTCCCCTTTTAAATAGTATTATAATATTTTAATATCCCACTGTTGCAGTAAATCAAATTCATTGATATTGATTCAATTTGTAATTTTTTCTTATTGAATTGTTAATATTGTTATTCACCCACCACATGATTACGCACTCTTTCTGATGACAAAAGTTTTTACAGAAAACACGCAAATTGGAGAAAAAAAACGGAATCTGGCAAAAATGAAAACGGATTTTATGTGGCCCTGTACATGGTGTCAAAGCCCAGTATGTGAATGTAGTATAACTGGAGCAAGCTCCATCAGGAGGTGGTAACTTTAGTGTTAAAAATGTTGAAGAGGAAAGGAGAATACAAGCCTAAACAGGCAAAAATGTGTGCACCGCGTCTATGACGACGCCACGTATCCATAACAGCAGCACCACGACACTAGTAGTTTCAGAGGGTCTACCACCCCCCTGAAAAAAATTCCTAGGGGAAACCCTGATTAGGTTTTCATTTCCTCTTGATGTTTAATAGTTTTGTTGCCTAAAGATTTTGTAATCGCATGAGATGTGCAATTACGAACCATGAATACTGTCAGAGTAAGTGAATGTGTTTCACACAGAAAATACTCAATCATGCTGCACCGCAAAACAAACCAATCAATTTGAAGTTTGGAGGTAAAAACACATTTCTGTTGGAATTTTCCCTTCCTTGTGTGTTTTACTGCCTGCTTTCCCATCATTTGCCTCAGGTTACACATTATTAGCTTGTTTTTCTCTCTGAGTATCTCCTCAGATCTGACATGACAGTCAATCTGAAAACGTGGGCTAATGATCTGTGCTAAACATATTCACCAGAGACCCGATGCTGGTGTCATGTAATGGGTTCGTGGGGAGTCGTTGGACTCCCATTTGTTTGTTCTCTGACACTGGCTATATAAGGCCACAAATTGTTGTAACTGACCTAACACGTGAGGCGAATATTTTAGCTTTACAATTCACACAGTTTGCTGAGTCATTCAGTGCAGTTGTGTATATTTTAGTAGGAGCTGAAGTTAATGGACAGAAGACATCTAATGTATTCTGTTTTCGAAGGGATATTAAAGTTGAACATTACTGTCCATCAGCTATGCTGTTCCTCTCTGAGGGGAGTGTTTGTTCTTGTTCATACTTTTGCATCTTATATCCTCTCCCCACTTATATAGTCTTTCATCTAGTTTCTCGTTATTAAAATGGACCCGAGTGCTGCGGTGTTGCAGACCTGCGGGCTGGTTCTGATTAAGTCTAGAATAAAACAAGGGAAGGGTCAGTGGAGGAGCAGTGTCGTGGAAAACAAAACAGCTACTCAAGGAAATTACAAACTTTGAATCTTTGCTCATTCATGTCGCTATCTCTACAAAATTCCTGTAATAAACTGAGAACAACATTCCCCACAGATCTCAGTATTTGATAAAGAAGCAGGTAGACTGTCTGGGTTGTGCACAGGCTAGTAAAAGGTCAGATTCCATATACTTGTAGTTACCATCAGTAATCAGTTTTGATTTACTGCATAATATATAATTACTGTCATACTTGTTTACTGTCTCCCAGTGACAAAAACTCTTGGTCCTTTAAAATATTGACCTCCACGATACTTTTTTTCTCTATTAATCTCATGAGTTTGTACTCAAACTGAACTCACTAATTGTAGACTGCAGCTTTTTGGTTTCTCTTCTGTCCTTATATATTCATCCAAACAAGCCATTGTTGCAAGTAAAGGGCACACATTTTGCAAAGGAGAAACAAAGAAGTGGAAGGATGACAATACTGCTTTTCATACTTGTTAGATTTGTTTGTAGTTTCTAAATCTGAACAGCTCTGCAGTAGTGCAACACTGGCTGATGAAGAGTCCCTCTGCCAAAGTCCCTGATAACTGGAAGCACACGTGTGCTGCCATAATGAGAGAGATTTGGACGGATTAAGCACCAAGTGGTGATGAAAAATGGCAGCCAACAAGTCACCCTTCACCAGCAGGAAGAGATCCCAGCCTGTAGCAGCGCGTCCTGCCTGCATGTGCTGCCCTTTGCAGTTTTCTGGCAGCTTGTTGCATTGAGCTTTAGGAAAAGCTGAGAGATTCTGTCGCTCCCTTAAATCGTCTGCTGTTCTTCTCCGAATCAAACATGTTTGATTTACAGTTAGTCTTATTAATGTACTGTATTTCTTCAAACCGAGAGCAAAGACAAATGTTGCGGAGATAAATCAGAATATTTAAATTATAACCCAGAGTAATTAGGCATGCTCATGAGTTAAGATTTGTCACGGTTGTTATCTGAAATCTATTACTTAGTATATTTCTCTTTGGCCTGAATTCTCCCTCTCTGTTTTCTTTTTTCACACTCTGCCTTTGCTTCCTGTGTGATTTGGACCCCCACTGTCAGCCCAGATGCCCCACACTCCAGGCTCGCATGAGCTCTTACTTTGTGTTTTAGTGTCTTGCCAAACACCGGCGCTTTCCTGGCAATCGTGGTGACTCTCTGACCTTGGCTGGAGGCCACTGAACCCTTGGAGGTTGCCCTCTTTGTGTCTCGAGTCTCCACACACCCTGTCAGTACAGTCCATGTCTGCACAGCCTGTCACTACGAGGTCATGGGGAAAAATCACAGAACAGTGGTTCATAACTACTTGTATTGTTGTTGTTTTCTTTCAAAGCCAACCGCTGCATTTGAGTCTTTCAGATGCACTTTTGAGAATACTCTCAGTGAGACACAGTCCCTCGACAAATAAACAACAGATGCTCAAATGTCTTCTTTGACTCACTCTTGATCTTCAGTATCGTGTGCCATTTTGGTATACTTTAACTATGTTACAGTGTGCTCAGTAGGGCTAGTATTAGTAATCGATTATGTTAATACATCGAATCGCATAACGTGCGTTAAAGCGTCGCTGAATCTGGTGTTATCAGGGATTGACAATCTCCAGCTACAAGCACACGCCTTCGACCATCCAAAGTTTGGGAGTATTTTAGACAGACACTCAACAGCGTGGTGCTCCCGGAGCACTGACGGCAGCACTGCAAATCCTGTTGACTTTAACTGTCTCCACACATGCACGACGACACGTAGTTTCTTCATCGCCGTCATGTTAAAAGTAATTTCTTCCCGGCTGCTGTCGTGGTAACGTAATGTTACACCGTTTGTCATCTAACATTCGGCCGTTTCATATTTTCTGTTTATTTTTGTTAACGGCCACGTATGAGCGAGAAAACAGCTGAATCTAACATTACAGACGATCTCTGACTGTCTGTGAGTCATTTCAGTTGTTTTCTTTGCCCCACACGGGTGCAGAAATACATTGATTATCATACCGCATTACTCAATATTGAAATAAATCCAATGTCAGAAACATTTAAAGTTTTAAGTAAAGTAGCCTAATTAATGTCTGATTTGTTATTATCACAACATGTCAGTGAGGTGGAAATTTGATTCATTTTAAGATTTGCTACTATTGTCATTATTCTAATGTGCTTCATCAGGATGACTGAATAAAATATTGATTTATTGATTAGACATGTTTTTAATATTTATTAGTGATAAATTGGTATGTTAATCGAGTAATAGGCAACTTTTTGTTTCTTTAGAATAAACAAAATTAGTTGTTAGATTAATCGACTTGAAAAATAATCATTATGTACAGCCCTAGTGCTCAGTGTGTAGAGTTGATTTTGTTTTCAAAACAGAATATGATGTAATAAGTCCATGATCCTGTGTAGCTCAGTAGGAGGAGCATGAACTGCTGCACTGCTTTGTCTGTCTTTTTTTACTTATTTATTTATTTATTTTGAAAATACACCGGTTTTTGCCTAAATCCTAAAGTAGCACTGAAACAGAGAAAAGTAAATTTCATTTAGGTCATTTAAGATGGATCTGTCATATTATTGCAAATAAAAATTGTAACTTGCTTGACATTTTGAATCTTAAAATCTTCTCACACCTTTGGAAAGTAAGTACAGTACAGTCTGAAAGGTCTGAAAAATGGCAAATAAGTGGACCTTGAGTTACGATTATTGTGTTTAGATTTTGTGATAGTTTAGTGTTGAGTCAATTAAGATACAAATAACTTTAATGTGGTTACATCTTAACCAGTAAGCTACCGGGGCGCCTCCCAAACTCTAATGGTTTTGGCGAATGCCAAATATTTAGTGTTTTATATCAGTCTGCATTGATTAGAATTTTGAAAAGTTGCTCAAACAAAACAGGCATTTTGAATTTGTAGCTTTAACTTCTTTAAATTGTCACTGTTGTCTGACATTTTTTAGACTAAAACAATTAAACAGCTAATTATATTATGAATCATTAATGAAATTACTGCTAGTTGTAGTCCTGATATTGCTCATCCCAGGGCTTTGCACAGTTTGGTCACCACATTACATGTTTTGTGTTTCCTCAAAGGTTAATGGGTTTTGAAACAGTGACTTCTCATTTCCGTTTGTTGCCTCCAGAGTGCCATTTTTTACTGCCAATTTAAGGGATAAAACCAGCGTAATGCTTGTTTTCTCTCCCCTCTCACCATTAAGAGAGGTGAAAATGTTGAACCAGTAAATGTATTCACTGCTGTCAAATGCTACTGCTGCCTGAATCAATGTAATTCATCATGTTGAGCTGCGCATTTGTTGTTTTTCAATGCTACAGTCATTGTAGGTTATATTTCCATTTTGGGAATTCCGTTTATATCATCTAAACGTTGCCCTCAAAAACTGCCGGAAGCTTTAATCTGCCAAAAGTATCAACTGTAAGTAGTGATAGCAAAAGTGAAGAGAATCATTTGCAGCGTATCCATTTCGTGTTTGAAAAAGCTGCAGTTACAGGTGCCAAATCTTTGATTTTGTTTTTCATAAATGCAGCATTGTAATGATCGAACTCTGTAACTACTTTGAAATAAGAAAGCAACACTTTAGTAGAGCAGACCATCATAGCTTCTGCATGTACAAAATCCATTAGAGGGTTTGCGGTTTTCACAGGCAGTAATTGCTGCAGAAGAAAGTAAAATTACACTTTCATTTCTTTCACCCTGTGTTGTTGGAGTACAAACCATCTGTGTCCTTTTTCATCTTTGCCTGCACAGGCCACTAAAGAGCTGAAACAGTACGACAACAAGATCATCGAGTGCACCTTCGCCAATAACAGCTGGGTGTTCATGAGGCAGAGGGTGGACAAGAGCTTCCCCAACTCCTACGACACAGCGATGGGTGAGACTTTGTCCTTCTCTGTCCAACAGTTATTTCTTAATATCTCTTCTATCTGAGTGAAAAGCAACCAGTCTGCCTGTGATTAATGGCGTATACATATTTCACATCAGCCTCCTGTCTTTGTTTGATTCTCTATTTTTAGTGTGTGTGTGTGTGTGAGACAGGCAGACGTTCTACTGTGTACTTGCCTTTAAGTATGCACGCATACAGTCAGGCCATATATTTGCTGCCCTGAAAGCTCTTTTTTTTTAAACGTTTAGTTTATCTCCTTACTTTTAAAAAACTTGACATTTTAGAAAAAACTGACATTTGCTGAATTTGCACTGTTGTATGTTAAAGCTGCACTCATTAATATATCATCTATGTGAAAGGGGTCACTCATAGCAACAAACCCACAGATAATTATCTCCTGACTGCAGTTCTCCTCAGATTTAAAGATCCTTTTGGCATCTTTCAGCTCATTGATTGGGTTTTTCTGTCCACCGCTTTTACAAAACCTGGTTAAATATTGTTAAAGGGTTGTTGCAGCCATTAGTCTACTAAAGCAGAGCTGCAGAAACATCATCTTCATGTCTTACTTGTTGTTGTTGATGATTACTTTTAATTTTAGGAATCTTGTAGGTAATGCTCTTCTTCAAATTATGCAGAAACTGAGCTGTATTTTATACGGTGGCCCGTAGGTTTCAGGCCTAATACAAATCCCACAACACGAACACAAAAGCCACAACACAAATACATTTGTTCATGTTGTGGCTTTTGTATTTGTGTTGTGGCTTTTGTGTTCGTGTTGTGGGATTTGTATTAGGCCTGAAGCCTACGGGCCACCATAATTTCATCTTAAAGCGTACAAATAATTTTAGTTTTACTGGTCAATAAAAGAAAAACAGTGATCAACTCTGATTTGAATTCTAAACAAACGTTTTGAAAATGAAAATTGCACAGCTGTAACAGCTTCTTGAGGAAACAAAGAGAGCATGACTGGAAAGAATGCAAAAATAATAGTTTAGCACAGTAATAAACCTTATCTGTGTAGCACTTATCTAAATGCTGACTCTACAGTGCGGTACGAGGAGGCACATAAAAATACAAATTGAAGCTATAAAAACAAGAAGCACAAGCAAGAGAAAATACATTTAAAGAATGAATTGAATTTATAGAACAAGATAGTTCTGAATTATTGAGCTTTAGATCCTCAGGCAGGCTGCAAAAGCACCTTTTATCTAAAATCTAGACAGAAAGAACTGCATCTCCCCATGCTGATAACAACAGTTTTGTCTATTGGGGCTGCACGGTTTGGAGAAAAGCTCATATTGCGATTATTGTTGACAATATTGCGATTCGATTAAAATGGAACAAATGGTACTACGAATCTACTTGCTCAATTATCAAGAATGCATGAAAATACTGACATTTTCAAATGTGTGTTTCTCAACTTGAACAAAGTTAAACATATTTTAGGGCTGTCAGCGTTAACCGCGATGAGATTAAGAATTGATCATAACTTAATTGTGTTAATCGCGTGTGTCAAATATTCTTATTTTACACAGTCACTGGTGCTGTTACCAAAGAATCTTTGCTAAAAATATCTTTGACTGCTACTATTTTGACACTTCGATGCACCCTTACTTGTTGTCATGCTGCCACAGACACTTCCTACCTCCTGCTGCAACCATGGAGATGAACAACAACACAGTCCCAGACGGCTCCATTGACGACTCAAAAGCAGTATGCACCTTGCGTGAAATGGAATTAAAATATCATCAAAGCACTTCGAGCCATCAACGAGCTAAGCATACAGCTAGTACAGCTAATCAGGTTGATGCTAGCGGACTGAGGCAAAGCACTATTTTGGAGAGTGCAAGTTTATAAATTGTCGTTGCGAGGGACAATTGTTGCACACATACATAGCCTGTATGAAACGGAGAAAGCAGTCAAACTGAAACTCCTACTTAAAGCAAGTGCTGTCTCATTGGTTTCAACTGAATTCAAAAATAATGTAGCAGTGGAGTATTTTGTTTGTTATGCACTTTATAATAATGTGTTTACATTTTGTACATGCACTTCTGCTGTAGAATTTTTGAAAGCAAGCTTAAGGAAGACTATATTTCATTTACATTGATTGATTTACCTCAGTCTCGTTGCACATCTTTTGATTTGAAATAATCAAATACTTTCTTTGCATTAATTTGATTTCCAATTAGGATACACTGGCAAGAATTGTTATCATTGTTAATACAGACTTAAAACAGTTAAGATATATAATAATAATACTAGAATTTTAATCATGTGATAAAACATGCGATTAATCGTGATTAACTATTGAAATTCTGCGATTAATCGCGATTAAGAAAAAATTAATCGTTTGACAGCCCTTTTATATTTATAACAATAACAAGTTAAACAGATGTAAACCAGAACAAGGGAAGCATGTTGCTCTACGGAGAAAAGGGTTGGAAATACCTGGCTGGAGCTATAGCTGTTTCATTTTTGTGGGGGGGGGGGTTAAATTCAAACCTCTACATTTGTCTCTGATTTGTTAATGCTAAGTACTAACTGGTCAATAATCATAATGTTCAACATTTAATAATTTGCTGTAGCACGTCAAACTTTTTTTTTAATGTACCGCCCCATCCAGGCTGTGATTGGTCAGTTGACGAAAAGTGACACTGACAAGCACGTCGGCTCTATGAAATGTTGAACAACAAAAGGCACTGATACAACCGACGTTAAATGGCCAGCGAGCCAAACACAAATCTTCCTTATCTTCTCTCAGTTTTCTTCTGTCTTACTGCTTCAGCTGCTGCCGACCTCGCTCTGTCACCGGCATTTCTCTCGGGGCTCTGGTAGAGAGTCCGACTATGTTTTGAATGATTAGCGGCGGGGCGGGGGGGGTTACGGTAGGTTGTTGTCTTAAAAGTTACTCGCATTCTGCTCATAAATAATTTTTCTATATGCACGTAGGCTTATCTTTTTTTTAGAGGCACATGCGAGAGCCCGATGTGGGCGGAGATAATGAGCAGACTGCAGCGCACACAGAGAATACAGCGTCACACACACTTTCTGTTTTTTTAAATCACACACTTTTTTTACGGTTATATAATTGCACATGACGACATCGCAGTTGCGATTAGATCAATCATTCAGCCCTAGTTTCTATTAAGAAATGGTCACCACATGCTAATGTTTGTAGCTTACTTTTAATTCTGTCCTTACAATGTTGTTTGTGTGTGGGGGGGGTTGTTTTGAAAAAGCTGACCTGTGCTTCGTTTGGAGAGTTGCTGTTTGGGGGGAGGCGTTCAGCAAATAGTCAGTCATGTATTTAGTAGTTAATTAGTTGTTTTATTTAGCCTGTGCTAAAATAAACAAAATATAATGTAAATTCACTGTGTGCCAGGATGCACCGTCTCTGTAGTAATTTACTTTCTTCATCCTGTGTGTGTGTGTGTGTGTGTTGTTTCTCTCCCTAGCTGTGTGCAAAAGCATCCAGGAGCCCGTCACAAAGGAAATCCTCTTGGAGTATGTGGACCGCTGTGCTCAGGCAGTCCAGAACCGGAAACACCCACCAGACCCAGACTCTGAGCTAATGCCCCCTCCCCCTCCAAAGAGACCCAACCGGGCCATCCCGTAGCCCAAAGTTGGGCTTTCCGAACTGCCCTACAGTCAGTGTACATCTACATCACCAGCCACATGATCCCCCCCCCCACCACCACCTTCCATACAGAACAACAGGCTTTCTTACCCTCTGCACATTTGCTTTATCAGCCTGTACATGTAAGGACTTCAGAAAAACTTAAATTGACTGCCTCAACATCATTAATTTACCTTGTAGACTTTGTAGCTTAAATTGCTGGTGTTCTTATTAAAATGAATGACATGATGTTTAGTTTATTTTTTTTGTTTTCCTATTTATCTTTTTTAAAGTCTGAGCTAATTGGTATTTATTAACAGGGACATTGTTTTGGCTACGATTAACACCTGACAGTGACGACCTTGTTTATGTTTTGTCAGCTAATTCCTTATTTGTATGGAAGGAAGAGTAAACATCATCAAAGCTCAGTCTGCCGTCTGAATGCATTTAAATCAGGACACAACACTTACTTTGCTGCATCAGAGATCTCGTTTAGATTAACTCAAAGCAGCATAGGTTTTGGGTTTCGAGTAAACAGAATAATGTTACTGCCAGTGTTCAACCCAAAATAAGGGGTTTCCAAATGAGTCACCAAACAGATAAAGATTAGATCTCAGCTGTCTGTTTTATAAGATTTTGTCCAAAGGAAGCCCATCTGTGTGGACGTTTGTTTTAAAGGCCACATGGGTGGGCGGGGAGATGACAACATGATTACACAGTCTCAACAAACTTGACTACAAAGGAGTAAAAGAGAAAACAATGTGCTACAGATGGGTGACAAATCAGCATAAACCAACATAAAATCTCTTAGGAAGGTGAACAGCTTTATTGCTCTTTGAGTTTCTGAAGTCTACAGGAAGGATGAACACCATTCTTCCAAAAGAAATTTCCTAAATTGTTAGCGCTGTCTAACAAGTCTGACAAAAAGCTGTTAAATTGGTTTGAGAGCTGGTGAGGGAAGGCTTATAAGCTTTACATATTGATTGAACCATCCAATTAACCTGTGGATGGACGATTTACATCCTGGAAGTTTCATCATAGGATTAAGTCACTCAATCTTTTCCCTGTGCCATTTTTATCCTGCTTAGTATGTTTATATACAGTGAATGATATGCAGTTCAGAATGAACTGCCATTTTATTTTACTTCATTCATTGGGTATTTTGTCTTGTTTTTCCCCAAATCAGTCGGTAGTGAGGAATGTGTCTGTCCTGCTGAAAGTCACTTTCAGTCAGCACAGAAGCCACAGTAACAGTTTCTAGTTTCTCACTTCGATGAAACAAATGTGTAAATTTAATATGAGTTGTTGCCGTTTATGGGCTTGAAAACAACTTTCATCACAACTACATTCATCCACACTGGTCGCCAAATTGTAATATCCTCAGCATCTTCCAGCCATCTATGGCTCCATATTTTTTGTTAATTGCAGAATTGCAACAAGTAGCACGGCCTTTCTCACTTTCGTCAACATTGTGGAGTACATGGTAATCGTTTGAATAAACAAAGGATAAACTGGGTTGTTTGTACAATAACCCTGTCAAAATTCCCAACCAATAGAAAGTCAGGTGTAGTGTTGTGACCGATGAAATGATCACTGCCTCGTTAGATGCCCCTTACGGGCAATTAGTCTTAGTACTCTCCCACTCCCACTCCTGACTCATGAAGATGATGTCCTTTTTGTTCCTTAAAAGGTCTTAAATGCATTAAATTAGTTCATCTAAAAATAAGGCTTTAATTGGTATTAAAATGTCTTCCTTCTCTCGTTCATGTAAGGGGGACCCGGGGTGTATGTATGTAGAAATGGCTCATTCTAAGGTAATAAAAACATAACGGTTCATTATGTGAGGTCTTAGTTATTTCTTTCTAAATCAATCTTTCAAAGGTCTTAAATTTTAAGCAGGATTTTTGGATAGTTTTATTCTGACTTTGCATTGTAATCTTACTAATTGGTTGCACCTTTGTTTTTTTTAATTTACCTCTCTGATGTTTCTGAATCTGTAACACTCATATTTTGTTTCTGGACGGTATGCTCAAAATAGAGAATCCTTTGCTAGCTAGCTGTCACTGTACCCCAAACAATATAGGGGGAAATTCAGCAAAAACTGTCTATTTAACCAAGGCATGGCTGAAACCGGTACAAGACAGCGCATACGAGGATACGCACGGCACCATGGGAATAAAGGTGGAGGAATCCCACATGCAGATTGAGTAACACAAAATGGTAGGGAAGCACCGAAATGAAAAATCTTGGCCGTAGCCAAATATAATGAAAAAAATTGCCAAATGCAAACACCAAACAATTACATATACAATTTTTGCCTTTTTATTTTTCTTTTGCCACTGCATAAATTAAATGGTCAAAATGAGCTTTTTATTCATCCCACAGGATTTGGAGAGAAAGTGGTGGGTGGGTCCAAGGCCCGAGAGGTAAAGTAAATTCCGGTAAAGTAAATTACACGTGACTGTTTACTTTAAATGTACACGTGTAATATGTTTTATACTTTATGTGAATATAATCCAATTAATCTTATTTCCATGTATATATTATTTATACCTTATTTTGAAAACCGGACGTTGTCACGTGTATCCTTGCGCTAAATTCATCAAGTCTGACCCAATTTGTTAAATAATGTTGGATGTGGTTCTCATATCGCTTAACACTAAGACTTAATAGCCTCTCTTCAGGTAGGACTCTCATACTGCAACACTTGTCTTTGTAAAGAGAGACAATGACAGGATAAAGTCGCTAACCTGCCTGTCAGCTCGCACTGGTCCGTTTCAGTTACCAAAAAGGCTTGAATACATGTGCACTCCAAATGTAGGTGCGGCTAGCTTAATCGCCTTCTCACAAAGAAGTAACAAACACTCCTTTTCTTAGCAGTCAGCTACAGATGGAGTGGATGTGTTTTTGCGTCTTTCTCTGACACTTTAAAATGCTTCCACACTGCCGACATGTCAACGAAATTGTTCAGTAAAATTTAATTGGTCATTTGACTTCTGAGGCAGGACACCGAAAGTGCTGGTATTTGCTATTTTCTGCCGATTTAATTTTGGTGGCCAAACATTCGGTGCATCCCTACAAAATTGATAGGAAAACCTGCTAACAAATGCCAGGTATTTCCAAGTCCAGTTCTACCTTCAAAACAAAACGGCAATCATACAAGTCGAAGGAGGTAGTTGGAAACCTATTTTGTTCAGTGATCCCTTTTTTCTTCAAATTTGGTTGTAGAAATTTCTTAAATTTCATCCCGAGTGGCATTAAAGTCGTAAAGAAAGGAATGGAAGTACATATAAAACCTATAAAACCTCAGAGGGTGGGAGTGGATGAACCTGGTTAAAGAGTAACAACCCGTAAAGAACGCTCTAAGAAGTGAAGCATAGAGTTTGAGCAGAAGCAGAGCAAATATAAGTGCAAGGGAATGCATTACAAAATCTGAATGTGAAATCAACAAGTCATGCTCTCAAATTGAAAGACAACACTCTTGAGAAAAGATAGGTAAAAAGTTGCAGGTTCTGGCCAGGCAAAATAATGCAGTTAAAACATGTAGTGCGTACCTGCCAACATTTAGCGCGGCAGGCTTTTTAATTGAGTACAGTACAGTGACTGCCGGGCTTAACAGTCATCTCGCTGCTGATGAAACTTATCACAGTTTAGTTTCAGAACTTTACTGTCAAATTTAAGTTCACTTCTATGGATCGATTAGCCTCCAGACATAAAACGGTTTATCTACTTAGCTCCTGACAGAAATCTGAGGAGAAAGCACTCCTCTTAATGCATCATCTTAAAATAAACGGAAATGTGTCCACTTTTCCATTTGCTCAAGATGTCTGGCACAGGAATAACACATTACCTCTGGCAACATTTTCCACCAGCTCTCAAAACACTTCTTGTAGCTGACATCTAACCTCCGTATGGAGGGCAGGGAAATGAAGATAATTTCCCATTAGATTTTTAGAACAACATCGTTGCTCCTTTATTTTAATCCCAAAACCTCGTTGCCAGGGAAAATTTTAATATTTTTTTCTTACCCTGTTGCCCACGTTGTTGCCTGTTGCTAGGAGAGTCACCCATCTGCACTGTTTATCACCCACTGTAGCGTAGAAATGATTTACTCGACAGATGATTAGTAACAAGAATTGACTAGTGCATTTCAATTCTTGGTTTGGTTTTGACTGTGTAATCAGAGTGAAATAATGTCTCCAATCAGTTTCATTTATTTATGTTATTGTTTTATTATGAGGGACAATCTCTCTCTCTCTCTCTCTCTCTCTCGGCCAAGAGTGAATGATGCTGCTGAAATGATTCACCATTCGGGGAATATTTCTGTCTGACTAAAAGGGTTTCATTTCTGAACAATTGTGTTGTTGAAGTTTGAAATCTGTGTGTCTACGCTCCCATGCAGTGAAAGGGATTATTTTTAGGCCCGAGTGTCAGAATCTGTGCTTATTTTAAGATTAGGGTGACGACAGTGGTTAGTCATGCAGCCTGGTGAATTTAGATCTGAAGTTAGGGAATAAAATTAAGTCAGTGGAGTATAACACATGAGGGTGTAACAAATCAGGCCTGTGTGTTTTGAGTTCTTGTCTGCTGGCGCCTGAAGCGACGGTTCTCCTTATAGCAGAGATAGATGAGCTGTACTCCCAGGGTTCTCTTCCCCTCTGGCTGCACATGAAAGCTGGCTGATTCTCATCAAAGGCTCGCTCACCTTTTTGTCATGAGGTTGCTGCCGCGGAGACTCATGCAGCAGGTGCAGGATCGACAACAGCAGGCACATAAATACCTGTTTTTCTCTTCTTAAATTCCATTCACCTATATTCATCCTCTCTAGCTGAGCTGCATAGCTGCCTGATCTAATATTATCCAAACCCGTTTTTTATGCCAAACCTGTTTAGTAAAATGTCCCCTCTTTGCAGAAGCAAACATTGCGGGGGTGGAAGCTTGAGAAAACACACACACACACACACATGAAAAGACAGATCCGGAAACATCAATGCGGTGTTTTATCTGGGTGTGTATGTGCCCCTGGAGGTGCAGGAGGCACGAGGGGGCAACGCTGTAACTGTATGGATCTGGAAATGTAAACACAAAAACATCTTGCATCTCTGCATGAGCACAAGTGGTGCTGCAAAGATGATGTAGCTCACTCTTCTCTGCACCAGGTGTTGGGAGTCTGGAAGCCGCCGAGCTTCACGGTGATATTAAATCAGCGGAGATGCCTTGCAGGTCATTATCATCTCAATAATATCTGCATTTTGAATAATGTGTTTCTAATGTGGTTCCCTCTGTCTGCGAAGATGGGCTTTATGTGGAGCTCCAACCAGTTTGTTTGCTCACACACTGTTTTGTTTGTGCCTACTTAAAGCATACTTTTTTATGCTTGACCTTTTTATTGTCATTGTCAACACGATGCTAAAAGTCCAATACATATTTATTATTGAAGACAAAAAAATTCTGTCATGTAAGTTTAGACGTTCATTATGAAACCATTTCCTCACTCTTAACTCCCAATTATTTCTTACCAGTCAGAGATGCATGGACATAATTTCTGAGTTTCAAAGCGGAAATCTTTAAAAATATAAGTAAATATTCACACTGTAAAACATCATGGAGTAATTTAATGTAATCAGCTAATCTTCTGTCATTAAGTTAATTATATTTAAATTTCTGGTTTTGCTTAACTTATAAACGCGTTTCTTTGACCTGAATTCAAATCAAATTAAGATTTTACAAAAACATAATCAAGCATAGCAGACTTCCCAGCATGCATTGTTTGAGAGTTGTTTCAAAGAGAGCAGAGGGGTGACGTGTTACGTACCAGTGGTTTCACACTGATCAACATGTGGCAGTAACATAAAGCAACGTGCCAACAAAGGCAGAAAAGAAGACTGCTGCCAAGTAAACAATGCTGAAAACATGTTTTATGAGGAAGGAAAATACTTTACATTGAACACGCTCACATGCAATGTGTTTTGGTGAGAAACGCTGAACAAGAAATATCCACAGGGCACCTTTAAGCTTGTTTCTTTTCATAATAATGAAAACAATGCAAACCAACATGTTATCGGGAGCAGCCTCACCTGTTGTTGTCTGACTGTGGTCCCATAGCAGCTTTAAGATCTTTGCGTTAACTGAAGAAGTGGCTCTTCAAACCAAGAAAATGGAACAAATTTTACTGTAATGTCTGATAGTATGATTCTACTTACCATCTTGAATTTATCAAATTTATCTCAACTTGGTTTCACAATTGACCCTTCGCTTCTTCACGTCTGTTTGAGTCAGTTTGACAGCCTGAATACAACCTTCAAATGCACAATGCAACTGCAAAACTGTCTGCTTCTAATTACTATTTCCATCAAATTTGACAATATTTCTCCGGGGAGTGCAGTAATAGACAGTGGCAGCGCCGGCAGTTTGTCAGACTTAGCAACAGTAACTAAGGGGGGCGGGGCTTAGCAAAGGGTCAGTTTCATATTTCATGAGACGTCTTTGAATTAATTATTCAACTTAAGTTCAGTTAAAAATACATTTCCCTGCTGTCGTAAAAATGTCAGTTAAAACAGCTAAAAATGTTTTACATTGTATAACCTTTACACTACATTTTTATTTATATTCTGACAAGTCCAACAAATTCTACATTCACACATTATTTCTTCAATTTCTATACTTATTTTTTCTCATTGGCATTAGGCAAAAACAAAAACATTTGGTGTGGTTTTTACCACATCCTCTTCAACATTTTGAGGTTGCCAATAAATTATGTTTAATCCGTGTGGCAAAAGAGTGGTAATCTACATTTCCATCTGATTGATTTTAATAACAAGTTTGCTCTTGATAATGAAGTCAGACTGCTCTGACCTTTCCACCCCACTGAAATTAATACGTTTAATTGCATACATTTTTCAGCTGCTGGAGTTGCGGAGGCATGACGCCAAAAAGGTGTTATTGCAGATTTTCTTCATGAGCCCTTCTCAGGTGTGGAAGAAAATGACTCCTCTTTGAGGAGAATAGCGATGAAGCTGCAGCGCTGGTTCCCCGTCTCCATCAGAAGAAGCAATCATTAGGTTGTTGCTTGTGACGGCAGACAGATTCTGCCGGCATCATTTGTAACGGAGCACAGAGAGGCTGCCATCGTCGTGTTCAATGCACACTCTGATCTCTCTGCTCAAATGCAGTTTTTCAATGAACGTGACACAAAGTTAAGACTGAGGAGACAGAAACAGCAGTTATGCCTGCTGTGGCATGTCTGAAGACTCCCAAGCCACTGAAATAGCTTTAAAGTCACAGTGAAACGGCAGTTAGAGCATCTTTATTTTTATGAACTAAGTATGTGGGAGGGGTACAGTTATGATTAATCCTTCAGACTTAGTTGGGTCATTCAAAAGTAAAGTATAGTGCAATATAAAGTTTTTGCCAACTGAAATGTAAACATACACCTACTGCAATATCACTCTACTAGCTAGTACGTCTCACAAGCTAACGGCACAAGTACAGCTGACGTTGTTCGTTACCCCAGATCATATTTGACTGGATAAATTTCAAGATGAGTTATCAAAAGTATTTTAATGTTTTACAGGAAGAGAAAAGCTCTGGCCTTTGGTTCTCTCATTTATGATAACAATGAAATCATAATTGCTGAGGTCTAGGAACATGGCAATGCCGCTAAAGATAGAATTAACAAACCCAGAGGTTAGTCAAGTGTATTTGGAAAGGAAGCATGGCCAATGGTAAAATTATTAACCCGATTGTCTGTTGTAAACGGTCCCTTAGACAGACTTTGTGGTTCAGATTTTACCTTCTGTTATAGTTGTGTGATCTCACATTTACCTGTGCAATAAGCGATTATGAGCGGCAATACAGGTGTGCTCACTTTCGGTTTTACCTCCTAATAAAGGGATAGCTAATTCACCTTTAAGCTAAGTAGTGTGTTTTGTTTTTTTTGTTTGTTTACAACCCCTATTTTTGTCTGGCTGCTCGTATATGTCACAATGTCATATGATTACAACATCTCAGCAGTTATTGTGTAGTATGTTGTTTTGAATTTTGTTTATAAACCCAAACAAGCGGTTTCAGGTCAGAGGACCAGAGGCCATGAGGCAGCGCGTTAAAATGTTTGAGGACACGCTGTAATGATGAAAGGCACTTCAAATGCGGCTAAAATTCAGCCTGGTTTGTTTTAAACATCATCCTTAAAGCTTTTAGAGCAAACTGCAGTCACTCTTAATGATTTTGAAAATGTCAGGCACAAAGCAAAAATAAAATAATGCCTACCGGGTGAATAAGTCCACCACCTCCAACTCTTGCTGACATTCTTACATGCACCAAAGTTAATGGAGTCATTTTATGGGTTTTTACTTCTCAGTAGCCAGTGGGGAGAAAAAAAATCATTGACTGATAGAAACTTGGTGAAACTGCAGAAAACTTATTGGTAAAGTGATTTGATGCTGATTACAGCAATAGGTGGGTTTGCTAAAGGACCAGCGCTGTGTGTTGCAGTCGCTGGAGACATCTTTGGAAAAAGGGAAATTCAATAAAAAATAGCCTGATCTTTTCGGTGTAAATGTAGGCAATCGTTGCTGCTCATTCCCTCCTACTCTGCATCCAGTTACTGGGGCTTTAATAGAGCAAGCACTGAGTAAAGATGCAAACGGGAAAAGTGGGGACTACTACCCTTTAAAATGCTGCAGAACAAGTCTTTCCCCTGATTTTACACCTCAAAGTAAGTAGACATGAGAATCAGTACTACATCATTATAACAAACTGGCATTCAGACCGGAGTTGACAAAAAAAGCATTGGTGCACAGTTTTTTTAGTTAAGATACTGCTGAGTTGATGAAATATGATCCAGGAAGTCCGGTTTGAGTAACACATCCATGAGTTTGAAGGATCATCAGATGCCCAAACACTGCACCGAAGGTGATAATGAGACAGAATTTGGAAATCATGATGTAAACTGTAGAAATATGGTGTTTGTTTAGACATATTTCATTGGCCAAAACACTATGGCATATGACATTGCGTTGCATTTTGGGGAAAATTGAGCTATTGTTTTTTCTGAGAGCATGGTGTCATTAAAACAAATGCAACAAATATTAGATGAATTGCCATGGCATTTTGTGCCAAGCGACAAGCCAACATTCATGAATTTGGAAATATCCTAATGACTTTGGTCATCCTCTGACTTTTCCTGTAGCGTCACCATGAGCATTTGTGGAACAACTATTTTATGAATTACCATACAATTTGACACACACATTCATGTCTCCCTCAGGATGAATTTTGACAATTTGGTAATGAGGCAGTGCTTGGGCTGTTTTCAAGCAGGAAATATGGTGGGTTGGTCACAAACCTTCTCAAATTACAGCTAAACACTAAAATTTCTTTCTGAAAACATCATACGTCACATAATGGTTGGGAAATGCTCAATGCAGCAACAGAATCTTGCTTCATATTTGATCAGCACTGCCTAGTTTGACAGTTTGATCTGAGTTTTGGGAGCCTGCTGCGCCACCCTCGAGCCTCGACAGACCTGCAGATTGCAGATTGCTCCATCTATAACAAAAGCACGTAATGTTTTTTTCTCAAAGCAGTAGTCCTGGACATGGGGCTCTTCTCATTTCTCTGTTTTGTGCCTCCTCGTCTCGTTGCTCCTCTGTCCTACTGCCTGTGATCCGGAAATCTATCTCGGCATCTTGAAGGACATCTCAATTCCTGAAATGCACCTCGGGGAGCTAGGATCGAGGAGAGAGGAGGCTTACCGGAGGAGCTATAAGCGAGGATGCACCGGTGTATCCTTTGAGAAAGTCTTTTTGGCATTTGTGATGTATAAAAGAGGCGTGACTCACAGCTGGAATAAACAACCCACGATGGGAGCAGGACTCTACAGTGTTCTTTTTGCATTTATAAGTTGTATTAGTTATTTAAGATGATGAAATGGGCAATCAAATGTCAAGACTCTGAGCCTTTCCTGTGAAGTTTATTACTTCAGTTATTGGTTTTGCTCCTTAAATGTCTTACAATGTTTGCTGTGACATTACTGCCCTCATGGAAACGTTTACAATTACTGACTGCAGCCTAATCATTAAAATAATCGTTAGAAAACGCTCGTACATCAATAAAACACACACTACAGAAATCTCCTGGAAACCTACAGGGACCGGTAGAGGTGTAGAGAAATGTCCATGCGGGTGCGGGTCTCTAGCTCGGAGAAAGTAATTAGTTGGGTTGGGCGGCGGGAGGATGATTTATGATTTATGTGTACATGGGGATTCAGATAATGTCAGAGCCGACCTGCACAATTCAAATGCTATATTCATTACCTCACGAGTGACGTCAAATTATTAGAATGTAATGTCAACAAGAACATCCTCTGAATTCAGCACTTTATTTGCTGTATTTCATGTTGTCATATTGTCATAATTGTGCCCATAATGTAGGCTGCACATGTCTTCCTAAAAATATAGTCCTGTGACAAGATTTGAGAAATGATCTCCTGTTTACAGCCAAAAGACACACTGCCAAAAAAAGGCTGGGAGTGAGTTACTGGATTTCTCTTTAGTGCACGATACTGCAGTCTGTGACTTATGTTGTTTTCAACATATGCCAAAATGTTTATTGCGACCTTGAAATGTTTCTACATGTAATAATGTAGACGTGTTTCTGGATTTTGAAGATATGATCTGCAGCCTTTATGTGTTGGTGTCGACAGCTGGTATGCTCATCTGACAGAGAACATGGCTAAAACAGAACAATGGACAGATGTTGCGGCTGTGCCACACCCAAAGTCCTTTTAGGCAAGTCATGCCACTCAGCCGCCATCTCGGGCAGCTATTTTGGACGAACAAGACCTGAATGAATGGGGAGAGAGCCACAATCAGCATTAAAACCTGAAGAAATTGCTTCTTTTTTTGTTGTTGTTTTTTTAAACCTGTCCTGCCTAGCAGCCTGGTATAGAGTATGATGACCTGGATATCATATTGTTCCAGACAGATTTTACTTTAACAAGAGTATTAATATACTCCTTTGTCTGTTTTATTATTTATTTAATTATGTATTGATTTGTCAAGAGAGACAAGAGAGAGAAAAATGAAAACAAGAAACAGTCACGCACACTAAATAAGCAACACAGCACAGCCATGAGAGCTGGAATAATAACAATTAATTTAAATAAGTAACTGAAAGAAAAGCATCAGGAATAATTCTACCAGGGACAACCTAAATTTGTTTGTGTCTATGTGTGAGACTGATTGTGTCTGTGTGCGTGTGGGTGAATGTGTCTGTATGTGTGTGTGTGTACATGTGTGTGCGCATAAGCCTGTTAAAGAATGTAGTTGTTAGTGAGAGTGGGACGCCACGACTGTGCCACACCTACCCCAGCAACAGGCAGGCAAGAACCCCAGTAGCCAATAGGGGTGGGAGAAAGAAAAAAATAAATAAATAAACAAAGACTCCCAGATGCACCGCGATGCAAACGTGGAAGACCCCGACCCAAATGCCAGTTGACAACGCAATGTCGACGGAACGCAAGAAGCGTAACCCACAGAAGAGCAGCGCCCGGACCGACTGCTGCGCACACACAACATAGACCAGTGCTCCCCCCAACCCAGCACCCCACCGCCGCGCAGCGAACAACCAAAACGCCCAAATGCCACGCAATCATCAACACCAATGCACAAGTGACAAGCCCAACGCGCACACTGCACGAGCACGGCGACACCCAATGCCCAGCAGCCCCCCGCGAATCTCGCGTGCAAGGTCGGGCAAACGAGAGAGACTAAGCGGAGAGAAACACCAGCAGCAAGTCCCAGCAAACGCGCCGCGCAGGTCACCGTTCACCCGCCAATAGAAGTCCGCCGTCCCCCCAACCGCCAGAAAAAACTAAGGCCGCCCGGCCGCCGTGCATCACCAGCCAAACCAGCAACGAGGCAAAATCAACTGCATGCTACCACCAACCCACCCACCCTACAAGGGCCGAGAACTCCAGGCACAAGCCCAGAATAAACCGGAGCACAGCCCTGCCCCGCACCCACACTGTATATCCTGAAAACTAACTTTATACTTCAGTATCCAGAGGGGTCCAACAACTGGCCGACAGAGAAATGGGGAAGCATGGATCCGAGGCCAACGAAGCAAACCAGGGACGCAAACTGGTCCCTCAAAGGCAACGAGGAAATGGCTCCTTCGGACTCCAATGCACAAACTAAACGGCCAGCAGTCATTCAGAGACCCTGCCCAGGAAAAAAGCACAATGCATCAAGATGCATCGACAATCGCCCCACAATCCCACTGCAACCGGATCAACCCGCGCAGCGCCCAGAGACCCCCACCCCCAGAAGCCAGGGCATCCGTAACCCACCAAAGTACAAAGGACCCCGGACCGCATGTCCCGGGGGAAGCTGTACCCCCCCCCCCCCCCGAGGAAGAACAGCAGAAAGCCGTGCCGGGAAGTTCCCCGCCGCCAGGGAGCGATAACGCGGGAGAAACAGTCCCCCAGCCCAGCCAGAGGCATCCCTCCCCACAGTGCAGGCAGAGCCAGCAGCCCCCGAAGCTGATCTCAGCCCTGGACGGGGGCCCAGCCCCCCCAGTCAAGCACCCCCAGGGAGCAGCACCAAAACCTAACCCGACAACACCGGCCATGTGCCCCAGAGACTCCAAAATGCCCCCACCGTGAGAGAGCCGGCAGGGGGAAGCAGCGGGAGCCCCACCCCTACCGAAGAGGGCCCAGGCGAGGAGAGGAGATAACGGGCCCCACCACCCACCCAGAAATGAGCAAAAGCCAGAAGCCCGAGTCCCCAGATCCCGCCCAAGGACAGAACGGCCCAACTGCCCCTAGGGCCCAGACCCGGAGGTCCACCCACACCCAGGAGGCAATGCCACTCAGGCCAGGTCAGGCCAGCAGACCCCCACCCCTGTGCCCTTCCCTCCCTAGCAGCAAAGCATCCCATACACACACCCCCACCGTCCCCAAAGAAAAGAGATAGCAATCACCCCGCGACAGCAGCAACAGCCCCTCAGCCCTAGAAAGTCAGCAGATGCACCCAGCCCCTAGGACCCACCTAAGGGCAGGAATCTCCCAGCACCCCACAACTCAACACGACCACGATCCAGAGGGCCGCGACGCGATCGCAAAACCCGTACCCGTACAACCACCAAGCATCCAGTCCGGGCACCAAAATCCAGAGGAGATACCCCCCAACCACCCCCCAAAAATCGCTTCTATTACACATGTGTCACCCCTTCTGCCCATGCGCAGTAGAAGTAACACAGGCTGTTACGTCAGTGGAACCACACGATTAGCTGAAATATGTTTCTCGCTTTGGCTGTTAAAAAGCAGACGATTGGCTTTCTAGTGGGAGGGGCGAGATAACCGCCATCTTCGTTACGGCTTTCCCCATAGAGTTGTATTGAGGATGTGATTGAGTGGCATGTCTCCTCTAAATTGTCTCTGGCCACACCTCATCTTTAATTGATGTCGCTTTAAAATGATGTATCAGAAGCAAGGATGTCTCATTTCATTAAATGCCTCGACTCGTCTCTCCTTGTGTCTTGACCTCAACTCCTCCGTTTTGGATCTCGGGTGGGAGGGACTAAGACGTGAGGAGAGGGATGAAAAAGGCCTCACGCCTCACTTTTCTATCTGTACAAAGTTCAGTAGTTTGAAGGGGAACTGTAAATAATTCAGAGCCCCGCAGAGAATGTCAGTTCTGATTGGTGGTCTCACTGATGTGAAACCCAAAGCTCTCCATTTATGATTAATAGGAGATTTCAGGTTTGGTTGTGAAGGACAGTTGGGTGGCCCCTGAACCTCTGTCCTGCTTTGCTTCAACGTGACGCTGATGCTCTTGCAGGGTGTCATTACAATGCCGACCTTGATGTTGCAGACAACAATGTTAACCGGGTTTGTGTTCATGCCCTGCAGCAAACATTTCTCCTGTGTCCAGTCTTTTTCAATTTGTTGTCAGTGTGTACTCATTTGTTATCCCACTTTGACTGATGAGGCTTCTTTCATTTTCTTTCTCTGCCTTGAGACTTTTCTTGAGCTTTTGTGTGCTTTTGAAATAAACTTAATTTGAAGATGGTGTTTGGAAAGTCAGAACGTTTCCATCCAGAAAAAACACTTTTTGTAGGTTTTGATTTAATCGGGTCTGAGCAAAGGATATTCTCCCACACTCAGAAAATCTTGGTGTCGTCATCATTTTCCATCCTTTTTCTACAGTTTACGACTGTTATTCAAATCCTTATGATGGGAACATTTTTAATCAACTTCAAACTGTTGCGTGACGTGGGGAATCAGGACAAAAAATATGTAAACAAGGCTGCAGTGCAGCTGATTTGCTCTTCAAAATTTAAAGCTGCACTTGGCAGGATTTCTCTTTTATGTCCCCCTTATCAGAATAACTCACAAAGTTAGGCAATGACAGAAAAGAACAGCGGTTTTCCACTAATTGAGATGGCGTTGTTGCCCACATGAAATTCTAAAAGTCACAAGGGGGGAAATCCTTGCCACCCACAGGAAATGAAACATCTAAACTGAAGCTCTATAAAATCTGCCAGTTAAACATCAACTGTCATCACATTAAGTCTGTAATACTTTTTAATATAACATAATTTGGGTGATCGCCACAATATGCACAGCACTGCTAATAATATATTAACGTCAATCCTCAAGCTGAGGCTCCTTGCATGCAGCTGTCAAGGTTGCTAGGCTACAGGAGCTTCGTGACGCAAGGCTAAGGGCGGGAACAGCTGGTGATGCAAATAGGAAATCCTCCGTAGACCAGACAGTCTTATTTAACAATGCATGGTCCAGCCTTAGAAGGACGCGGCCCCTGAATTGAGACACAGCTTCTGTCTCTGTCTAAGTCCATAGAAAGTCTCTGCCTGAGGCCAATTGTGGACTGAATTGTAGATTTGAACAGACCTCTGATTCACCATCAAAGTGTGGGGAAGCCTGCACCTTTGGATTCAGCCAAACAGCTACCAACAGCTGCCATTTTGTGTCACCAAAGTGGCAGCTATAATTTCCAGTAAATGAGTTTGCGAGGCTCTGTCTCGCCCAAACATTTATTCTACAATATGCTGTGTTTACACACATGAAGTGTGTGTGTGTGTGATGTCCTGTCTAGTAGATGATGTGCTCATATGTTGCTCTAGAAAATTCTTCTTTTCCCTGCAGCATTGTTGTTTTGACAAAATATATTTGTCCTGAACAGCTTTTTGCTTTCTTTTTGGTGCAATTTCCAGATGTAGTCATCATAAATTCTCTGTATAATTATACTAAAACATGATCTCTAGAATCTTTCCTTGACTGGGTCTTGCTGATCTACAGATTATCATAATCGAAGCGGCAGCGGAGTGGTTTGGAGACGAGTAAATTGGATTTGGTGGATGCCAGGAAGGAGGGGGCAGCTTTTGTCACAGCAAAAATCATTTTTCACCTGGCATAGCTGCAGGACTGGGTAATGCTGCTGCTGTGTATGAAAATAATGGAGGGGGAAAAAGCACAAGTACTTGCTCAGTGGGCATATCCATAAACTTAACTTTTTCCTTGACAAAGTTTCATCGTAAAAAATGCCAGAAGGTACAGTCTCATCTTGCCACGCCTCATTATTTTTAAGGGAAATGGAGACAGTGAGGTGTGGGGAGTGTTGGTGTGTGTCCAATGAGGAGCCGTAAAGAGACTCGACAAAGGCTCCTCGAACAAGACTGCAGTCTTAATGACAGAGTTGGCAAAGGAGACAGACTTTGTTGTCTTTGGAGAATCTGTCAAGTCATATAGGACTGAAGTACTCCCTGTAAAGCCACTCTCACTGCCTACCTGAGACAAAACACTGATGAAATATCTTTACATTATTGACATGTCTCCACTGCTCTCAACACTCATTTCGCCTTCAATCTCTGTCTTTGAAGCTCCCTTTATGAACAAATGAAGCTGAATACAGGCCCAATTTAAATTACAGCCCATTCACCAACTGGCCGATGCAGATTGGTCTGAATCAAAACACTGATGCACAATAAAAAGTGCATTAGAATAGGCATAATAAATCGCATATTCATCTAGCTCTGCAGTACTAATAATGATACGAGTTTAATCCAGTGGTGTTCCACCATCAGTGCTTTAGCAGTGAGCCTCGTTACCAAATAGCCATTAAATATTGCAATAAAATGGCCATTTGTGGTGAGGTTGAATGGATTGATTATTCCATTTCATCCATGTATAGTCACAGAAATGAATCACTGCTGGTAATTATTCCATTTACTGTAATACAAAGTTTATGTAAGTTTATGCATCCCCATATCAAAACTTTAGTGTTTGTAATAATGTCTCAATTGCATAACATTAAAAAGTATTGTATTGAATCTTCACTGTGAATTTCAGCCAAATTACAAAAAGCTGATTTCACTGTGAAACCATAGGGCAAGTTTGACCTGACCTTAAAGCGCAGATTTGCAAAGAGGAAAGACCAGATCTTTATTTGGGGGACAGGCTTATATTAGAGACAGGCCTTAAACAATGTGCTGGAAGTTTTCAGCTGCATTCACCGTAGCTTAATCTAGAACAGGAAAATTTTGTTTTTTTTACCCAGCTTTTATCAGCGACTAGCCTTCATTTGTTGTTGTTTTTTGAGACTTGGCTATAATTAGATTTCTTAGTAGTTAAAGAAAACTCATCTGTTTATACTACATTGGGTGGCTACATAGGCAGTTCAAACAAGTGCCAGCCTGGTTGTAAAGTTTGGGCTGCACACGGACAACTCACAGACAAAGGCCCTCATGGCCAAACAGATAAAGAAACTAAAGTAAGTATAAACCTGAGTATTAAAGTCCTCTGGTTTTGCTTATTGGTTCTTCACTTAGATGTTTGACCTTCACTGTGTACATACATGCTTGATTTTATGAAAACACAACAATGCAGTTTGAAAGCTAATCATGATTCAATATGCAACTTACACAAGTGCGATGTGGAAACTTGAAATCTCGACTGAGACTAGACTTTTTTAGTGAAGCAGAAGATAATTTGTTTGAAATGAACAATATTTGCCTATTCATAGATTGTGAAGTTTTCAATGAGGGCGAAGGTGTAGATGTAATTTCAATAATTTTTAATTAGCTTATTTTGGAAAACCCGTATATGACATTTTTATTGGGGCGGATTTTTAGGGGGCTTTTAAACCTGAAAGTTCATGTTTTGATACATTTTGATACATTCTGTTAGTTTTTGCAATTCTGCGACCACACAAAAGGACTTCACATGACACACTTGCATCCTGTCATCATCATCTATGTTTGCTGCGTCTCCCTATACTTGACATTGATTGGTTTATTAAACAGTTCAGCGGGTATCTTTGACAAGAATGAATGAATAAAAAATGAACATATGCATATTTGCCGCTGTATTGTTATTATTATGGCATTACTACCTGCAGCACCAATAATGCTGAAGGCTAGTAAAAAAAATTGCATTTTAACGTCCTCGTTGTGTTAACATTATAACGTCGCCGACAGGAAAGGAGGAGAAGACAGCAAGCAATCCTTCTGCACCTCCGTTTCAGGAGAGACCAAAGAGACGGGCGGGAGTGTGCTTCAAAGTGGCCGTCTGTTTGAAAAGATGATCTGTCACAGGAGAGTTACAATTGTGTCCTTACTTCAATGCATTTCTCTGTGCATTTGTTTGTTTCCGGTTTACATGACAACCGCTGAACTTCCTGAAAATAGTCTGAAAGGACTGTGGTCCAGGGGAGGTTTCACACCTGCAAATTTGGTTCGGATCAAACTGAAAATTCCGAAAGTTCGGACCAAACAAGGTAGGTGTGTGGTAAGTGTTTGTGCACCCTGGGTGGCATAAAGGTAACTACAACCTAATCTTATCCAAGATTGTTTTAATAATTTCTTTCTATATTATCTGCACATGGTTAAAGGTTAGAAAAAGATTGTGGTTATAGCATCTACAACTCTTGATTGGGACTAGGGAAAGAATGTGGAAGGAATGTGGTTATGTTCTTTTTATAAAAAGTTTTTAAAAACCCTTGTGAAAAATTTTATGTGCTCTACAAGACCATCCACCACCTCCACTGTTACTTTCTACTTTGCCACATGAGGACACACTCCTTCCTGCATTGGTAATGAATGATGGCACTCCACATCCATTACGAACATTACTCTTAATGATACTGGGCTGTACTCCACAGACCTCGGTGCCAACAGTTCTCTGAGGCATTATCTCTTTGTTATAAAGAACACTTATCAACAGCACTCCTTTTGTGCAAAGACCAAATATCAGGACATCTTTCCTGAATGACTTCAGGTTTACCTTTTTATTGAATGAAAGCCATTAGCCATAGAGGGCAGGAAAAACTGGCGTTTGTTTATGAGAAAGGTCTGCCAGTAATTACTTAGGATACAATGTTGTGGAGCTTGAAATTGCTTTAGCTGATTTTTTCCCATGACATTCAGCACAGTGCTAATGTGTTGCTATACTGCTTTTAAACCTGCCCAGCTTCTATCAAACATTACCACACCGTTATCACCCACGTGTCTACAGCAAGAGCAAATTGCAGGAAAAAAGCTAAAGTGGAGAACTAATGACTCACACATGGCTTTAAGAATTTAATAATTTGAGTGTGAGTCAACAGAATTTGTCAACTTAAAGGTCATATCATGACACACATGTTATCTGATTGTTGCTCCCAGGTTGTGAGCCCACAGTGCAAGACATTTTAGTCACAAAGCCTAAAACACCTCACTACTTAGCCCACCGCCCTACCCTGTTTGTGGCACTCAAATGAACATGTGTGTCTCTTGATACAGTGGGTACGGAAAGTATTCAGACCCCTTTAAATTTTTCACTCTTTGTTTCATTGCAGCCATTTTCCAAAAATCAAAAAAGTTCATTTTATTTCTCAGTAATGTACACTCAGCACCCCATCTTGACAGAAAAAAACAGAAATGTAGAAATTTTTGCAAATTTATTAAAAAAGAAAAACTGAAATATCACATGGTCATAAGTATTCAGACCCTTTGCCGTGACACTCATATTTAACTCAGGTGCTGTCTATTTCTTCTGATCATCCTTGAGATGGTTCTACACCTTCATTTGAGTCCAGCTGTGTTTGATTATACTGATTGGACTTGATTAGG
>NC_060159.1:19705017-19746082 GCF_021292245.1 Micropterus dolomieu
GAATGCGGCCAAGTACAGGGATATCCTGGACGAAAACCTTTTCCAGAGTGCTCTGGACCTCAGACTGGGCCGAAGGTTTACCTTCCAACAAGACAATGACCCTAAGCACACCGCTAAAATAACGAAGGAGTGGCTTCACAACAACTCCGTGGCTGTTCTTGAATGGCCCAGCCAGAGCCCTGACTTAAACCCAATTGAGCATCTCTGGAGAGACCTGAAAATGGCTGTCCACCAACGTTTACCATCCAACCTGACAGAACTGGAGAGGATCTGCAAGGAGGAATGGCAGAGGATACCCAAATCCAGATGTGAAAAACTTGTTGCATCTTTCCCAAAACGACTCATGGCTGTATTAGATCAAAAGGGTGCTTCTACTAAATACTGAGCAAAGGGTCTGAATACTTATGACCATGTGATATTTCAGTTTTTCTTTTTTAATAAATTTGCAAAAATTTCTACATTTCTGTTTTTTTGTCAAGATGGGGTGCTGAGTGTACATTACTGAGAAATAAAATGAACTTTTTTGATTTTTGGAAAATGGCTGCAATGAAACAAAGAGTGAAAAATTTAAAGGGGTCTGAATACTTTCCGTACCCACTGTATAAATTAGCAATGTAGCAGATTAGCATTGGCTAACTTTGCAGTTCAAACAGCAAAAGAACTTAAGGGAGATGGACGTTTCAAATGCAGTTTGAATAGGAAAAATCTGTTCAGCCACTGTGGATATATTAATGTCTAAAGTCAAGAACCTTGCCAGAAAATTTGAAAGCGTTGGTTTAAAGGAGTATAACATCCCTGTTACTATCCCTGTTGTCAAACTGACCTCCATCCTGGGGGCTGTGTTCGGCCCAGTTTCAGCTGTGGGAGCTTCCACTCCTGGCAGAGTAAGCTAGGTTAGGAGAGCTAGCTGCATGGCATGGAAAAGTTATGCAGTTTACTCAACTTTACTCAAACAGGAATTTTTGGGGGGGACTTTGTTAGTGGTTAATTAATGCACATTTGATGTGCTGATGAGGTGTATGCTGAATTTATTCAAAACAAACTACAATAAAGGAACATGTCACCCAGTGCAACAGCGTTTGTTTCTGGACAACAATGGATATTGCAGAGGAATAAAATATACCTGGCTTTAAATACACAGGCAATATTTGTTAGTGAAATAAATGAATTGTTGGTTTTGGTCATTTCATGGGTTTTGTTAATAATAAGAAAAATATGGAGAATGACCAAATTGATACTTTAAGCCAAAAAAGCCAATAATAAACCTGACAGACTTTGCCTGGTGATGTATCTTCTCTTCACGGTTTCTGTTGAACCTCGACTCTTAATTAGCCAGCTTGCTTGCCTCTAATTTGAAAATATGACTTTATTTCTGGAGCCAATTACAGGCCAATGTAACTGAAATAGAGGGGCAGTTTTGAACAGTCTTGCCGTACTCCCTCCCAGCTGCTTTAATAGAAAACCCTCTTAATGTAGCAGCACAAGTGTTGCATGCTGGCGTAGCTCGGCTCAGCCTCTACAGCTGTCACCACAGGGATCTATTTGATTTCTGTGAGCTCCGCCTCTCCGCGGCTTCCAGCTACACTAATGACATGACTTGGTGTCAAAGGTATTTGATAGCCAGGGAGGAGACACTTGGAGTGGGGAAACTCATTTCATTTAGCTAACAGTGCCTCTACAGTAGCTGGTGTAGTTTTCAACACCCTGCTCATAGATGCTGACACTTTTCTAAAAAAGCCTAAAACAGAGGGATTGACGTGAATGAAAACACACAACAGTGTCTTTATTCTGTAATTTCTTCAGCTAGAGAAAACAGAAATAATGACTCCTTTTTGCACGCTGTTGAACATTGTAAAGAATGATTCACCCACACAAAATATATTACAAATTACAAATTACTTTTCAAAATTCTATGCATCAAAAAGACATTTCCGCTTCAAATCAGACACGCAGCCTATTTGGCCATGAGGCTGGAAAGAAAATAGATATTGGAAATTGCACCCCAGCTGCTATTTGTAATTATGCATTTTTGAAATCCAAGAGCAGAAAATTGAGTCAGGATTGTGGCGTGAGGGGGTGTTTGTAATTGATATAATGGAGCTAGGGGAAGAGCTTTGAAATAGGAGTCTTTGTGAAACTGCTGCACAGGCTCTTTGTCTATATGAGCAGAGGCAACACAAAGCGCCGCTGATCTGAGTTACAGCATTATTTTGTAAGGATTTAAGAGGCTGGATTCCCCGACAATATTGGCCCCTCTAACTCTGTGCCTCAGAACAAACAGGCTCTGTGTTGTTCAGCATCCGCGGAGGTTTAATAGACAGTATTAATGTCTCCTTGTATCAGAACATCTTGGGATTACCACCTTTCTAAAACAACAACTAAATCTTTCAGATGAAAAACCATATATTATACAGTCAGTCTGCTCTGTTTCCAGCTGAGTGATGTTCTCAGATCTTAAATACTGTCATACTTTTAGATAGCAGCAGTTGTGTGATGTTTGATGATGGATCAATTATTTCTTCCCATGTGATTTGGGAGAAGCAAAAGCTACAAGTGCACTTGAGCAAAAGATGATAAAAAGGACTTTTTAAAAATAATTTTCTGCTCCTTTTCTTGTGAAATAATGGATACCTTGCATTGTCACAACACAGGTAGTACTGGTAAAATGATTTGTGGTTAGGTTAACAGGCAACCACCACACTCTCCTCTCTTCCTCTCTGCTGTCTTTCTCCTTGGCATCTGTCCTAAGTTCCCTCTGACAGTAAGTGCAACATAATTGTGACTGGCCCCGGTGCAATTTTTCTTGTGCCCCAAAAAGCACGTTCATGTACACACGTGCGTACAGACCTTAAGTAGACACACAATGCGACTCCAGGTAGTTGCAAACCTGCAGCCTTTGATCAGCACCACGGACAGCAGCCAAAGTGCCAAACACAAATCTTTCAGCTTACCACTATCAAGCAACCGAAATAGCTTTAGCCAGCTTACAGTAACAAATCAACACAAAGTAGCTCAAACTGTATGTCAATAACCACAGAACAAATAGCAATCAGCAAAAGCACAGCAACACAGTATGAATGAATGGGTGACGGTATCTGATCGATCCACATGGCAATTGTTGCTGTCCCTCATGGGCCCTTGTAATCAGCTGGGCCCCTGTGCACAGCTGGTCCTGTCCTGTTAATGTTTGGCCAACTAATCAAAATGACAAATTACAACCAGTAATAATGAACAATTTGGCAAATTGTGTGCTTGTTTTCATGGAAAGATTGTGGTCAAGGTTAATTAAAAAGCAGTTGTTCATTGCAGGTCTGTAATAGAACGTGAACTCTGGTATCCTGAATGAAGTTTGACACCTTAACACACCCATCCACACCCCAACCTCCACTTCTTTCTGCACAGTACTTCTGGCATTGGCACTGAATGTCGGTAACCATGAGGTGAAGAATTGTCCAATATGGACATAAGTCATAGGGTTCTCAAGGTCTCTAAAATTCCTTTTGTGGAAAAAAACTGGGCTCAGGGTCCAGTGGCTATGCGCTGTTCTTTAGCCAAGGTGGGGAAGTTTGCCAGATGAACAATTTACAAAACCAATAAGGTAGGCCTCATCCTTAAATCCTTTTTGCTTTTCAAAACATATACGCTACTGTTTGAAAACACTTTCGATAAAGTATAAATCTCACCTTTGTGTGCCAAGTTTGTTTTCAAGTGTGAAATGGGATCGATACTGCCCCTTGTGGATGATGAGGAAAACGCACCCACTACCACTGCAGTTCTCACCAACCGTAGTTGCCATAGGAGTTTTCCAAGCTCTAGTTTAAAGGGCAGTAATAAGCCCATTACGGCTTTGCCCACCAGCAGAAGCATTTTTTCATTTTTCAATTTTTTGGATTGACAAGAGAGAAGACTTCAGGGACCGCTTATTACAGTCCTGCCAAAGCCACAGATACACAATTTCTTTCATTTTTGTGCCAGAGCATTATATTTATTGATTGCTGACAACAAAGAGAATTTCAACCTCCGATAAAGAGCAAAAAAGAGATAAAGACGTGAACAAGTGGATGAGACAGGCCACATTAAAGCAATGACCTTTGATCAGGGCTCACAGGTTGATATTTCTTCATTAAAGGAGTCACAAGCCAACAAGGTTGCGAAGCACTGCAGTGCTTACAGGCCCAGACTGGCGGTGACCTGGCCAGCTGACTGCCCTGGAGTAGCAAGCAAAGACCATGGTCAAAATATGCAAGCATGGCATGGTAGGGTAGCAGCCCTTAGCCGTAATAATATTACAACTACTGTTCCCGAGTTTCCTTATAAAACTAATATATGATTAATTATGCTTTGCAGGGGAGCATAAGCACCTGTATACTCAGGTAGAAGCACCTCAAGTTATGTGGTCTGTTGTGAAGGTGGGGTGCTTGGATGTTTAGCTTTAGGCCCTGCTTGAAAAAAAACCCGACTAATTATCTTAAATGCACTTACGAATATATTGATTAGCTTGTTGAAATTAAGTGTGGAGACGGAGGGATCAATGAAGATCCGGACAGAGATGAAAAAAGGGTCACACAGGAGGGGATAAAACGGTGGTCGATTCGGGGATCGAGACCAGACAAAAGTTGAAGACCACCGGGGGGATGATGCTCAGGGTGGGTGAAACATTTAGTTGATGAGGCATGTTATGGCTGCATCTCTCCCCCCCCCCCCCCCCCCCCGAGGTTCTGTAATGAGGGAGAGGAGAAAAAGGGAAATAGGGAAAACAGTTTAAGAGTGAAAAATGTGAGAAGGCAAACTGGGGAAAAATGAGGAATTTATACCGAAATATTGCAGGTTGTTGGGACAAGAAATTAAACACGAGGCTTGGTTTTTGTTTAACAGCTATTAGGCTCAGGACAGACCACAGAATCCAGTCTCTAAGAATGAATAATGAGATATTGACAGTGCCATGTTTTATCTCCTCAGTTAGACAGTGCTTTAGATAACAAACACCTCAGAGCTGTCTAGTCTTAAAGCCCCAAATCTGTAACTGAAGTACGGTGCCACCTGTTAGGACACAGTCTTTTTCTCCTGGCTTTGTTTGGGTATCAGTTTGTTTGTCTAAAGACATTTTTTAAGTCTCAAATTGATCACTTGAGCTTTCAAACTGCAGCAGGAAACCGTGTTATCCTCAGGAGTGGCATAGCACAAAAATCTGGACCGTGTACATATGCGGCCTCTGTGGGCCTCCTTCCCTTTTTCATAAATCCATTGCCACTATGGGTGTAATCACACGTCCTCTGGAGGGCTCTAAGCAATGTTCGGCAGTGGATGAATAAAAGCAGAATATTCAATGTATCAAATTAAAATAATCATGAAGGTCAGTCATTGTTCTTGTGGGAAAATAATGGCATCAGGTCACAACAGAGGCAGCACAGAAAGACAGGGAGAGGGAGAGGCATGCTGAAAGCAGTGGCAGACAGGGACATCATGCATGGCTTGATAATATTAGTTTCAAGCTAGGCCTACATGTCAGCAGTAAACACGACTAGTAATAAAAGCAGAATATTCAAATTAAAATGATCATCAAGGTCACTCATTCTTCTAAATAAAACAATGACCTCTAAATACAATGTTTAAAGTCAGTAAACAGTAAGCAACAGACCAAAAGAAATGGACGGGCAGCCACTATCTCGGAGAAATCACAGATCATTGGTTAAATTGTTAATTCAAGCGGTAAGTGTAGTTGTCGAAATTATGTTCTTAGTGTGCAAATCTAAATATATAAATTCTGTAATTACTGTGTTAAGCTTTCATTATAAGGTTTTACAGCAATATACATTAAAAACATCATAAACAGTATTTAGGTCGACAGTATATACAAACAAAGCCATCACAGTATTTACAGTATACTGCACACCATAAGAAGACTTAACCCCTGTTTGTTGCAACATAAAAGTAGCATAATAAAACTTAAAACTTCAAGATAATCCATATATCTAGATAAAATCTAAAAGGTACAAAGGAAAAACGGTACATAAAAGCTCCTTTAACTAAAAGCAATGCATTAGCTAACTAGTGACGTTTCATACCAATATTAAACCCCTCTGACACACCGCTGGCAAGTTGTGTTCACAAAATTCTTTCAACAGCTGCTTTCCACAGTATTACCCTATTTCCCTGTTTCCCTTTTGCTCCTGTCTTTCTTTTCTCTTTTGGTAACCTAATTTAACTTTTTTGAAATGCCATGATTTGCTTAAAATTCAGCATCAGTGCAATCAAAGTTTGAAGACAAAATATTTTCATCCCCCCCTTACTGGGGATATACCATGGTGCTTTTTAAATACATATATACCTCAATAATGTCCTTACATTTTGTTTTGTTCGATTTTCTGTTCAGATTCCTGACAAATGAGCGCCCTTCAACTTTTTCGCTTCTTGTCAGCTCAGCCAGAGCACTGAAAATTATGTCAATCCTCCTCCCCCTCCTCCTTCTTTTTTTTAGAAAGTAAGAAAAGTGTCGATATTTTGACATGTTGTGTGTGCACAAATTCTGGAAAAGATGTAAATAGCATAAGGGGGAGATGCCAGCCGTTGCTCCCCTCCTCCAGCTTGTCCATCAGTCACATCCTCTTCCTACACCAGCCTCCACCATCACTCAACCTAAACTCCATCTTAGACAACACTTCCCACCCTCTGAGGCTACATAATGTTTCCTGCTGCACTGCCTGCACTGTATCTGTACAAACCACACACACACACACACACACACACACACACACACACACACACACACACACACACACACACACACACACACACACACACACACACACACACTGCCATCACAATTTAGTGTTTTGGGTTCATCTGTGAGGCAAAGAGGTGACCAATTTCTGGTCTCTGTACAATATTCTGTATTTATTTGTACCTCTTCTCCACTTCACCTAAAAATGATGGTGCCGGTAATGAAAACATGTCAGTTTTTATTTCTTGATTTAATTTGTTTTGTTTTTTTAAATCTTCAATTAACGTTTTCTCTACTTTTGTTCTGTGCAAATTAACTCTCAACTCTAATCAAATCTCATTTGAAAACTTCTTGTTTTAGACTTTCATTTCCTTAAGGGATTTTATTGTCTCACTCTGTACTCATATTTCACAGTTTTCATTTTAGTTGTAAAATAGTTTTTTTCATACTTATTTCAACCTGATCTCTGCATTTCTAGTTTTTTTGTGTACCTATGTAAATCACTGTGTACCTTGGATATAAAAAGTGCCATAGAAACATTTTTCATTTGCAATATATAAGTTGTGTTCACATCTGATAAATGTTTCACTGCTGCAATGGTATATTTGGTGTTTTATGTGTGTGACAATAAATGAAATAAAAACTTCTACCAGTAATACTTTTTTATTGTTATTGCTCAGATTCTTCTTGTGTGATATTAAAATAAGACTGCGGCAGCAGAGTAATTAAAGTTTTTTTCCCTATCTTTTAGCTGTATTTCAACAGAGAAAATTTTGATTTTAATGTGGTTGGTAAATGCAATCTGCCTTCATAATTTATCATTCATATCACAACACAGTGTTGATGCTGTGAATACTAATGATACTATGAAAATTCACCTTTATGTAGGTAAATTTTAGTTTTTCACCTTAAAACTTGATGCTTTCCAGCTTCAGAAATATGTTTTTTGAGTTTTTCTACAGTCGCTCTAATGGCCATAATGCCTACAGAGCGTTCTTGTTCTACATATTGAATTTAAATCAGTTGTTTGATATTTTGGGAAATGTACTTATTGGCTTTCTTGCAGAGAGTTAGATAAGATTGATACCACATTCATGTTTAATATGAAGCTAGAGCCAGCAGTAAATAGGTAAACTAATTGACACTTTATGGTGTTTGTAATCCATAAGAAGCATTATATACTGGACTATTTCTTAACGGGTTGGTAACTGGTTCTGGCAAAGAAATAGTTGCAAATAACCCACAACCTGCTATTTTATGCTTATTTTTTGGATTAAACACAGAATAATGTGTCAATTAGTGAGCTTTAGTGGTGCTGGGAGGCATAATTTGTTACCTTTGAACACAAGAGACTAATAACAGATAATGTTGTTAAAGAGCGACAAGTCCACGTAAGGAGGAGGTTAAGTGGATGGATGGATGAGTGAACAACATATCTGACTTTAAAATTACTGCTCGCTACTTGTTTCCAGCTGACAGTCAACTTTTATTTTGAAGCATCACCACAATCATTTCCAAAACTTAATCACGTGTTTATTATTGTACATGCCAACAAAGATCATTTTATCCCAAATCACAATGTTTCTCTAAACCTAACCAAAATGGATTTGTTTTTCAGCTGTGGAAATCACAGACAAATGATGTAGTCCTACCGATAAGGACTTCAGATCAGAAAACACCTCTATATGTCGTTGTAGAGTGTACAGACAAATAAATTGTTGTGTTGTATAATTTGGACATTTTTAAGTTGAACAGAGCCAGGCTAGCTGTCCAAGTTGCTGGCAGTAGCTACATATTTAGCATACAGACACGAGAGTGGCACCCATCTTCAAGAAAGTTAACTGCAAAGTGAACGGAGCGCAGCGTCTCATCCCAAATAGGTGACATATTAGACGTTTACTCTAATTTCCCAAATCTATTTGGAGCTCGGTTAAGACGGCTGGTACACTGAAACTTTAAAGAGAAACACATATCTCCCAGCAGCAGTGACTGAGAGGTCTGTCCACAGAAGCCTGGTAAACATCAGCAGGCTTTTAGGGGAACTGAACTCTGTAAATTACTCTCTCTTACTCCATGCTGGAATTGCCAAAGTGCAAAAAATTACCTTGTTCAGAGTTGAAACAAAAGTGCCCAGTAGTTTCATGAGCATTTTTGGCAAAGTTTAGAGATTTCATAATCAGCGTGTCCACCTGTGATTTAAAACTGAAATTCCCATTTTGGGGAAAAGAATAATTAAGTTAGTTTGCTGAATAACATTAGTCAGAAACTGAGAAGCATATTCATGTTGAATTAGCAACTTCATGTGTGCATATGAGACACGCACACCTGCTTTTCTCATTAGATATTAAACCTGATGGCTAATAAAGCAGCACATATCTCATGCACCACTTTCACACTGTAGTCTGTGTCCTTGTCTAGAGCTAGACCGGATAAGTTTAAATTTAACTTTAAATAACATTAAAATAAATTAGAGATTAAACAATTATATGATACACTTAGTTACATTCAAGTCAATTGAGAAAATAATTTTGAAAAGCAATTACTTCTCAAAAGTGCTAAAACCTCTGAAATTTTCTGAAATGTGAATATCTGCAGCAACAGAACTTCAGTAGCTTTTTGTCCTTTGAGATTTTGAAAAACAGAATAACATTATTTGCTTTGTAGTAAACAGATACTCATAATATTCACATGCATGTTGCTGGACTGGAAACTCTTTTTGTTCATGTTTAAGGAACATGCAATTACTTACATGAATCAACAAATTCATTTTGATATACCACAAATACAGCAGTTCGTGCATTCATTTTTTAAAGAATACTAATACAGTACATGGCACCTAAACCAAAGAAAAGCAAGTAAAACAAGCTTCTTATTCAATCCATCTGTTTCTTAGTGACCAATCATTCTCCGGATACTCTGACAATAAAAAGTGTCACTGTCATAGAGCCTTTTTATAATTCAGTGTCATTCAGTGTAATTCAAGAAAAATATTTATTTTAGTTCTACTGAATAACCTCTTTCATAAGTCATGACATGAAGGATAAGATAAAACAAAATGTATTTAAATTTCTATTTCACTTCCCTGACAAAGCCTATTTAATTCATTAATACCAACAAATCAAAACATCTAGTTTCCAGATGTTGTAGAAAGATACCACACCTCAGTTTTCCTCCAGGGTCCATTATATTTAATTTACCGCAATTCATTGCTATAAATTCTGATGATCAGTATTATAAAAGTTATTATTCTACAGCGTCTAAATCCTCTCATTTGGATCAAGAATCAGGATTGTGACCTGATGGACAAGCATTGTAGATATATTTATGCTTTAACAAAGCTACTCATACTCACTTACTGAGGATCTAGGCCTGCATTAGTAAAGGCTGTGTGTCTCGTAGCACTGAGTCTTCTGTTGAAGTGTCAGGGGGGACGGATGCTGGACAGTAGTGTGAATGGCTGCAGCCCCCTTAGTGCTCGCACTCCTGCTAGGATCAGCTGTCCGTGACATGACCACAACACCAATGTCTCATTTAAAGGGACTGGATTGCACTGATGCCTAAGCTTAGCCATGTTTCAAAAAACAGACATTTACAGTTGTCTACTAATTTTTCCCTTTGTTCTTTCATCTTTCCTCAAAGTGCTGTAATGCACCATTGTGTGCGTCTCAGTAACACTTGTCGGATCATCCTGTGCTGGGCTGGAATATACACCCACTTCAGCTCTGCCGTGCAGCAGAGGAGGCATCCTTGCACCTACTGGATGTCCCTGGGATAATTGGCACAGAACATCTTGTTATTGGCCCCTTTGTTGGCGCAACACTGACTGTTGTGGAGTGTTTCCCTGTGGAAAAAATGATAATGTCCTCTTGCTCTGTCTGTGCTCAACCTTGGCAGTGTCATGTGACTAGTCATTTCAATCCTCACTGGTTGTCATGCCAACAGTATATCTAGTCGTGCCAATTCACTGGAGAGATGGGATTTGCGCTTCACAGACAGCCAGGTGGGTGCATGTAATAGGTCAGAGTGAACGCTTTGGTTTGGCTGGTACACTCATAAAGTACATTTATATATTTTTTTGTGCTTTGATATTTGTAATGATACAAAATCTTTCATAATGCATGATCTGGTGTACATTTACAAGCCTGCTGTCCAGACTAGACATGTCTTTAAATTGGTAATTAATTGTAAATTCTTCATTTGTATTCCTGATTGTCCAACTCTTGCTGTTTTCATCTTTATAAAATGTTATCGTGTTTAAGAAATACATTATTGTTGAAATGTACATCTTCATATTGCAAATTCTGCCATTAAGCTAATATCATCTTTATTACCTTAGGGGTTGAAAGAGGATTAACAAGTTTCAGAATGTTTACTTTTGCTGAATTTTCTCAAATCTTTGCTTCCTCCCAGTCCTCTAAAGACTATTAGCGCCCTAACATCCATCTTTCTCCTTTTATGTCCCCTAAAGTACCTTTAAAGACCCGAAAAACTTGGTTTCAAATATTATCTTAAAAAGTATTGCTCTTTGAAATCAAATATTCATGATTTAAAGAAAAAACACATTGTATTAATGATAAAGAGTTTAACACTCAAAATATCAGTGTGGGTGGGATTTGTTTGTTGACAGTAGGCCTACTGACAGTGATTTTGACTCAAATGTTCCTCGCTAAAACTGGTCCAACTTTGGCAGAAATGTATGCTCATAGCATGAAAATACATTTTCAGGGCCCTTAAGGTTATTAAAATCCTTTTTAGTCCACACTGTGTTTTTAGCAAATGAGCTTACCCCACCTTTTCCCTGAAGTTTCATGATGATTACAATGAGATCCATGTTTTAATGACTGTCGATTTATCACCCCAAAGTTCAGCCTGACATATTTGCTATCTTTGGATAGTTTGGATCTCCTCTAGACTTTAAAATGGCATTAAAAATACTGCTCCCAACTGATATGCAGCCTGTGATGAAGAGATGTGAGTGTAGACATTGCTTGGCTATAAAGTGTCACAAAATGTTTGGGGACCAGTGCATTTTGAGCTCTGATGCATTTTAGCAGTTAAACACTTTTTTATTTAGGTATTTCTCATTTTTGTTTACCCCTTTGTGGTGATTTTGAACATTTTACAAACATCAAGATCGAATGAAACTAAAATAAATTGAGTAAATTCTTTTATGCTTGCTTTAGTCTCTGCAGCAAAAAAGTCTGATAGAGGTGATATAATTTCATATTAACAAAAGTTACAGGGTTTCATATTGCCTCTATCAATGTTTTTATCACTTTCTGACCATGGGAGGAAAAGCTGCTGATATTTGGTCATTATTTCATTCGGATACCTTTATGTTTTGTCTGCCATTAAATGTTTGTCGTGATGTAATAATAAAGATGAATCAACATTAGAAGCCTCCGGGCATTACATTTTTGTTTTACTGATTACTAATTTATTTTGTCCTTGATCCATGCACTAAACATCTGTTCTTAAATGTGATTTATTTAAAAAAATTCTGATTCACACTCAACTATTGTATATAGTAGTAAGATTTAACAAGTTGGAGCCTCAGGCATTCCCAGTCCAGATGGTATAAGTAGTCCTCCAGTGTGTACTGGGTCGGCCCTGAGGTCTCCTCTAAGTCAGTCTTACCCAGAGCACCTCCAGACAGGAGGCACCCAGCGGGCATCCTCACCAGCTGCCCTGCTCATATCTGTTCACCACAACAGTCTGACACAAAGCCTGCGTGACAGGCAGGCAGTCAATCTGGATGGGACAGGCCTCTTTGTTCTGGGAGGATTGTGAACTCCGACTCCGGGAGGTGGTGATCCCCATCTGAACTGTGTCAAGCTGAAATGCAAACTGCTTCAGTGCACTGAGAGGATTATGGCGCAGTAAAGCAAGGAGGACAAAATATCAGCAGAGAGGCCACCTGCATGTCATTAAACCTTCACATCCCCACTTCCTGTCTTTTTATTAAGGGGATATCAGGAATGTTTCATAAAACAATTAATGAACAAAACAAGATGGAACATAAAACACACACTATAAAAACCAATGAATCCAATGCTATAAACAGAACACGAATGCAATACAATACCTATTACTACCATCAATTTGTAGAAACAATCTCACCTCAAGGTCCATTTAGTAGCTGTTCTGGAGCTTTCAGAAATTCATGTAATATGATTGAAATCTCCAGATGAGGTAGCTTTATAAAACAATTTACAAATATACTATATGTTGTCATACACATGTACTGCACTAGTCATTTTAGACTGTATTGTACCTTTGTTCTGCTGAAGCATTGCTTCTACTTTTAAAAGAATAGACATTTTAGGAAATTCTTTTTCACATTCTTACCAAGAGTTAGATGAGCAGATGTCTGTACGGTAGATATAAAGCTACAGCCAGTAGCTGGTTAGCTTAGTTTAACATAAAGACTAGAATCAGGGGAAACAGCTAGCCAGGCTCTGTCCAAAAGTAAAAGAAACCAACATAGTCGCACCTCTAAAGCTCACAAGTTTTAGGAGGTCACTGCTCCCAACTAAGAAATAGTCTGGCTGCCGTAAAACCACAACTAGCCATTTTTATGCCTCAGCTTTTGGTTGAAGCTATTCCTTTAAAACTGTGAAAGTTAATTTGCAGCTAAGACTTCATGCAATTCTGAGCTCCCAAAGATAAATGTTTATTCTTAAAATTGCAACCTCAGATACAGTCCTGTAACATACAGTATTCCTTCTGTGCCTTTAAAGTCCAGTTTGATTGTCATGCTTATTTCATTAGGATTATAGAATGTACATACAGATGATGGAGGCCTGTATGCGATAGGGTGAAGTAGGTATGAACCTTTTCTGTCACTCCAGATTTTCAGCTTAGAGTGCAGCACATTCACCCACTTTAGTCGTTCTGACTTATGATCCATAAAATGTGTATGAGAGTGCTTCCAAAGGCAGTATCATCACTCCACAAACAGCAGCAGAGAGCTGTGGTGTTCATCCATGTGAGACATCCCAACTTGATTGCATTTCGCACAGGTTTAGCAGGAAGAGGGAGATAAACAAATGCTGATTTGCCTTTTTTCCTGCTTGCAGTGCATTTTGTTTCATACTTCAGTGCCAAAATGTCTCTTTCCAACATCCACTTTGACTTATTACTTTATGAAAAACGAAACAACATACAGTATATACATGGACATCACGGACAAACTGAATACATTGAATACATGTACACACTAAACACATGAGACAGGTTGACAGTATTTTTCCATGTATATTTCCTTTCATGTACTGTATGTTTTTGTGATGGATTTTGCCTGCAAATCACATGTAATTAAAGGTCAAGGGATAGTAAGATATTTCAATCAAGACCATAAGTTATAACCGAATGGTGGCGCTAGAAAAAATGTCAGGGAATCAGGATATGTCATCTGGGAACCGTACAGAACTTTGTGCCATCTTGAAGACGTTGATATACACTGAACAAAACACTTTTGTTTTTGCCCCCATTCATAATGAGCTGAACTCAAAGATCTAAGACTTTCTCTATGTACACAAAAGGCCTATTTCACTCAAATATTGTTCACAAATCTGTCAAAATCTGTGTTAGTGAGCACTTCTGCTTTGGAACTGGAACACACTGTCGTATACGCTGATCCAGAGCATCCCAAACATGCTCAATGGGTGACATGTCCGGTGAGTATGCTGGCCATGCAAGAACTGGGATGTTTTCAGCTTCCAGGAATTGTGTACAGATCCTTGCAACATGGGGCCGTGCATTATCATGCTATATGGTTGCTGATGGTCATGGCTGACTGGCACAACAATGGGCCTCAGGATCTCGTCACAGTATATCTGTGCATTTAAAATGCCATCAATAAAATGCACCTGTGATCGTCCATAACACACACCTGCCCATACCATAACCCCACCGCCACCATGGGCCACTCGATCCACAACGCTGACATCAGCAAACCGCTCACCCATACGACGCCATACACACGCTGTCTGCCATCTGCCCTATAAAGTGAAAACCGGAATTAATTCGTGAAGAGAACACCTCTCCAATACGCCAGACACCATCGAATGTGAGCATTTGCCCACTCAAGTTGGTTACGACGATGAACTGCAGTCAGGTCGAGACCCTGATGAGGATGACAAGCATGCAGATGAGCTTCCCTGAGACAGCAGCAGCTGTCCGGGTGGCTGGTCTTAGACGATCTTTGAGGTGAAGATGCTAGATGTGGAGGTCCTGGGCTGGTGTGGTTACACATGTGGTTGTGAGGCCGGTTGGATGGACTGCCAAATTCTCTGAAACGCCTTTGGAGACGGCTTATGTTAGAGAAATGAACATTCAATTCACGGGCAACAGCTCTGGTGGACATTCCTGCAGTCAGCATGCCAATTGCACGCTCCCTCAAAACTTGTGACATCTGGGGCATTGTGCTGTGTGATGGAGCTGCACATTTTCGAGTGGCCTTTTATTGTGGCCAGCCTAAGGCACACCTGAGCAATTCCCATACTGTCTGATCAGCATCTTGATATGCCACACCTGTGAGGTGGATGGATTATCTCGGCAAAGGAGCAGTGCTCACTAACACAGATTTTGACAGATTTGTGAACAATATTTGAGAGCAATAGGCCTTTTAAGTTAATCTTCTGAGTACCATGAATATCTGTTGAAGATTTCTATAGCAGTCCTTCCGATAGTTGTTTATTGGAGCTATTTCAGTATGAAGTGGTGGACTGACCATATTTAATAACGTGCAAAATTGTTTCAAGACGGAGAACTATTTCAGTGTAAACTGTAAGCATACTTACTATACAATAAAGGACACGGTTGTAAAGTCTTATTTGAGTCATTAAATGGTGTTCAGTTACCTTTCAACCTTTCTGTTGTGTTCTGTCTTTTTGTTTCTTTTTTGAAGTAAGGTTGTTTGATTTGTACATGAAAAAGTGTCTTCAAACACAAAATAAAAGCATAAGTAAACCCAGAATTTGACTGACAGAGAAATTACAGAGGCTTTTAAGGGGAAGGGCTCACAATGAAAACATCCATCTAACAATAATTTGATACAGAACTAGGTGACGCCTCTTCTCCAGCCATAATAGACACAGATGAGATTCATCAGATAACCCCTAACTACTGTTATAACACTAATCAAATCTATTCATCACAATTGCTTATAATTATTCATTGTTTAGCATAATTGAGAAAAAGTTCAGTATGGTCGTCGTAGAAGAGGAGTAAACTGTAATTTGTCATGAACCAGGTCAGGTGCAGCGGCAGCTCTGTAACATTAACACACAGACTTTATCTAGATTGTGTCTATTTATGGAGGCACTAGACAACAGCTCATTCGTCTCTATAGTTTTCTAGTGTTTCACACAATTATGAGCAAGTACCACATATGAAAAATGAGCTCTAAGTTATTTGCACTGCTTAGTGGCAAAAAGACAAAGGTACCTGCTTCGTGGCCTATATTCAGATGGAACTGACTCATACAGACGCCATGTGATAACCTTAATCACTAGTTTAGTCTATTTAGTAAAAGCATGAGCAACTGAACTCTCATGTTTCTCAATGAGAGCAGATTTCAAAATTCAGATCAGGGGAATACCTGTGGGAACCAAAACTTAGGTGAATGCAAGAATTCAAGACAGATTTAGTTTATTCAACCTTATAGCTAGCCTCTCCATGTGAGATTGTACTTATGTATTAGTGAGGTATCTGGGAAATTCTGGCTCGGATTCTGTGAGCGAGAGCTTCTTCCTGAAAAAGCCTTTAATGTAGAACAACCTGCAGGCAAGAGGCAGGATATTAGGGTGGTGCAAAATGCATTATGAGTCCTGAGTGAACTTCTATCAGCCACTCATCCAGCATCACTGTAATCTGAACCTTGTGAGGCAAGGAAGAATTTAGCACTTCATGTTTTTTTATATAGTCTATGGTTTAACCTGGCGTTCCTGGATTGGGTCTATTCTGTAATCCTTCACTAACAAGTCTTTCCTATGATGTCACTGAAGAAACTAGCTTTAACTAAACCTTCAAAAATAACTGTTTGACTTTTAAAATTGTTTGACTTTGCTTTATTCATATGTAGGCCTATACACAGAGAAATCTATGTGTGTTTCAAATTTCCTTAATTTGTAGTATCCGTGCAGTTTGGAATAAGTGGGATACAGTTTAAAAGCTAACCTAATCTTGACCAACATTGGTCCTTTAGTCTAACATTATTAACTTTTTGTGATTTCATGTATGTTTAGTTTTTTGTAAAATGTAATTTAAAGTCTTTCCAGTTAGCATCACTATTAAGTAGCATTTTGATCAAGTGTCAGGTTAGATCTGACAGCGGTATTCCATACCTTTGTAACTCTTCGATCAAAATGGAGAAAGCTAGCATTAATTCTTACAGTTCACTAGTTAGGCAACAGTTACACCTGGCATTTACTGTTAAAATATTTAGTGACAATAACCTCAATAAAAATACAAGTTAACTTTAATTCTGTCAGTTAGCTAGTTTAGTCAGGCAACAGTTACATCTAGCTATGTGTAAATATTTACTAATAACCTCTATAAAAACTTTAGCAAGCTAACATTAATTCTGTCAGTTAGCTAGTTTAGTTAGGAAATACAGTAGTTACATCTGGCAGTTACTTGTAAATATTTAGTAACAATAACCTCTATAAAAACTACAGCAAGGTAGGAGCCAGGTATGGGTTCTTGAACACTCCCTTTTTTTGGTTGCTTACAGGATTTAGTCACATGGTGTGGTGTCAGTAGTAATTTAGGATATCACCTGTTCACGTTAGTTAGAGGAGGAGAGAGGGGATGATGGAGGGAAAGCCTAATTTTTGCTGATCGCAGTTCACCGTTTGTTGTATTTATGGATATTTCAGCTGTATGGAACTGATCACCTGTACAGCCTACCAAATAAACCAGCAAATGCAGCATTGTAATCTTGGAATTATTGGACGATCAGCGCGTCTGGCAGACAGTTTTTTTCCCTACTCAGTCTCTCGGTGTCTGCGTTTTAGTTTTTTGATAGACGCCTATAAGCAAACTAACATTAACATTTAGCTAGTTTAGTTAGGTGAGAGTTACATCCGGCAGTTACTAGATATAAATATTTAGTAACAATAACCTCTATAAAAACTGTAGCAAGCTAACATTAATTATGTCAGTTAGCTAATTTAGTTAAGCAACAGTTACACCTGGCAGTTACTGTATAAATATTTAGCAACAATAACCTCTATAAAAACTATAGCAAGCTAAAGTTAACTCTGTCAGTTAGCTCGTCTAGTTAGGCAATAGTTACACCTGGCAGTTACTAGTAAATATTTTGTAACAATGACCTCTATAAAAACTATATCAAGCTAACGTTAATTATGTCAGTTAGCTCGTTTAGTTAGGCAATAGTTGCACCTGGCGGTTACTAGTAAATATTTAGTAACAATAACCTCTATAAAAACTATATCAAGGTAACATTAATACTGTCAGTTAGCTAGTTTAGTTAGGCAACAGTTACACCTGGCAGTTACTAGGTGTAAATATTTAGTAACAATTACCTTTATAGCCTACATACCTACATAGGTGTCATTTACACTGGGGACACTGGATATGTCCCCCACCACATTTTGAAATGGCTAATTTTGTTCCCATCACTTTTTGAAAGCATAATTTGTTAAAAATGTTCTGAAAAATAGCACGCAACAAGAAATGTTAACAAACAAATGAAAATGCTTTAAGGTTTATTTGCACAATAACAAAATATGAAATGCAATAAAAAAATAAATAAAAAATGCAGAAACAAATGTGCATTGTCCAAAAAAAGTAACTTAAGTAAAAAAAAAAAACCTATTATAAAATGATCCAAAAATGTGTATGTGTCGATTAGTAGGCCAAACTTTAACAAATTCTTGACATCTTGTTTCTACGTTAAAAAACTTTGCAGAATCAAAACAACAAGGCAATTTAACTTAACATCTCATACCTCATACCCATCCCACCCGTAACCTGAAGACCGTTTAAAAAGTTTTTATCATCTAATCCCTTACATCCCCACCATTTGCACACAGGGTGACAGCCTGTCAGTTAGTTAGTTAAGTTAGCTAGGCGACAGTTACACCTGGCAGTTACTACTACAGCTATGTTGTAACTTACAAACAGCTGGTGCAAGGGCTCCTGAAACTTAATGTTGACATATGTGACTTACACAGTGATGTTGGTGACATGTTCAGAAATTAATTTTTGTTTGATTATGGAGGTAATTTTATATCTATGCATATTAATATGCTCAAATAGTAGTAAAGTGTACCAAACAGACCTAAACTGGGGAGTCTGACATTTAGCACTGATCATTTAGCAGTTAGTCTAATTACAACTGGAATACAGATAAGATAAGACTTCCTTCCTCTGACTGCAAAACTGCAGTCCCCCCGAGCACATTTCTCTGATCCATGGACTCAAAGTGAGTCACTGGAGGACAAAATGTTATGTACCACAACTGAAACGCAGATGGCCATGAGCTTTGCTTGAGCCATCACTCATTGCTCACTCACAGGTTAGCATGCCAATGTGGGAAATTATTTTCTTGCTAATTTTATTATCAACCAAGTCAGAAAAACTGTCACAGTACACCAGTCAGTTTGGCAAGCCACCCTGCTGCCTAAAGTCTAACTGTTCCATGTAGTGCATATTACAAATTCTCAGTAGCTGGAAGCAGAATATAAATAAGCTTATGAAATTCATATTATGTTTTTCATTTTTTCTGGAATATTTACTATTTGCTATATCAGTTTCTTTATGTTTAGAGTATGACTGATGTTTCATTCTACACCATGCTTGCAGCTGTTTTATGGTAGATGTATGTTATATTTATAGGCGCTGCATGTCTAAGCAAACATAAAAGACAATCAATTACTTTGCCCACGGGTGACAGGGAGGATTGTGGGTATGCAGGCTTCAGAGACATTGGTCTCACAGAGACATATTTGGCTGCTGCCAGTTGTCAATCAACTGGATGTAAATTCTTAATTATGCATTCTGTAGAAATTACAAAGAAAAAACTGCACATTTCAGCATGTTGTCAATATATAAATCAAGCTTACATGAAATCTGCCACTGTAAAAATATACAGTAGCTGATGTAGCCTACCTTCCATTTCTAGATCTTGTTTTGGGATGGTAATGTTAGTCAGTTGGTCGGTCATTCAGCCCAGCACTAGACTGAAAAATCTCAACAACTACGATGGAGTGCCATGAAAATGTCCTAATTACTGTGGTGATCCCCATCCAGTGACCCCAGCCAGTCAAAATGTTCACTTATCCAGCCAGATAGCTTAACATCTACTTGATGAAATGGCACAAACTTAGATACGTTTATGTCTCCCACACGATGAATTGTAAATCTTCAGCCATCCCCTGAGCCTAGGACCATCAGATCAACATTTCAGTTTGTCCAACTCTTCGATTTATGAAAAACTGATTACAACCCCATCTTGATGTACTTGATGTCAAACATGGTAAACATGCATGAAACAGCTTCATGAAACTTCTGTAGATATTCCCAGAAATACAGAAATATATTAAACAAAACCCGGAAGTTGACATGCAGTGTTGAAAGTAAAAATTATGAAAACGTTAACTACAACACGTGATCAAAACATTATTCCAGGAATGCACTGAAACGTCACACACAGTTGCTCTCCAACAGTGAAAGTGCAGCTTCCAGGATTTAAGAGGAAAACTGGAAGATCATTACTTCAAGCCTCAATCCCAGAAACCCTGAGCAGAGGAAGTAAAGCGGTGTTTCCCTCCTCTCAGCCCTTTGATGTTTTCCAACAAGGCATTGTTCTGCCAGTTACTCTGCTCGAGCTAATCAGTTATCAACAAGGATGAGGGGCGCTGTAAGGTTTGAATCAGTGTGCAGAGCTCAGCTTTTATCTATAGCCTATCTAGTCCAGCAGATCATGACTGTAAATAATGTCTTCATTATCAGTTTGCCTAAAGATTGATGAGAATCAGCTTGGAGAAGATGTACAAGTAACTCATCTGCTTAGACTGACAACATGCCAGCAGTCAGTTTTGCCAAAAAAGAGAGATAAATCCACAGAAAAATTAACCTGTAAGCTCCTCAACATCTATGTTTTTTTGGAAATTTCTCTCGCTGACACCAAATGTATTCTCATTTTGTGAAGTAGAACATTTTGTGAAGAAGAACATTTTGTTCATTTTCAGACAGAGACGGCAGCACTGGCTGAGCGATATTAATAATTACACCTGTAATGGTAACAGTGCCATAGCCTCATTTTGGTCCTGACACAAGGTTTTCATGTTCTGTCTGCTGAGGCAATCTGTTGCCGCAAAATGTCCCATTAATGAATCTATTCTGATTTTATCTACAACAATGCAACCACTCAGCTGCTGCCTCCTTGGCCTGTCCCACCAAGTCTGCCATTGTGTGAAGAAGAAGAGGAAGGAAAAAACAACACAAAAATGTTTGCATGGATAGGGACAAATGAATAAATGGAAATTAAATCATACATAATCAGTGAATTGATCCTGTTTTTATTAAGGCCAAGCAAAGTTCTCATCTTTGTTATTGTGATTCATGATCTGACTTGTTCATTTGGTGGTGTGTGATCTGATTGAATGTGCTATTAACTAGCTGGTAAATCCTGAGGCCAAGGGACATCAGGAGGACTGTGAAGTGTACAAAAAAACAAACATAATAAAATGTGTATGAATCATCTTGTGTTGTCACATCACCAGTCAGCCGCTCTGAGTTTTATTTCTAAGTGTATAAATAAAGTATTTGGCTCCTAATATATACCTATTCTTTTGCATTTTCATCCAAATACAAACTCTGACTCACTTTTAAATACTCAAAATAGTTTTAAAATATCATGAAAGTAAACAACTTGATAGGTAAAAGGTAAAAATAACTATTAAAGGGTGGGGAAGACATGAGGATGGCTGGCTTCAGCTCAGCCAACAACAAAATGATGTCTGCTCTCTGTTTTTTTAAGATTCTCAATTCTCAATTTTGTATAATTATTCACACAATAAACAGACATGCACTGACTATCAATGAAGTCTGCAACCTCTATCTGTCTTTGAATGCCTGCTCAGTGTGCTACTATTAAAAAGTTGCGTTGCAAATGCAGCTTTTTGTTCCTGTGGAAATTGTTGTTTGTCATGAATTAGTAAGATAAGACAGTTATTCTGTAACAATTCCAAGCTGTTCTTAATTTATTTGCTGTGTGCTTTGTGTTGTTTCTTTGTCCAAGCACATCGTCTACTAAGAGGAGCTTTAGGAATTCAAACCAGATCCTTTTCTTATAAGCCCCCTCCACCTCCTCCACCACTGTCCTCTCCCTTGTTCCTATGCAGAGCACTTGACAGCTTCATGGGTTGGGCAGATGAAGCTATATGGAAACACGTGACTGGGCTTGTAGGAGCGAGGCTTCATAAGTGTGAATACACAGAGAAAAAGAGCGGAGAGACGCTGGAGCAGCAGCAGCAGCAACCTGCATTCACAAAGCAGGAGCGCACTCCAAGAGCGACAAGACACATCTAGGCTTTAGACATTAGATAAACTTATGTCACATATTTTGACAAAGACATTTGTGACTGTCACGATAATGGTAGTTTTATTCTAACACATGCACGCTGCTTGCTTCTCCTTGTATGTAAAATCTGTGTTGGTTGGATGATGCGCTTCTGACTTGGATTAACGCGCGGTGATAAAGGGACATTGTGCGCACTTGGAAAAACATTATGTAAGGTAAAAAAAGAACTTTTCTTCTGTGAAATGTTTAATTACGGCTTTCAACATTGTTTTCCCGCTTATACTAGTAGTTTAAATGTTTTGTGTCCCAGCATGGAAGTATCAGCCCTTTGTTCTTTTTTTTATTGTGTAGATTCCTGAATACATTTGTGCTTCTTGAACCAGATTAACGACAAATCTACACTTCTGCATCGGTTATTAGACTTTCTAAAGAGCCTAATATTAAAATGACATTGCAAATTCTGCATACATCTAAATTGTGCAATAGCATATAGCCTATGCCGCTGTTAAATACCTCTTGTTAGTACAGCAAATTAGACTAGTATGAAATTTTAGCGTACAGTATCTGTTATATGGTTTTAGAGGTAATTAGAGTGTAACTGTTTTGCAATAGTGTTCCAGTCTGTACAGGTGTAGAGGAATTGCATTCTTTGTCTGCTTCTGCACCTCATAGAAAAAAAGAGGCATTTTTTTATTTTCAGCCTAATGTGTCTTGTATTTTAAGTTGGTTTTCTGTTTTGAAAAGTAAGCACACACAGATTAATCATTTTATGCATGTTGATAGGTGTCGGTTGCATGGTATAGTATTCATGCACCAGCTCTCAAAGATCAGATGTGGTTTATGCCCTAATCCAGCAACTCTTTAAAATGTATAAACACACATACAGTTGCACAAAACTATCAAAGATTCCAAATATTTCAAAATATTTGCAACAAGAAATATTTGCATAATGTGAAGGTTATCTCCTCTTAAAGACATTTTTAAATCAAAGGTGTGGAATCAAACATTGCACTGAGGCAGATACTGCGATCAAAATATGGATTGGATTATTTTTTAGGTTTTTAAAACATGTCTGAAATTTTTGTCATCAATTTGTAGGTTGTCCAGGCGTCATACACTGCAGTATTACCCTCAGACACAGCCATGAAATCTGTGCTGGAGGATGTGGCGGACACCACCTTCCGGACTATTACATCTGGTTTACAGTATCTGGGCTCCAATGATGCCAACTACGACGACCCCCTCAATGATGTAGACTTCAAGGGCAGTTTCTCTCTGCAGAAGCCCTTATCCGCTTTCCGCAGCAACTCCTTCCCAAACAAGGTACCTGCAGACGAGGAGCTCATCCTCAAGGGCATCCCCTTCTACCCTACTAATGCCACAGACTTGTTTGGCAACAGGAGCACGTTCAGAGATGAGACTAACAACATACAATGTGGGGAGAACTTTATGGACATGGAGTGTTTCATGATCCTGACCCCCAGCCAGCAGCTGGCGGTGGCTGTGATGTCTCTGACTCTGGGTACCTTCACGGTGCTGGAGAACCTGGTGGTGCTCTGCGTCATCTTTCAGTCCCGCACCCTCCGCTGCAGGCCGTCCTACCACTTCATTGGCAGTCTGGCTGTGGCTGACCTTCTGGGAAGTGTCATATTTGTCTACAGCTTTCTGGACTTCCATGTTTTCCATAGGAAGGACGGCCCAAATGTTTTTCTCTTCAAGCTGGGTGGAGTCACGGCGTCATATACGGCATCTGTGGGGAGCCTTTTCCTCACTGCCATTGACCGCTACATCTCCATACACCGGCCTCTCGCCTACAGGCGTATCGTGACACGGACCAAGGCTGTCATTGCTTTTATTGTGATGTGGACCATCTCCATCGTCATCGCAGCGCTTCCCCTGCTGGGATGGAACTGTAAACGTCTCAATTCTGTTTGCTCAGACATATTCCCTCTGATTGATGAGAACTACCTGTTGTTCTGGATCGGTGTAACCAGTGTGCTGGTTCTTTTCATTATCTACGCCTACATATATATTCTCTGGAAGGCACACCACCATGCTGTACGAATGCTGAGCCGCACCTCGCAGAAGAGCCTTGTTGTTTACTCAGCAGATGGGACTAAAGTGCAGACCACACGCCCCGAGCAGGCACGCATGGACATCCGTCTGGCAAAGACCCTAGTTCTTATCCTGGTGGTGCTGGTCATCTGCTGGGGCCCATTGCTCGCCATCATGGTTTATGACCTCTTCTGGAAGATGGACGATGACATCAAGACAGTATTTGCATTCTGCAGCATGCTCTGTCTGCTCAACTCCACTGTCAACCCAATCATTTACGCTTTGAGGAGCAAGGACCTGCGGCACGCCTTCCTCAGCTCCTGCCGTGCCTGCAGGGGCAATGCCCAGCAGTTGGACAATAGCCTCGAGTCAGACTGCCAGAACAGAAATGCCAACATTTCTGCCAACAGGGCTGCAGAGAGCTGCGTGAAGACCACTGTGAAAATAGCCAAAGTAACGATGTCTGTGTCCACTGAAACTTCTGCAGAGGCTGTCTAATTGGCCGTCACAGGGGAAACTGTGTAAATGTCATCTTCTCTCAAACAATGCCATTCAACACAATAAAGCAGAAGTTAGGTATTCCAGAGAAAAAAAATCCTCTACTCAAAGTATTGACTTACATTCTCACATAGACGCTTTTAGTGGGTGCATTATTTTGTGTCATTGTGTGAGCACATAGTGTGCCAAAGTGCCAAATGGTATTGCAAGTTCATAGAAAGGACTCAAGATTTGAAAGGATTATCAAAGACTATCATAAGTCTGCTGTTTACCATAGACTTCATGATATCCAGTTAGTGGAGGCATATTATATTTTTGTACTGTGAATTCAGGTTTTGAAACCAATATATCTTCATTTATGGGATAAGGGGCTACTGACATTGTTAATTGGAGATGTTTTTCTGTGTAATTTAAACTTAACTAACATGTGTCTTGCACCATTAATATAACACATTTCCGCACCATGACTTTCTACAGGCTTCATGTAGATGCAACTGACACGCATAAAGACATTTCTCTGAGGAAATTATATATAAAAAAATCCTAATAATCCATTTAACATGTCGCTTTTGTACTTCATCTGACAACACTCGGTGAGTGGCAAATGTGTGAAGAGATTTAGTGAAATGAGGGGTGATTCATGCTCAAGATTAAAAAAAACAACTACTGCATATTTATCACCATCACAATTAAACTCAAATGAGATGGAAGTAAATGAATTCACAGCTTTTGAGTATTTCATATCTGAAATGGCATTTTCTGTGGCGGTTGTACCTGTTGTCCATTTCTTTACTCGCTAGCTGTTAGACCTGTAGAGTAACGTGTCTTTGTTCAAGTGTATACCTAACAACTGTACAGTGTTTTCTTGCTAAGTAAAGTGTTCAAATGGACCCATTCAGCTGTATAGCTAACACAACACAACAACAATAACAGCAAGCTTCGGGCAAAAGCTTGAACTCTCAAAACTGAATTTGGACACAGTGTGCTGGTCACTACTGTAACAAACTGAAGTGGTTTCCGACTATTGCTGCTTTCAACAAATGTATGATTTTACTGGATTCAGCCTTGTATGTGTGTGATACCTTGTGACTTGGTGATATGTTTCCAACCCCAAGTCTTTTGATCATTGCAGTGAGTTGTTTTAGTGCTACTGTTGCAGCGGGGCATCATTTTGGAAAATAAAAGCAACCCATGCACAGGCCTAGTGAAGTATTTGGCGTAACTCTAAATAAAAATATGTCTGCTGTTAATTTTACTTATCTAAACAAAGAAACAGGAGTCTTTTCATTAGCTGGTAACTTGAATGGAAGTCTGTGTGTATGCATTGTGTGGAGAATCGACAACAGACCATACAAAAGAATCTAAGAACATGTGATGTAGTACTTTTAATCTAGAAATCTCACAGCACAATTGTTCTGTAGACGTTTATCTTGGTGTAAAGTTATCCAGACAGCTGTTAATCAGTATGCTTTGCTGCCTCTTGTATTATTGAGTATTGAAGATCAAAATGTCAACTGTCAAGTGGCTTCTGTACAGTGGTGGCATAATGAGAAATCTATGACTTAGAAACCACATTTCAGTCAAGTGCTTTTAGTATTGCTGTTTTCAAACTTTTAAATAAAGTCGCAGCTGGTTGTCATTTTGCCTGCAGTTATTTGATTGATTCTTTGATAGTGGGAAACAGGAGGTCACAGCTCATTTTGCGTAATTCATCCAACAATCCCTGAATCAAGAGGAACAGGCGCTGAGAGATGAACCCAAGCCCAGAGCTGATGGCAACTCAAAGCCATCAATGATGTTTTAGTGCCCCCTTGTGGAACAGCACATTGTCAATAGTGGCAGCCTCTCTGAGGAAAGAGGGCATTACATTTATTTTAGGCTTTGTTAGTATTACTGTGGTTCCTTCTTGTAACCCTTAAAGTGACAGTTTGCAAGAAAATGGCTGCCACAGCATCCCAGAAAGCAACACCTGCTCTGCTCTTATCAACTCTTGGCTCAGGGGGTATGGGAAATTGCAACATCTGTTCTCACAGATTGTGAACAGGATTTTGTTCATTAAGCCTACCAAGTACTCCAAACTAAGAAAAGTCATGAGGCAAGTTTACTCGACCATGTGTGAATGGCTGCATTAAAGGGGTTGAATACAACAGCTAAATAAATGAATAAACACAGTTTGGGACTAGAGCCAATACTGTTACTCGATTTATCAATTAGTTGATTAATCAGCGGCTACTTTTATAATGGTTTAATTCATTATTCAAGCAAAAAATACTAGTTTTCTTTGTCTTATGTGATGGGAAACTGAAAATCTTTGGGGTTTTGGATTGTTTGGTTAAACTTAAGCAATTTGAAGACGTCACTTTAGGCTCTAGGAAATTGTGATCTTCTGATATTTTTATATCGTACGAATAGTTGAGGACAAACTCAAAATATATAATAAATATAATAAAAATGATCATTTTCATTATCCAATAGATTTGGTAAAATTACAGCTTTATTCTGCTGTATAATGGCAGTAGTAGTGAAGTTCTTTATTATAATGGACATAAATGCTTTATTTTAGCAGGAGAACATGTTGAACGTGTTGAAATACCAGTGGCCCACATATCCTCCTACATTTTTGTACAGTTCAAAATATGTGTGTGACAGGGGTGATTGAGGAAGTGGTATTGATGGAAGAGACATGTCTCAAACTTTTGTGTGTGTGAAAGAGGTGGGACAGTTTCTAATAGAAACATACAAGCCAGGCAGGGTTTTGCAGCCGGAGTAAGATCTGAAGTCCAAGTACTTGTCTATTAAGTCATTTTATTTGATCAGTACTTAATCATCATATGCCTAATCACCCCACTTCAGAACTATTTATCTTTGTATAACTTAATTTACTTCCTTCTTAAATCTGAATTTGATCCATAGACAATTAGTTGACTACTACTAATTTTACAGACCTACATATTCTGTCTCTTATAATTTCAAATGATTTATTTTTCAGGCACCATTATAATGATCTCTTCTGAACCAGAAAGACTCAAGACCATGGATACACATTTAGTAGATTCGGTACTCATAAATACTGCTGATTAATAATATCAAATACCTAAACATTGGATTAATTCTTCTTTGTATTTGCATTTTAATCCAAACTGGCCTGGTTTCCAATTAACTTTAATCCATTTCTTATATGAATCAAATTAGAAAGGCTGAGTTTAGATGGTAATTGTTTCCTCATATTAACTAAATCCTCAAATAGTGTAATAGATTTGTTTGTAAAAAAACAAACGGTACGTAAAATTTAGTCTTCTTATAAATACATTTTAAAATTAGTTTCTGTATGTTAACGTTTTCAGCGAAACTGAAACTTTGCGGTGGTTTGGGGGTTTTCGTTAGCAAACAAAACAAATTTGAAAAAAAGCAGTTTCAAGGTTTTCGGGTAATGTAGTATTCGAGCTGTTAAAACAATGGGTGCCATCGGGAATAAAACTACAAGTACCAGCATGAGGCAGTTTTCCTGCGCATGCTCAGAACCGATTAAGGAGAACGGAATAAAAGGTAAGCTAGGCTGAACCGTTGTAGGTAGTAATCGGAACTAGTGCTATAACATCTGCAATCATCTGAGTTAATACAAATTTTATCCTAATTTATTTTATCCAGATTATTTCAAAATATAGTTGATAACTCAAACTCTATGACATTTATCAGCAGAAGTCAACTAGAGGCGAGAATAGTGCGTATTTCTCCGCATCCCGGAATCGCTGCTGCCGTTTGACCTAGCTAACGTGAGATAGCATTGGTAGCACAGACCGGGGCCCAGGTCAACGACTTTCCCACATAACATTTTAGTTTTTTTAGACACATTTCAGCGTGATGGCTTGTGGGGCTACTCTGAAGAGGACATTGGACTTTGATCCGCTATTGAGCCAGGCGTCCCCTAAGAGAAGGAGGTGCGCCCCGATCATGTCTCCGGTCTCTTCACCACAGAAATATCTGCGAATGGAGCCCTCGCCGTTCGGGGAAGTTTCGTCCAGGCTGACCGCAGGTAGGCATTTAAATCCACACTTTATATTTCAATGTTATGTCAAGTTTAGTATGGTAAAACATCCCTTATTGTGAATTGGGATACGTTAACATTTAACGCCAGTAGCATTTTGCATTTTCCCAGTCTGTAACAGTTACCGGTGTCCTCCTTGTGGGGGATGAAACAGAAACTCCACACGCAAACTAACAATGAATGTCGTTGTCAATGCTGCCTTTCAAGAAACGCATATTGTTATGGATGTGATCTGAATCTCTGTTGCCGCGTTGTAAATTCGGCATACACTATGTAGGCTATTTTTATATTTTTAGTATCTGCTGACAGTTTGGGGAAGTAACGTTAAAGTGTGGGAATAAAATTTCTCTAAGCTTTGTGTTGCTGCTGTGTAATTAATGGATGGATGTTGTGCTGCTTGCAGTAACTTACTCACTGAATTGGAGGATGATTTTATACTGTCTCTTTAAAATAAAGATCAGTGAGGTGAACTACTCATGCAGACTGTGATGAAGGCTATAAAGTGTTACAAAAAGGTTGGGAACCATTGTTTTTAAACGCAGTTTTATTTGGAAACTTGTAATTTTTGTTTGTCCCTTTTGTGCTGCTTTTGAACATTTTGCAAAAAAAAACATTCAGATTAAATTTATAGTAATTTATTTTGTGATTGCTTTAGCCTGATAACATGTGGAAGCAACAATTCCCAGAGGTGATAGTTTCACATTGGAAGAAAAAGTTACTAGGTTTAATATTGCTGTTATCAATTTTATCAGCTTTCTCACAGTCACCTCTGGAGGAAGAGTGGCAGATACTTGGTCATTATTTCATTCGGATACCTTTTTGTTTTGTCTGTCATTAAAAGGTGTTTCTCCAGAGGTAATGCATCATGACCTGCAAATACACAAATTCACACCGAGTAAGACTGTAAAAGTAATTGGTGTCTATTGTTATTGATCCAGATGTTTTCTTAAAATGTACGTTTAAAGATGCAAATGAGGCATTATCTAATGCTAACTTTTGGTGAGTTTCGTTTAGGAGTTTAGAACTACAGATGCAAATAAACAAAGTGTGGTTAAATAAACACCAAAATATGTTTTTGTTCTTTTTCCTTGTCTGATAGATGACATGTAATGGAAGCAAAACAACTCAAAATGTCTTGCCTGTAGTGTCTTTCTTTGTGTAAAGTCATGATCTATCTGAGGAATTCAGCAAGGCTACATGAAATTATCAAATTTGGGAATTCTGCAACAGCTGTCTCTGCATACAAATGCGTTACCTCTATGCGAAGATGTCACTTATATAATGGAGCAAATGTTTTTCTCTCTGTTCCAGAGCAAATTTTACACAACATCAAACAGGAGTACAAGAGGCTGCAGAAACGACGACACCTGGACAGTGCTTTCCAGCAGGCAGATGGCTGCTGTCCTCTGGACCTGCAGAACGTTCACAGTGGATCTGCCTTACCAGGTACGTAGCAACCAGTGGCACATGTCTAATGAGGTTATTGACTAGTTTTTACCTATTGACCGAAATCTATGCATTTTCTTATTTCTGACCATTTGATAAACAACATGTATATAACATTAAATAGAAAGGTATAATGTTAGTGTAATATAATTACATGTTGCACTTCATTTGGATAATCTGCCTACAGATACTTTATTAGTAGAGATTTAGCTGTGTCACAAATAAAACCATTTTCTGATATTAGCCTACACCACTGTGGTTAAGGTTTGATTAGTGCTACTGTTTGTGTATTCATTATAATTTCAGATAATGGTACAGGCTACTATAGCTTACCATTAGTAGCCTAACATTAATTCCAGTTGGACAAAAACAGCAGTTTCATTTTGTGGGTTGTTTTCAGTCATTAAATTATTGTGCAAGAAAAATGCTCAGTCTCTGAATTGTTTATGCAAAAATAAAAACTGTGCATACAGAATGACGAGTTAAACATTTCTAAAGTTTGCCTCAACCTTTTTTTAATGTTCCGCCTACTCCAGGCTGTGATTGGTTGGTTAACGAAAAGTGACTTTGACGAGCCACTATACACATGGCTGCATAAAGGCTCTGATTTCCCTGCGGAGATTAGCAGGCAGGCGAGAACGGGAACAGGTGAGCGTCACTTAGTGCCCAGAGAACCTGATCTGGAGAGGGCAGAGGAGAGAACTGGTGCCGGTACGCCAAAGACTAAAATGTAAAAGTGATAGTACCGGTGAACACCAGCACATTCAAGCATAAACGGCTTTAATATTGTGAGAAATAACAGGAAGTCATTAGCGCGAGTTTAGTAACGGAGCGTTCAGGCGCAGTTTAACCAACGCAGCAGCTGGTTTATTAGCGCCTGCTGCATGTGTAAAATACAGCGGCTGTGGATGAGACGAGAGCTGACTGCTGGAAGACAAGACGTTGTTTGATAAATGGCTATTAAAACACATTCGCAGAGGATTAGAAAGGTTGGGGGTTTTTTTTTTTCCCATTCTGATCATTTTGGCGCTGTGGATTTTCCTTTGCCGCTCGCTAAAACCTCTTTGGGCGGTGACACAAATTTCTCTATGCAGGAAAAACCCTGCCATCAACCTGCTGTTTGAACTCTGAATTTAAAATGTAATGTAGAACAAGGGTCTGCAGCCACAAGCCTTATGAATGTAGTTTATATACCATAATTTAGTGATCAGAAAACATGTTTAGTAGGACTGGTTGGTTAATATCTTGGCTAAGATGACAACATGCATACTATTGGCTGACCACACTGACTACATGCCTGATAAATCGGACTAAATAGTCGTTAGTCACCACTTTCTATATATATTTATTTATTTTTTATCAACCCCACTATGTGGGAGAAAAGTAAAATGGACTGATGCTCTAATGAGGAGTGTACATCAGGATGAGGAATGATTCACAATACACTCTGAATATACTGCCATACCTGCTCTGTGTTAAAGCTGTGCAATATATATTTTGATGAGACTGACCGACTTTAAGTGCTTTTGCTATGCTTAATGTCATCTGTCTTATAATTATCGTGATATTTACTCTCCTAACAGGTACGTCTTCCGGTGCCTCATCTCCTACCAGGAAAGAGCAGCCTTTATTTTCCCTCAGGCAGGTTGGAATGATTTGTGAGAGACTACTGAAAGAGCGAGAGGACAAAATCCGTGAGGAGTATGACGAGATACTGACGACAAAGCTTGCAGGTAGGATTTTGTCTTAAAATGGTGTGGAGAACAATTTTAGGTGTGTAATCATGCTGATTGTCAATAAGTGTTTGTTCTTCCAACAGAGCAATATGATGCGTTTGTCAAGTTCACGCATGATCAGCTGATGCGACGATTCGGAGAGCAGCCTGCCAGCTGTGAGTATATTTTTATTGTCAAACATTTGTCGCCATTAGTGGTCTCTGCAAAACGTGCTTCTGCCAGATTGTCTGTCTAGTGACATGGGGTCTCATTTATAAACGGTGCGTACGTACAAAACAGGGCTGGAAACGCGCGTACGCCACTTCCCAAGCAAAGGTTGTGATCTATATAAAAAAAAAACTTGATGGGAAAATGTGCATCCTGTAAGTTAACTCTGTGCGTATGCACATAAAGAGGAGAAATGGCGATTCACATGGCAGAAGGATGAAACAGTTTGAAATGAATAGGCCTACTATTGTGTAAAATAAATTGAAATATTACCTCTGAGTATTATAGGCTTAAAGCCTTTCTAAATAATCAGACACTCGTTTGATTGATTTTCCCTGAAGTGCGCAATTTAAAAAAAAAAAAAAAAAACTAAATTTAAGATAATTTGCGGCGCACAAAAAGAACCATGATTGAGGATAATAAACACAGATATCTGTTTCTGCAAAAGAACACATGTTGGACAGTTTAATCAGGAATCATTCATTCTTGCATGCATTGAAATTTATTCTCATAAATAAGGTGAACAGGAGGACAGATTACATTTAAATTAATGCCGTTTTCAATGCGTCAGTCGAGCAAATACGAGACCATAGTATCATATTGCCTATTGTTATCAGATGTTCGTTGCCTTATCGAGCCAAACGCTATACGCCAGCGTGTGGATGTGATGCGCTGCTTGTAAAAACACATTATAGAAAAATAACTCTATTTTATTGTCATTTACAACAAGTCAGTCATATTTCTTTTAACTCATCGGCAGCATTGTGAACGGGGGAATCCAAATTAGTACCTGGGTCATCCCGTCTTGCTTGTGTTTGTCCCCCTTCAGCCAGCTACGTCACTAATCAAGGGGGATGCCTGTTCCTGCAGATTGGTTATGAGGGGGTGGAGCTCCGTATAAGTATATGCTGATTAGAAACCTGCAAACATTTGCAGATTAAATATAGACATTTAGGAAAAGTTGAGTGTTAATACCATTTCTGAATTTGAATCGGACTTCCAAATTTAATCAAGCTGGACACTTGTTAAGAAAAATGTTTTACTTATTGATTCCAGGAAAGCAAAGTTTAGTCCTTCTGTTCTGCTATGTCTGTTGGGTAAAAGCCCATGTTACATTTTTAACAGCGGCCTGTAGCTTGCTGCCAAAAGCATTCCTAAGCATCACAAATAGGTAGTGATACAGCGATTATTGTCATAATTCAAGTTAAGCTGCTGAGTCAGCTCAGCATTAATGAAAACATTAATCTAGGGTTAGCATTACACTTGGTGTTTATGGTCTGTTATAAAGCCAGTATTTGTCATAAATCCTTGTGGTCCAAGTTTTACCTTATTTTTAACTGACTTCAGTTTAGAACAAGATTAATATTTCGTTTTGAGCTATTGTAGTACAACAAAGACAAATGTGTGCTGTAGTGATTTAATAAAAATAGTGTACCAATTTGAGAAAAGGGGACATTATTTCAGGCTAAAGCTTAATTTATACTGTTGCATCATGTCTACGCTGTAGCCTACGGCGTAACCTACACACATAGCCATGCATTTATTCTTGGTGCCTTGGTGTCACTGTCGTTATTCAATAACACCGCCAAAATGCTAGTTGGCAGTAGCGGTATAGCGTCCACTGTCTTGACTTTTGCCGGCCGAGAAAGCTAACTTGAATGGGTGTAAAATGATAAATGTGCAGCTCTTTTAGACTTCAAATGTTATCGACCCAGTGGATCACATTCTGATCGTGAAACAAGTCATTTCGCTGAAATATATTGATCGACTGTGTTGCAACCGCTGGCTTGGCTGCTAGTAAAATTTACTTGAAAACACTGAGCGCTACCTGTCGACTTGGAGGAAATGTGAGGCTATCCACCAGACCGATCAGAGTACTTGCAGTCCGTGTCACGTAGTTGCATTTTTGGGGAGGTGCACGTCAGGCAATATGTTGAGGCTCAACAGTGCGTTATGCGGTATTATCGCATCTTTCATCAATTAAGTAATTTGGTGCCATATAGCAGAGTAAGGGTGCCTGTATCTGTCTCCTCACTGCACAACGAGCCGCTAACAGCGACTTTATGGTCTATTTCTAGCTGCGGCGTGCTAGTCAACAACATTGCCAAGCAAACTCCTTTTTGTAGTTTGACCGTGTCTGTTTCACACGTAGCTATATTATATTGTAGTTATTTCGGCATCGGTTTGACCTGTCTTTTTGCTATTTAATCACAGCAAAATGTTTACTTTGGGTTTATAAAGCTGTAGTAATGGTCCTGTCTCTCAGGATCACAACATTAGTCCAACATCGCCGACCGCAATATGCTAACGCCAAGTTAGCTAACCTTTTAAAATAAACACTTAAACAAAACAAAACACGGCAGCACTTACAGCTTCAGAGTTTGAAGGTCACATACAGCCCATGGCGATCCATCCTTGAACCGTTAAATAGCTTGTTACGGTTGTGGAACTTTTGAAGCACTCATTTATTAATTTAACATGCCCTGAAGTGTACAGTATGAACATTGCGGTTGTTGCGGTGATTGCCATCCTTCGGGGTAGGCTTGACCATTAGCTCAGTATTTCAATTTTGCGGTTATTGAGACAGGCCTAATTGAAGGATCTGTCTTCCATCTCTTTCTTTTTTAATAGTCATTTATTAGCTGTTATCACTGATACTGACTTATCTACAAGTAGCTCACATCGGCACACTAATTTATCGGGCTCTAACTCGGTTTACCATCACAGGTACAGGAATAGTTAACGGTGGACGCAAAATGTTACAAAATGTCAAAGAAATCAGGTGATCCAATTTCACTTCTTGCTGCAGTTTATTCCATCTTAGTCAAGCAAAAGATCTAGTTGCCTTTTTTTTTTTTTTTTTTTTTTTTTTTTTTTTACCAAGCTCTTTTTCAAATTCCGGAGCATCCACAACGACACACTTCCAAGATCTAGTAAAGTTGGTGTGTTTGCCTTTTTATTAAAGAAGAGATGATAGATATATACTCCTTGCTTGTCTTCCACAGATGTTTCCTGAGTATCAGCTTCTGATATCGAGGAAAACAATTTGCTGCAAGCTACTCCAGGGACTCGGTGGGTCTAGTTGGACTTTTCTCCTAGCTGTGCCATATTGCCTCTCTGTGGACTCACTTCCTCAGGCATCAGTTAGTGGCATCCACGTTTGCTGTCTGCCAGAGTTAGGAGGGCTTCCTGCTGCCACCCTTCTCAAGGATTCTCTGTGACTCTACCAGTGGCCTCTTAACTGCCATGTCAATATTTATTTGGCTTTGTTCTGATGCCTTCGTAAAAGGCTGATTGCCACCACACACATGGCCTTTTAGAATTTTTTTTGTTTTTTTGTCAAATTTAGTTACTTCACAGAGGATGTTAGCTGTGCAGCTTCTGTATATGTACATTTTGAAAAAGGGATTGAACGTTGACGAGGGGTCAAACCAAGGTTGCCTTGAGACTAGACTCCAGGAATGGTCATCTTGGCTTTTTTCATCATTGTTTTAAACTGTACTTGTAATTACTGCTATTACATTTGTATACACTGTATTTTAATTTTTGTTGCTTGACTTTTGTTCATTGTATTAAAATTTCATGATTTTATTTGCTGTAGGTATAAAGGGGCTTTGATTCTAGAAAAGCAAACTAATAAAGTGTTTACACAAATGTTTTCCATGGATTTTTAATTTGTTGGCACCATCTTTTGAAGGGATTACACCAGAGGTTTTCAAAGTGAGGCGGGCCTCCACAGGGGGGCTCCAAACTGTTTCAGGGGAGGCTCAGTGAATGGAAGTGAAATAACATTACATTATTTATCAAAAGGAGATCTCACAGAATAACCTGTGGGGTTTGGTTAAAGAGTTCAGAGATACAGTAGTTTTGGGGAACTCCCATGTTATCAGTCAGAAACTAAATGATCTAGCTAGCACATATCTTTGTTTTATTTTTTTTAATGTACAGTTGCAGGGAAGAGTATGTGAACCATTTGAAATTACCTGGATTTCTGCATAATTTGGTCATAAAGTGTGGTCTGATCTTCTAAGTCAACAACTTGCCAACAAAATGCAGGATAAACGTAGGATGATGAGGTTTTGATGTTGGTGTGCTGTGCCGTTTTCCTCCACACAGGGTTGTGTGTTCCTTCCAAGCAACTTAACATAGCTTTCATCTGTCCAGAGAATATTTTGCAAGTAGAACATCCAGGTGCTCTTTTGCAAACTTCCGACGTGCAGCAGTGTTTTTTTGTTTGTTTTTTGGACAGCAGTGGCTTCCTCCGTGGTGTCCTCCCAACTCTGTTCTTGTTTAGTGTTTGACATTTTTTGTTTGTCAGTTTTGGCAAAGTTTTCAACAAAGATGTTGGAATGTTCCAGAGATTTCTCTTAATTCTTCAGCTGACACTGTAGAACTCGTGGTTCACATTAGGCAATGCTTCGTGAGAATAGCAAAATTGAAAATGTGTGTTTTTTTTATAGGGCAGGGCAGCTCTAACCACCACCTCCAATCTCATGTCATTGATTGGACTCCAGGTTGGCTAACTCCAATTAACATTTGGAGAAGTCATATGCCTAGGGGTTCATACTTTTTCCTCCCTGCACTGTGAATGTTTACATGGTGTGTTCAATCAAAACATATAATAGGGGTCATGCACAACCAACTTCTGCATTCTGGAAAACGGGTCGCATCACTTCTGGTTATGGCGCTGTTTTACACGAGATGCTGTGAAGAATTACCAAAGATGAGCATATCAAATGTGAGCCAATTTTGATCAAATTTAACCACATTTTCATAGGTTTTACACCTGTTACTCTAAAAATGATAAAAAAAGATGTTTTTGGAGCATACACAGGTCACAGATCTAAGAGGAAAGCCGAGATCAACTGTTGCAATGGTACGACTTTGTTATTTGTGTCCAGGAGGATAAGTTGGTACAGCGTATCCATGTTGACCCGAAGGTAACAGCAGTCATCAGAGAGAGTGGACCAGTTTTACTTGATGCAGAAGTACCTGTCTGTCTCCAAAAGATTTCGCTGATTGATGCAACTCTGTGATTGTTAAAGAGGAGATTTGTTCATAGGTACTGTATATTTTGCAGTGAGGCGGTGGTTAGCACTGTTGCCTCACAGCAAGAAGGTCGCGGCTTCAAACCCTGGTTGCCCCGGCCTTTCTGTGTGGAGTTTGCATGTTCTCCCCTTGTCTGCGTGGGTTCTCTCCGGGTGCTCCGGCTTCCTCCCACCGTCCAAAGACATGCGGACTAGGTTAATTGGTGACCCTAAATTGTCCTTAGGTGTGAGTCTAAGCGTGAGTGGTTGTCTGTCTATGTGTGGCCCTGCAATGGACTGGCGACCTGTCCAGGGTGTACCCCGCCTTGCGCCTGATGCCAGCTGGGATTGGCTCCAGCGCCCCGCGACACCGTACGCAGGATAAGTGGTTGACAATGAATAGATGGATGGATATTTTGCAGTGAATATAAAGAGAAAAATGTTTTCTTCAGAAAGATTTTTGATTTGTCAATGACAAACAATTAAAGCATTTCATATACAACTTCATCTCAACATCTCATAGTGACTGTATACACTGCTCAAAAAAATAAAGGGAACACTAAAATAACACATCCTAGATCTGAATGAGTGAAATAATCTCATTAAATCCTCCTTTCTTTACATAGTTGAATGTGCTGACAACAAAATCACACAAAAATTATCAATGGAAATCAAATCTATCAACCCATGGAGGGTTTACTGTGAGCTGTGATCAATGATTGATGCTGCGGCATTTGCAAAGAAAAATGCCGCAAGACCAGGCAAAAATGTGGTTCCAAGCAACTGCGGCTGCCGGACTCGGCCCCTGCAGCCGCCTTGCTCCTGCAAAGTTTTAATGTAATGTGACATGGTGACGTTTTGCAGCATCGGCGATAGTTGGACAACATTTCTAACCAACCCAGTAAAATCTTTCTTTAAAAAATATAAACTGAATGTTGAAACTGAGTGTTCTTTAAAGCTGCACAGGAAAATGTTTCCAACTTATTTTGGAACTGTTGTCACACTGAGAAATTCTGGTCAGACATGTTGGAGTTCATTCAGACTCATTTCGGATATTTCTTTTTGTTTTAAGGATGTTTTCTTTGGTCTTTTTGATTTCAGGGAGGATAAAAAAGGACTATATTTCATAACAAATCTGTTTTTCTTACTTGCCAAATACCATATCCACAAATGTAAATTTACTGGTTCCAAACCATTGTTCCTTGTCTTTATGAACTAGATGCATAACATGGACTCCATAAAATATTCAGAAAACTGCAACGCTCAAAGGACTGTAGAACTATATTCAACACTTGTGACCTCATGGAAGTGTCTGATATTGGAACTCGAGAACTCAAGTTAGTGCTTTAACCTGGGCTTTTTAGTCAGAAAGCCTTAATGAATGTTAAATTATTTGTGTACCCCTGGAGAATGAAATATTGTATGTCTTTATATGTTGTGTCTTTATATGTTGCAGATATATGCTGACATTTTCAATAAAGTCAATTTAAAAAAAAACATTTCTAACCAGCCACTGCGACCATTATTTCATAATAAATCTTATGTTGTTTCTGGCAAAATTTCATATACACAAATGCAAATTTACAAACAAAAAAACTCTATTTATAGTCTTTGACAAAGAAATTGAACTTTTAGAACAATTCGTCTTCTCTTTAAACAAAAAGGCTCTTAAGGTATTTAATATCTGTCGCCTACTCACTTGAAGGTCTTTCTGTGATACTCTTTTTTTCTGTTATTTTATTTTATTGTTGCTAGCTATATGTACCTCTGTATCTCTTATGTGTTGAAGGCCTATGTATTCTTGTATGTTGTCTTGTTAATACTTTTAAAGAGAGAGAGAAAAAAGCATTTCTAACCAGCATGCCTTATTTTAAGTAATAGTCTGAGCTGCAGGCGACTGTAGGGGCGGGGTATAAAAACACCGCCGTCAAGTCGGACACACTTTACTTGCGTGAGCGTGTGGTATTAAGTAAAGTATGCTCTATGTATCCTTATCATTGGAAATGCCTACTGAAATATACAAAAATTTTTATAAAATTCTATTAAATTTCATATGGAGGAATAAATGTAATTATTTAGAAAAATGTATCCTATGTAACACAAAAAGAAATGGAGGTCTGGAGGACTTAAGTTTTGAAACATTAAACAATACTTTCAAAATTAAATGACTAACTAAGTTAATTAAAGAAAAAGATAATATTTGGAACACCTTCCCTAAAAATGTATTTAATTTAATGAGCGGAATTGAATTTGTATTAAAATGTGACTATAAAATCGGTTAACTACCTGTAAAGTTATCAAATTTTCATAAACAAGCTCTGCTGGGCAGCTGGAAGTTAATTTTACAAGCATAATTTTTCACCAACTACATTTGGAACAACAAGAATATTCAATATAACAATAAATCACTAATTATGAGACATAGGTTGCCAATGGTATTGAATTATGTAGGACCAATTAAAACATTAAGAACAAGAAGGCAATCAAGAATAACTATGTGTACTTTTGGACAGTTGATATATTATTTTGAATCCACTCTACTATTTTATTTATTTTGCTACCTCCTGCTTTTGTTTTTATTTATGTATTTTTCTCTTTTTATACATATACCCCTAATTGTTTTGTGTTTATAATTTCAATAAACATCTGAATTTTTTATTTTTTAATTTAAGCAGGCTGTGTTTTTCCTGCTCTTCTTCTTCTTTATAGAATTGTATTGGCGGTTACAATTCCATGAAGAAAAACAACTAATTGGTGCTTTACCGCCACCAACTGGTATGTGGATCTTAAATCTAATCTTAAATCAAAGTTTATTCTTTCCATTAGGAGATTTTAGATCAGTTGCCTTCTTTTTTCCTCATATTTCTGACAGTGTATGACATATTCTATTGGCTCTTGTTGCCCACAGTAATCACAACCACCTGTGTTATGTTTACCTATAAAGTGCTGTTTAATCCAGTGTGTCCAAATAATACACTCTTTAGCTCTGTAAGCAGTTGCCTGCTCCGTGGTGAAGACAGAGGCCCTGTGTTAAAAGAAACTTTAGCCTCTCCGGGATATTCTAGTAGGCTACAGATTTGACAGCTCTAGGTATACAGGTGCTGGTCATATAATAGAATATCATCAAAAAGTTGATTTATTTCAGTAATTCCATTCAAAAAGTGAAACTTGGATATTATATTCATTCATTACACACAGACTGATATATTTCAAATGTTTATTTCATTTAATTGTGATGATTAAAACTGAGAACTAATGAAAATCCCAAATTCAGTATCTCTGAAAATTAGAATATTACTTAAGACCAATACAAAAAAGGATTTTTAGAAATGTTGGCCAACTGAAAAGTATGAACATGAAAGGTATGAGCATGTACAGCACTCAATACTTAGTTGGGGCTCCTTTTGCCTGAATTACTGCAGCAATGCGGCGTGGCATGGAGTCCATCAGTCTGTGGCACTGCTCAGGTGTTATGAGAGCCCAGGTTGCTCTGATAGTGGCCTTCAGCTCTTCTGCATTGTTGGGTCTGGCGTATCGCATCTTCCTCTTCACAATACCCCATAGATTTTCTATAGGGTTAAGGTCAGGCGAGTTTGCTGGCCAATTAAGAACAGGGATACCATGGTCCTTAAACCAGGTACTGGCAGCTTTGGCACTGTGTGCAGGAGCCAAGTGCTGTTGGAAAATGAAATCTGCATCTCCATAAAGTTGGTCAGCAGCAGGAAGCATGAAGTGCTCTAAAACTTCCTGGTAGACGGCTGCGTTGACCTTGGA
>NC_060159.1:19746182-19753096 GCF_021292245.1 Micropterus dolomieu
CGACAGCTGAAACCCATGTCTTGCATACGTCTGTGCGTGGTGGTTCTTGAAGCACTGACTCCAGCTGCAGTCCACTCTTTGTGAATCTCCCCCACATTTTTAATGGGTTTTGTTTCACAATCCTCTCCAGGATGCGGTTATCCCTATTGCTTGGACACTTTTTTCTACCACATCTTTTCCTTCCCTTCGCCTCTCTATTAATGTGCTTGGACACAGAGCTCTGTGAACAGCCAGCCTCTTTATCAATGACCTTTTGTGTCTTGCCCTCCTTGTGCAAGGTGACAATGGTCGTCTTTTGGACAGCTGTCAAGTCAGCAGTCTTCCCCATGATTGTGTAGCCTACAAAACTAGACTGAGAGACCATTTAAAGGCCTTTGCAGGTGTTTTGAGTTAATTAGCTGATTAGAGTGTGGCACCAGGTGTCTTCAATATTGAACCTTTTCACAATATTCTAATTTTCTGAGATCCTGATTTGGGGGTTTTCATTAGTTGTCAGTTATAATCATCAATATTAAAAGGAATGAACACTTGAAATATATCAGTCTGTGTGGAATGAATGTATAAATTATACAAGTTTCACTTTTTGAATGGAATTACTGAAATAAATCAACTTTTTGATGATATTCTACTTATATGACCAGCACCTGTAGTTGTATTTGATCTGAACCTGAGTTACCTTTAACTTTCCCCTCAATTGCCGAATAGGATGTTGGATAGGCGAGGCCATACTGTCGGGAGCAACGGAGAATATAATCGAGCAAACCCTTTTCTAGTTGCTGACGTTGTTAGCGAGCGAAGCCTGTGATTGGAGTTTAGAGGAAAGCGGCGTGGCTAAAGGAGGAAGTAGTTGTAGCTGCGTCAACGTGAACAGATCATACAGCATTTGTGGGAAATTTTGCAATAAGTCTTTCATTATACTGTGTCTGCACGTGTAAGAAACATGGCCTGTTTCTTCAGAAGAAGTATTGCAGAAAAGGTAACGAGGCTGAAAGTCTTGAAGGATGACACTGTGAGCTAATGCTAAGTTAGCAGCATGCCTTGACCCTGGAGGAAGTGAAAATAATAGGGAGGCAGGACTGACTTGCACATAACGGTTTACCTATGCACTATAAACTTACCTCACACTTGTGTGCATTTAAATGTTGTAGTGTTTTTTGGTTTGTAGCTGGGTAGGACGCTGCAGCAGTCTGAGGATGCCTTCATACCAGCCCTGTCAGCAGTCCCAGTTTTTAAGAAACAGTTAAGTGTGACTGTGTCTAACATTAATTCTGTTTGAGTTGTACATTGCATCTCATGCTGGTCTGTTAAATTGTCCTGAACCTTGTACTCCTCAGTGCTGGTGCTGACTTCAAATTGTCAATCAGCGCATTACGAAGCAGTGAGATTTTACCATCCGGTGGTGACATTCAGCTGCAGACACAAGACTTGGCCACTCAGGTATGAGTGTATATTCATCTTGGAGGAAGCTAAAGGCTAAAACAGATCAGACATGTCGACGTGCTTTTCACCACGCTGTTGTAATCTCACAAATAGTTTAGTAATTTTATGACACAACATATTGAGCACAATTTCTTTACTTTTGTTTTTTTGTGACAAGGCAAAGAAACAACAAATGAAGGCTCATGTTTCATTACATTTGTTTGGGAGTCAGCTTTTATCCAAGGCAATTAACATTTTTCCGCATGCACATATATTGGCAGCAGTTTGGGGTTCAATGTTTAGTTCTGGGACACTTCGGCATGTGGTCTCCAACCAGCTCTACCAGCTGAGCTACAGCCATCCTGGTAATCTTGATTCCTTGTAACTTAAACTTCAGTTTCCATAAAACCAAGTGTTTCAGTATCAGCGTATTAAGAGGATACTTACTTAATAGATTTGAATGTGTTTTTGTAACTTATAAAACAGACTTCTATAATGACCTTCCTTTTGGTGTTCTTCAGAAGATTGTGGGGGTAATTGCTGCTCAGTCAGAAAGCTGCAGCCACACTCGTAACAGGGACTTCAAAACGAGAGCATATCACTGCACAGCTGTCCTTAAATTACTTAATGGGCTTCCACAATGCACCAGAATCAAATTTAAAGTTGTCTTACATGTCTATAGAGCTCTGAATGCTCAAACACATGTCAGAGTTTGAATTGTGTATGAATGTGTATGTAATATAAACTCTTCTTTGCCGTTTCACCTGCAACCAAAATCACAAAGTTGACTGAATATTCCTCTCACTTTATTTTCGTAGCTGCACTGTAAGTTCATTCTGCTTAACGCATATCCTTGTATTTTACTTGAAATCTGTCGAAGAAATATTGTGGCCTTAGCCTAGAACAACAAATCTGTCTGATGTTTAGACTCCAATGCTACGTCATATTGGAATCTATCACTATCCATGTGTTGTACTCTAATCTGTGGACCAGTGAGTTATTGTAAACATTCTTGTAACACTCAACCTTGTAAGATTCCCAGAGAACACCGATATCTGCTAGCCTGACACTTGAGCTACTGTCTCTACCTTATCAGTCTAACTGTCGCCTCCCTAACAAGGATAGTTACATGTGAGAAATAACTAGAGCTGGAAGGTCAGTGAGCACTTGTGGAGTCAGCTAAGGACTCCAAGCTTGACCTGTCTTTCCTTTCCCTGTTACATCAATTAAGCCCCCTAAGAAATATCTCCAACAAAACCTGCTTTGTATTTTCCAGTTGAAACAGGACAGTGTGGTGGAAGACATATCTGCGGGATGTGGTGTGATCAACTTTAAAGTTAATCGCAAACTTCTTGTCCAGGTTTGTCAGTTGGCTTACCTACTGTGGTGAAAACAACTCTTCTTGACTGCATCTCCTGCGATTATAATCTGCTACATCTGTTTTAGAAAATGTTGGAGCCATTTGGAAAGGAGGAGGATGAGAAATTTGGCTTAAAAAGTGAACTTTTCAATAATCTCAAGAGAGGAACAACATTAGTGGAGTTTAGGTATGTTAGACAAGTTTTTGCATATCTTTTTTAACACTACAGGTTATGTCTTCCCCTTATAGACTGTGAATGAATGTATTTTCATGTTGCAGCTCTCCAAATATTGCCAAAAAATTCCATGCTGGACACTTGAGATCTACAATTATTGGTGAGTTTTGGATTTTGAGTTAATTTATTCAGTACCTGAAGCTAAAACAGTTATATTGATGAATATGCATGTGAGACACTGTGAAATAGATCCTGATCATGAAACAGATCATGATAAATGGCACAAAGAAAAATGAAGGGAACCTTATCAAAAATGCATGTAAATTTTAACATTAGACGATAAATATCAATATCAAAAATCCTTTATCGGTTTACTGTAAACTTACGTTTTGAATTTATTGTAAAGTCAGTCAACTGGACTAAAAAAAAAATCATCTCCCTCTCCAGGTAACTTCATCGCTAACCTAAAGCAGTCCCTTGGAAACAATGTTATTCGAATGAACTACCTCGGAGACTGGGGTATGCAGTTTGGTGAGTAAATTACACTCAGCAGGTGTCCTCTGCACTCAAAGTCCCAATTCTAGTGACAAAACAAGTTTTCCCTCTTGGATTTCAGGTTTGCTAGGAGCTGCGTTTGGCCAATTCGGATGTCAGGAGAAACTGAAACAGAATCCCTTACAGCATTTGTTTGATGTGAGTTTGGATAAAGACAGACAGACACACACTAATCCTAATCACAGAGAGCCGCAGTGGCTATAATTTATTTAAGGAACTATTCGGCAAGTGGAATGAGTGTGTTTTCAAAAAATGGTGTTAGTTGTTTGCTTAAAAAATTTGGCTGACGTGTCAGGTGAACTGCCACCCCACCACCATCAACCCACTCCTGTTTTCGTGTCACATGGTGTAAATGCTGTTAAAAAAAGGGCGTTTCTTTAACATTACCATGCCGGTTTGTTAGTATTTGGCATTCTTGTCTTGCAGGTTTATGTTAAAGTGAACAAGGAAGCAGAACACAATGAGGATATGAAACAGGCTGCCAGAGACTTCTTTAGACAACTGGAGCAGCATGAGAGCGAGGCTGTGTCGTTATGGCAGCAGTTCAGAGAGATTACAGTGGACGAGTATCAGCGCGTTTACAAGGTGCAACCAGCCGGACTGAATTACAGCATGACTCCTAAACTCTGAAATATCAGTAGGAGAAATATACTCAACTGTTATAATGAATGATTCATTTAAAATCTTTTCAGCGGTTAGGGGTCCGCTTTGATATTTACTCCGGGGAGTCCTTCCACCACGATCAAGCCCAGGAGGTGGTGCAGCAGCTGCAGAGCCGAGGCCTGTTGAAAACCTCTGAGTATGTAATGGATTTTAACCAAGAACCCTTTAACTAGTAGGCCAGCTATGTGCTCCCAGTCGGTTTATTTGGGTTTCCACTAAAGTGCCACTATTTGTACTTACTTTACTATAATTGGACTATAACTTAATGAGTAATGTTAATGTTTTGTTGGCTGTCACTGATTTTGTATGTGCGTGTTTTGATGTATCGGGTGTTGAAAGTATTGGCAGACCATGTATGTATTTATTATTATTACGATTTTGAAAATGGGGCAGTTAATATACGATTTTTCTTGTCCCTGATCCTTTCTGACTAATGAATTCGCTTTCGTTTGTTACACACCACATTATATATTTTGTGTTATCAGCTGATTTTAGCATATGTCAGATAAATCCTTATCCTTAGCGTATGTGTTGCAGCCTTTTTATATACAGTCTATGGCTGCAGCACAGAAATACCAAAGATATGTTTCAGGTAGTTTAGAAACTGTGTCCCTCTACAGTTTGCGCACCAGGGAGCAGTGACAAATAAATTTTTTCAAATGGAAAATTTCAGTTGTAGAGAATTTGGATAAGTATGTGAAGAAGTGTGAGTTTTCCAGTGTTTGCCTACTTACATTATCCATACTTAAATTGTAAAATAATTTTACAGGTGTAAAAATAACTGAATGAATGCCCTTTTTTTGCAGTTGAGATCGATGCATTATAAAATAAATGGCAGCCGATCCTGAGCTCACATGGATCTCATGGTTACTGCTGTATTTACAGGAGAGGAACAGGTGTAGTGGATCTTTCCCCTGCTGGAGACATGAGCAGTGTCTGTACGGTGCTCCGCAGTGACGGCACAACGCTCTACATCACCAGGTCAGGAGCTGTGGAAGTGGTCAATTAAAATACTAAAACAATTAAAATGTTTAATTTTGCAACCGTGCTGTCTTGCCCTGGAGAAAATACTGAAGCGACCCACTGGTTCATAGTTTATATGATGTCATAGAAGTTTGTTTAAAAAGCCCATTCTGAAAGAACACTAAACATATACAATAAAAATGTATTTATCAAATGATAACTGTTATACATAAATCATGACTTTTGAAAGTGGAAGTCACGATAATAGATTAATTTTCATTTCCTGCTTTTCAGAGATCTTGCTGCAGCCATCGATCGAACAGAAAAGTACCATTTTGATGAGATGATTTACGTGGTAAGGAAACTGGTGCACTCAAGCTCCTCTACATCTATTTTTAAAAAATGTTACATTGCTGTCCTTTTAAGACATGTTGAAATAAGACATGACTTATTTACTCTACAACACGAGCTACAGTAGTGAAAGACATGGAATTAGCATTGCAGTCATAAGTGAGTACATAATGGTGCTTCACTTATCGTCAACATTATACACTGCTCAAAAAAATAAAGGGAACACTTAAACAACACAATGTAACTCCAAGTCAATCACTATCCTGTGAAATCAAACTGTCCACTTAGGAAGCAACACTGATTGACAATCAATTTCACATGCTGTTGTGCAAATGGAATAGACAACAGGTGGAAATTATAGGCAATTAGGAAGACACCCCCAGTAAAGGAGTGGTTCTGCAGGTGGTGACCACAGACCACTTCTCAGTTCCTATGCTTCCTGGCTGATGTTTTGGTCACTTCTGAATGCTGGCGGTGCTTTCACTCTAGTGGTAGCATGAGACGGAGTCTACAACCCACACAAGTAGCTCAGGTATTGCAGCTCATCCAGGATGGCACATCAATGCGAGCTGTGGCAAGAAGGCTTGCTGTGTCTGTCAGCGTAGTGTCCAGAGCATGGAGGCGCAACCAGGAGTGAGGCCAGTACATCAGGAGACGTGGAGGAGGCCGTAGGAGGGCAACAACCCAGCAGCAGGACCACTACCTCCACCTTTGTGCAAGGAGGAGCAGGAGGAGCACTGCCAGAGCCCTGCAAAATGACCTCCAGCAGGCCACAAATATGCATGTGTCTGCTCAAATGGTCAGAAACAGACTCCATGAGGGTGGTATGAGGGCCCGACGTCCACAGGTGGGGGTTGTGCTTACAGCCCAACACCGTGCAGGACGTTTGGCATTTGCCAGAGAACACCAAGATTGGCAAATTCACCACTGGCGCTCTGTGCTCTTCACAGATGAAAGCAGGTTCACACTGAGCACATGTGACAGACGTGACAGAGTCTGGAGACGCCGTGGAGAACGTTCTGCTGCCTGCAACATCCTCCAGCATGACCGGTTTGGCGGTGGGTCAGTAATGGTGTGGGGTGGCATTTCTTTGGGGGGCCGCACAGCCCTCCATGTGCTTGCCAGAGGTAGCCTGACTGCCATTAGGTACCGAGATGAGATCCTCAGACGCCCTGTGAGACCATATGCTGGTGCGGTTGGCCCTGGGTTCCTCCTAATGCAAAATAATGCTAGACCTCATGTGGCTGGAGTGTGTCAGCAGTTCCTGCAAGAGGAAGGCATTGATGCTATGGACCGGCCTGCCCGTTCCCCAGACCTGAATCCAATTGAGCACATCTGGGACATCATGTCTCGCTCCATCCACCAACGCCACGTTGCACCACAGACTGTCCAGGAGTTGGCGGATGCTTTAGTCCAGGTCTGGGAGGA
>NC_060159.1:19753196-19768073 GCF_021292245.1 Micropterus dolomieu
CGTTCCCATAGTGTCGTAACCGACGCAGTTCGAGTTCCCTCGAAGGGGAACGTCTCGGGTTACGTATGTAACCCTGGTTCCCCGAGAAGGGGAACGAGAGACTGCGTCGGCCCGCCGCACCTCTCTCCCCGCCTGAAGCGCCTGCTTCATAGTTTAAGCTAATGATGAGTGTGTACAGGTGGGCTTTATACTCCTCCGGTTATTCCGTCACACCGTACCATTCTAGCAACAAGCCAATAGGATTGGAGTGATTTCATTCACGTTCAGACCTGCTTCGCCTAGAGGCGTTCCCATAGTGTCGTAACCGACGCAGTCTCTCGTTCCTCTTCTCGGGGAACCAGGGTTACATACGTAACCCGAGACGGCTTGTGCTCCCCAGATCAATACGTGAAAAACTGTTCCAGTTATAAGTTAACAACTATTTGTGAAAAACGCTAAAAACAGGAAGTGATATATGTCATATGTTAGGTTTGGAACGGCCGATCGACAGCAAACTTGGAGCACTTATGTGGCATGGCCCCCTGAGAGCCTCTGCAAAGGATTGTGCAGCTGGCCCCTAGGTGGTGCTATTTAACCCGGAAAATTAGTTCCTCTATAACCACAATCGCATTGACATAAAAGTTGAGGCAAATTATTCAGCATGGTCCCCTGACTCCATGGACCAAAGTTGTCCCTAATGTGCCCATAGGTGGCGCTGTTATTGCAGATTAAAGTCGGCAGAAAAAATCCCATTAACTTACATACATTTTATATCTCCATAACCACAAGTCCGATTGATACCAAATTTGGGTGATTTGTTTCCCATGGGCCCCTGATCACACCTGAAAAATTTCGTGCAATTCGACTTAAAGGTGATGGGAAAATCACATTCATTTAAATGGGATTTGAACCAACAAACATTTTGCCTCATAACTACACACCACTACATCGCACATTCAAAAACCTTATGTCTGCATGTTTGGGAGATACTGCCGATTCGTATGGTAAAGGACACGCCTATGTGCGATGACGTTTTCATTTAGCTAAATCGTGAAAACTGAAAAACCTATTTTAATTAACTCCTCCCAAACGCAAGTCTGATTGGCACCAAACTTGGCACGGACCATCAGTGGATGAAGCTGATACAGGCTTGTGCTCCCCAGATTGATATGTGAAAAACTTATAAGCTAACAAATGTTTGCGAAAAACACCTTCAAACACAATGTGATGTTATTTCTAAGGTTTGGAACGGCCGATCGGCACCAAACTTGAGGACCTTCTGTGGTATGCCTTCCTGATGAGCTGTGCAAAATTTTGTGTCAATCGACCTCTAGTTGGGGCTATTAATCGTATATATAATAACTCTCCCATAGACAAAAAAATAATTTTTTATCTCCTTAACTGCAAGTCCCTTTAATTTTTAACTCTGGTCATTTATTCTCCACAGCCCCCCCGAGCTGCGGCGGGGCGCCCAGGTCGACTCGTGGGGCGGCTGGTGCTGGGAGGCTTGGACCCCGCTTACAACTGCTTGCAGTTCTAGTTTGTTTTGTTTTTATATTTCAAAGTTGAGAATGTTAGGTGAGACTTCTTATTCAAGTCAACAATTTTGAATTTAGTTTTTATGATTAGATTATTATTAGTAGTAGTAATAGTAGTAGTAGTAGTATTTCAAGTGTTAGTGTTTCTCAATGTAATTGATCAAACTGGGTCTTATTGGTGTGCCACGGTACTGTATAAGGAAACTAAAAAAAAAAACTGTGATAATAATGATGGCTACAGAAGCATATTGCATTCACCAAAGAAAAAAAAATAGACACCATATCTCGTAATTATGACAAAATATCTTGTACTTATGAGAAAAGTTAAGGAAGCCTAGTTAGGCAATCAGTCATCGTTTGGAATACATTTTTCCATCAATGATCAACCCTTCCAGGCCCCTAGGCAGCCCAAAACCATGATTCCACCTCCACCATAATTCACAGTTAAGATGAGGTTTTGATGTTGGTGTGTCTTTTTTCCTCCACACATAAAGTTGTGTTCTCCTTCCAAACAAATAAATGCCATAAGGGCCATCTTCCTGATGTACTCCTGGATCTTTGTTTCATCCTGGACAGTGGTTTTGACACTCACTAGCCCTTGGCTTCCCTCACTCTGCCTAGTACAGACTCAGGGTGCTGGATTTGGGTGAAAGTCTCCATGCATTGTGAGGAGCTTTCTTGTCTTGATGCAAGTGGCCTCTATCTCCTCCTTTGGCCAGTTTATTACACCAGCGGGTTATCTGATGAGTGGCAAGGTGTATGTGCTGATGGCTCAGTTCTTGTTCTTCCCATTTATCTGACTTTTCAGGACTTGCCGTACTCGGTCGGTGTCGGTATTTCGCTGCAGTGGATTTCCTTGCTGCCTTTTCATAGTTAGCTAGGTACCGGAAGCTGTCCTAAACATCTGCAATGTTGCCTTCTGGTATTTCAACCCTCTCGGTTCTGATCGTTTTCCCTCTTCTTGATTACATCCGACCACACTTGTCCAGTCCGAATGACATTCCAATGTTGTTGCTGTAAATTGTGGTAGTGTGGATAAATGAGTCGATGTGTCAAACTGTTATCCATAGCCAGTCCTTGTGATGATCTGGCTGAGGGGGTTAAAGGACAACTCGTTAATCTTGATCATTATACCTTTGTGAGTACTGTCTATAGAAAAAAAAAAAAGAGCCGGATTGGTGCTTGCAACACGGAGCTGCTACAGCTAGTGCCCAGAGTTCCCACTCAGCTAAATCGGCAGTTATGGGGGCATATACATAAAGAGTGTCTTTGTGCCTCTTAACAGACACAAAATGCAATTAAAATGTGTCCTACATGAACAGGGCCCTTACATGACAACAAGATGCGTTTAGCAACTTATCCATTGTTTAAATTCACCTAAATAGTGTTTTAGACGGCTAGCTGTAGTCTTGCGCTGAAGTCCCGTGGGAACTCAGTTGTTGCCGGAAAAAGGTAAATAGCAGTGTGCAGGTGGGAGGAGCGTAGTGTGTGAAGAGTGAAGATCGGAGTTGCTCACAAGTGAAGAAGCTTGGAGTAACGTAACTATGGAGAATATAGAAGATTTTGAACACATGGAAGAGGCTTTTGAGTTTGATGGTCGTCCTTATTTATTTGAACCCGACTATACAGACGAAGAACTAGCCTCAACAGTTTGAAAGGAGGAGACAAAGAGGGGCAACTGGCAGATGGAGCATATACTTCAAGGACACGGATTTCGGACAACTGGTGGTGTTTGTGTGGGTGTTGTGACCCAATGCCTACCGAGGAAGAAAGCCTGTGCTGTAAAGAGTGGGATCTCATACAGCCAGGTAACGAAAAATGTGTCACATGTACCGAGGAATTGCCTGCTCTTATCCAAAAGGCAGTCCTGGACACTTTCTTCTTTGTTCCTAAAATAAACTGGAAGAGACGTCCAAAACCGGAGGGACTAAATGGGCAGCTATCCATAGTGTGAGTTGAATATCTGATTACATGACATACCTTTCCCTTAGTCATTTTATTAGTATTTAATTTTTTTTTGGTGTAAATACATTAGCCACTTCGCTAGTGAAATGACCAAACGTCTGCTCTCTCTGCCCCCACCCCCTATAGCCAATGCAGACTGGTGGCCTACCATGTTGTGCTAGAATGGGCACTAAAAGGAGAGTGCCTTGGGCGTGGCAGTAGAAGACCATTACCTAGTTGTGTTGTATTAGTGATCAGAAGAAAGTATCCCTCCCCCACTGGTACTTATATTGGATTTCAGGAGGCAGAGGAGATATTCTAAATGTTTAGTCTGAATTGTACATTGTGCATGTTCAAGAAGATTGCATGTCATTCATTATAATAAAAAGATAGTAAATCCTTGAGCTCCTGTATTTTTACTCGAACTATAACACAGTATTACAGTTACAAACAAAACTTTATTTTACAACAATAAGTTACAGAACAGTGTAAGCTTTATATAAAAATGTCAACATGGTCAGATAACAGTGGTGTTGCCAAGCTCAAAAGCGAGATTTGGTATGAGCGACCAGATCACCCTTGGAATTGGAGCGATGTTCTGGAGCAATTTCCTTGGTCCTGGTTTACGAGGGGGTAAAGTGTCGGAGAAGATGACAGTACTGTCCTCTCTCCTTGTCATGGCCACAGCCCTAGCCTCACAACCAGTTGAAAAGCGGTAACCTCATGCACTGATTTAAGCTGTTTTCTTTAGGATTAGTTTATATACCTTTTTCATACACAGACATTTGTTGCAAATATTTATTTGGTTACAAATAACTTACAGGACACTTAATTCATTTCACATTATACTTTATTTAGTTGACTATACAGAAGCATCTTTTTGGGAGCGCGCACCATTAATTACTTTTGGATTGTGATTTTCTTTGTATAATTTTGTTTCTGAGCTTACCAGTGTTGGATGCCACAACCGGGAGAGATCCAGGAAGTCTGCTGGCTTAAAGGGTTGGCGCTTGGAGCAGGAGCAGCTTTATAGGAGAGGTGGCCTAATTGGACACTACCACTGCTTGTTATGTCCGGGGGGTGGCTTTATTCTCTCCTTAGATGGGGTTTAGATTTATATTATATTTGAGTATTTTGAGTTAAGGTTAAGTAAAAGTACATTTCTTTTGGAATAAGTTTTTAGGTAGGTTATGTTGTTGTTTGTAGTTATGTAGTAGTGCTGTTGTTGTTAGTCTCCCCCTGTGTATCAAAATTGGTCTGATCAGCCAATATATAAGTCCCCTTTGTTTCTTGTGTAGTAGGTCAGTTGTATTTTTTGAGTCTCTTATGTTCAGAGTTTTAGTTGTTTATTTGACCTCTTATGGGCCCAAAACTTTACCTTTATTTTGTTGTAATGATTTTTGGTAAATAAAAACCCTTACTTTTGAATTTCCCTTGTGACTCCTTTTGCTTAACTGCTTGGTCCCTCACAGTCCTCCTCAGCACACGCTCAACAAGATCATGACGAAAGGCCTGTGTGGTGTTGTCAAACATGGGTTTTGCAACCCATTGCTGACTCTGTCTTGAGTATACAGCTTTGTACTGTGGTTGTCCTAAAATACATGAAATTACAAATTAAATACAGCATCTCCATGGAAAACCTGAAGAGACTAGGTAGTATACAATGAATGTGATGTCATGTAAAACATATTGGTATAAATGAGCATATATTATATGATACCTTCTTTTGTCTTCGCCTGTGGTCTCCCAACGTTGTTATTATGGTCAGCTATTGCAAGTTGGATACGAGCCTTCATGCTGTCAATAACTGAAGTGAAGTCGCTTCTCAGCATGACCTGATGGTACACCTCCAAAGATCCTGTATAAATGTAATATCACACACTCAATGACCCAGTGTAACTGGTATTATTGCGTTGTAGGCAGTAATGAAACAAAACTGCTTTTCTCAAAAAAATGTATAGATGTTGCAACAATAATCATCATGACTGGAAAAATGTTTGAATCAATGTAAATAGATACCAGTATGCTTGAAGAGTGACATCTGCCTCAAGTCTAAGGAGATTTTTGTCCAACACCACTCCCTTCAGTGCCACAAAAGCTTTTGCGCCTCTGTTCATCCTCTGTCAGGGTTGTGTGATGGCAGGTGTACTGAGCACCATCCTCCTCCCACCGGTGAATGCCACATATGTGGTGCAGAAGCGACTTCCATGTTCGTACACAGTCCTATAAAAATTAGATTGAAGTCATAGTTGGTGAAATTCTTTCCTGGTGCAAATATTACGTTATGTGCGAGGTAAATACTATTAAAAATATTTACTACCACTGTTATTACACCGACAGGAACATGTTTTGTTATCGTTGACATAACAGTAAATATTCTATACCAAAAATACTATATCTATGTTATGTACTACTTTATATTCTTAACTCTTTGTCACCTTTGCTTGTGCTGCATGACCAGTACAGATGGTTAGTGATTGACTTTATCCATGGCTGCAAGTCTTTGTTGTTATTCTTATTGGATATAAGTTTCTTCTTCACACCTGTACAAAACAGCCAAAAATTACGTCTAAAAAGTTAATGATAAAATGAAAGAGAACACACTTATCTTGTGAGGTACAAACAACTGAGTGTCTTTTCCACTAAATTTACTTACTTTTGCTGACATGCCAGGGATCAAATTCATGTTGGATGCTAGTGTAGTTTTCCTTCATGAGTTTGCGGACGGATAGCGATCTGTCAGTGGTCACAACACCAACAACCACTCCCCTGTCAAGCAAATAATCCAGACCCCTCTGAAATCCCAACACCTCCATAGCAACCGAGCTGGTTGTTTCTGTAACCTAGAGAATAATATTGACCGATCAGACAAAGTATGTCTACATTTGTTTTTGAAAACACTTACATAATTTGGTGTTACAAAACATAGTAGATAATTTACCTGAACCAATTCAAAATGAATGATCTCTTTTTTGGCATCATCTTGAGATGAATATGTACAGTATTTGCTACTGATTTGGCTGCCATGGGTTATAATCCTTTTGTTTTCCACCGCTGAGCCGCAGGTCTTGCATGTGTTGAACACTTCTAATAGTCTGGATTCATTCACAATCCACTTTCTTTCGTGTTCCGGTTCTTTTCCAGAGCCAGAACCCAAACCAGAGCTTGATGTTGGGGTGTCGCTAGAAGGCGAAAAACTTGTGTCGGATAAAAGCATTTCCCCAAAGCTTCTGCTCATATGCAACGTTGCCGAATGTTCTTTATCGTCCTGTTTGTGAAATTTACAATGTAGTTGTTGTGTAAATACATTTACATTTATTTCTTTAGTAAACAATAAGAATTATCACAAAAAATAGTAAAAAAAACAGTAGTACAGGCTCAAAAGAAAAGCCATTCAACTCACTTGTGCCACATCTCCACTGGCTGTGTTGGGGACAGACAAATATGATGCTATGGCACCCTGGTCCTTGATATTAGAAATGTATAATATTACACTCTAGTGATGGCAAATGTGTTTGGAAATTTATGAAAAGCTTTGATCATTGCGAGGCTTACCACTGATGAAAGAGGTTGTGCTATATATGTCCCAGTTAGTGAAGGCTTTGTGCGAGGTCTTACAGATGATGTCTCTGGACTAGAGAGAAGTAGGGTCAAGCAGGAGGACAGACCAGACCGGCTTGATCTGGATTCACTTCCTCTTTGGAGTCGACTGTCGCACTCCAGCTAATTGTGATTCGTTCAGGGGCACACCAGTAGCATCAGTCTCCTGAATAAGTAGGAAGTAATAATAAAGAAAATAACAGCTTTATTCAACTGCATAACACAGTAACATTTGCTATTTGTATGTATATCTATCATTTAGTGTGGTCATTCAGACAGTATTTTCCCAGAGAGGTCGTAGCCTGTGTGATCATCACACACCTCCCCCTCCCCCATAATGCACCCTCTCACACACTTTATTCTCTCTAGCAAGTCCATTGTATTCTCACAGAAATTAGCACAACAAAAATATAATTGAAGACATAGAAGCTAGTGAAATAATTAAAGTTTTGCAAATAAGACTACACAAACATGTATTACTGCACATCTCAAGCCGTGTGTCCCCAAATGGATAAATAAAGTTTAAATTACCTCCACAGTGGTTGCACCCCTCTTTGTCCACGGAATGGCATTTTTCTTCAACCGGCCCCGCTGTGTTGTGTCTGTGTAGTCATCCTTGTCAAAGTGTTCGCTGCAAATGCGGTATTCTTTAGCGCGTAGTACTTGTATGGGAGTTTGCACATCAAGTTGAAGTACAACTAGCCACAACTGCAGAATCTCGAGGTCATGGAAAGGAAGACGATGAAAATTTAAGTTCTTGTATTTTCGCATTCTGTTGCCACAATTCGGAACGGCACAAACGCAAACCATTTCTTCTTCACTTGTGAGCAACTCCAATCTTCACTCTTCACACACTACGCTCCTCCCACCTGCACACTGCTATTTACCTTTTTCCGGCAACAACTGAGTTCCCACGGGACTTCAGCGCAAGACTACTGCTAGCCGTCTAAAACACTATTTAGGTGAATTTAAACAATGGCTAAGTTGCTAAACGCATCTTGTTGTCATGTAAGGGCCCTGTTCTTGTTGGACAGACATTTTAATTGCATTTTGTGTCTGTTAAGAGGCACAAAGACACTCTTTATGTGTATGCCCCCATAACTGCCGTTTTAGCTGAGTGGGAGCTCTGGGCATTAGCTGTAGCAGCTCCGTGTTGCAAGCACCAATCCGGTTAGTTTTTTCTATAGACAGTACTCACAAAGGTATAACGATCAAGATTAACTTCAAAATTGCCCGGTGTTCTCCTTTAAGGCCTATGCAAAACAGCAGGGGGGATAGCGCATCACCTTATACGCTGCACTTGATGGTGACTTGTGCGATTGGCTTTGAGTTGGCTTGCAGACTTGTTTTCCACAGTCCCATTGAGTTCTTGATGAAGGCGATTAGTGTCCTATTGATCTTGTACATTTCCAAACACTCCAGTATCGATGTATGTGGCATTGAGTCGTAGACTTTCTTGTAGTCAATCCAGGCGGTGCACAGGTTGGTCAGACTGGTTTTGCAGTCTTGAGTGACTGCTCTATCGACCAGTAGTTGGTGCTTGGCTCCCCTGGTATTACTGCCCATTCCCTTCTGCTACTCATCTTAGCCGCTATGATGCCTGACAGGACCTTCCATGTTGTGCAGAGGCAGGTTATTGGCCGGTATTTGGATGGGATTGTTCCCTTCTGGGGATCCTTCATGATCAGAACTGAGGCAATTATGGGTTACACAATTGATTCAGTCCTTTTACTCTTATTAAAAGGAAAGAGTCAAATGTCAAAATTCATGTGTGTATGTAAACTGTAGGAGATTGTGGTAAATATACAGATACACCCTGGATTGTTAAGCGTTATCCTTAACACTAGACTTCCCCATAAGATGAAAGTCCATGTGTAAATGTTAATGGTGCTTAAAGTAGAGGGTACAAAAGCATGAAAATGTTGACTCAAAATACAAAAATAAAATAAAAATAAAAAATCTATCAAGTCAAGAACTCAAAATTAGAGAAATCCTATGCCAAGATTTGATGGATTGAAATAACATGGTTTATCTGGACAGTCAAAACAAATAATTTTCAAGCTGATTAAATAAAGTCAGAATAAAATGTCAATTGTCAAGGTAATACATACATTTTTACCAGATTCAGTTCATTTTAAATTAAATGACAATGGTTGAGGTTCAAAGAATAACCAGTTCCAACTATAATTTGGATGTATTGTCTTTTGGTCTTTTCAAGGCAATCGGTTTGCAGTTGCAGGAAATGTCACATTAGTTAGCCCAACTTAAGTAATTGTGTTTGGAATATACACAAAGTAAAATTCACATGGCATAAGTTAGTTGTTTAAAATAGTAACTCTTAAGTCAAGACCTACATCAAAGTAAATTTGTTTGTTTTTGTTACTTAAATGTAAGTGTAATATTATAATTAACATTTGCTAATACAACACGCAATACCTTTTCCATGTATTTAATTTTTTGCAATCAATAAACATAAATTTTCTCAATAGAAATGTTTGAAAGGGTCTCAAATAATACAGCCAAAAGTGTACCTGTATAGGATATGTGTACACCGAGGAAAGCCTAACTACTATTAGTAATGTAGCATAGAGACCGTGATAATACTAAATTGCCTTAATATGGGGACTAGAGCCCTACCAATATGGGATTTTTAAGTCAGATACTGATTTCGATATTTGAGGATTTTAAAATCCGATAGCTGATATATCAGCCGATATGTGTTTCTTAAAATAAAGGGAAAAAATAATAATTTGTTATGCTGAAACCATACCAAGATAGCATTACATAATGCAGTATAGAAAGAAACTTTGTTATTGTTAGAAATAGTTCTTTGAACAAAGTTCAGCAAAATATTTTAAAGTTGAGATAACCAGAAAATTAAATTAAATAGTTTATTATTGTGGGGCAAGTGAAACAGAAACCATAAAAAAATACCAATATAGTACTACTACAAATAATACCATATATCATTGCTAATTTTTATATATATATATATATATATGCATGCATGCATATGCACAACTAGACCCACCTGACTACACTAATCGTTGACGTAATCGCTGACGTAATCGCTGACGTAATCGCTGACGTAATCGCTGACGTAATCGCTGACATAATCTGTACTCTGCGCTTGCGTCTGTAGCTACCTGTCGGAAGCTCCGTCTTAAACCTGACTATTATCCAGTTTTAATCCACACTTTTACGTTACATTTTTTATATCCTTTTATTTAGCTTAAGTTTTTAACTTAAGTTTTATGTGGGTTAAGGATTTTAGTCATCCGACATGGATTTTAAGCTAGATGACCGTAAAAACGCTAACAACGCCACTGATCACAACAAAGCTCCGGCGACTAACGTTATGCTAGCCGAGATAACTCTGCCCCATGAGGACTGCATACTCCCTAAGAAAGCGAACAAAAAGATTGCTGAACTTATGGAAGACATCCGACGACTTTCAGAGGAACTCAAAGAGAAAGATTCCCTGCTGACTGGCTTTATGGATGTGGCTTCAGTACAAGCCAAATAGATTGTTTCTCTTAGCGCAACCGCTAACATCCAAGACACCGTGCTATGGGACCCCTCTCACCCTTCCAGGGCTTTCCTCCTGCTCGACTCCGAAGCATCAGTCAATCTGGGCTGAAGTGGTGGTCCGTGGCTGCAAGAGAGGCTCGGACGGGGCTGCCTCTCCTCCGCACATCGGCCTCTCCAACCGCTATGCAGCCCTGTCTGACGACACTTTGGCCATCCAGCGGATGCACCTGTGGCTTCGAGTCTCCCTGATACAGATCTCTTTCGGTGGACAGTGCCTGCCGACACTGTTGCATCTCCTTCACCGGCTACATCTCCTCCACCGGCTGCATCTCCTGCACTGGCGGCAAACAGTGATCGGCTGGGCCGCCGGTCTGCCGCTGGGCCTGATCGGCGGCCGTCATCCCGGTCAAAAACCTCCGCTTCCCGACATAGGATCCTGAAGGAGGCTATGCTCAGACGCTCCAGAGGCCGTCTCTACCCTGCACCGTCGGGTAGCCCTTCTCTCAGGTCTGTTACTGCTACTCCAACACAACACTCGGCAGCTCACACACTCCATCCTCAGTCCGCACGCAGTGTTGAAGCAGATTCTGCTCAGTCCTGCTCTGGAACCCCACATCCGGCATCTCCTCGTCCCCTTTTCTCCCCAACCACACTAATAATTGGTGACTCCATAACCAGAAACATCCGTTTCTTTAACGCTACCACTCACTGCTTCCCCGGTGCCACCAGAGGTGACATTTTAAAAAAACTCCAGGCCCTAATGCCATCGCTCCCGTCCTGCATCACAAGAGTGATAGTCCATGTGGGAACAAATGACACAGCTCTTCAGCATTCTGAGCTGACAAAATCAGATTTTAACTGTCTTTTTAACTTTTTAATGCAGTGTGGAAAGTCTGTTTTTATCTCTGGTCCCATTCCCACAGTTGTTTGCGGTGCTGGCCGCTTAAGTAGACTCCTTGGCCTCCACGACTGGCTCCAGTCCGCCTGCAGGGCTAACGGTGTGTGTTATGTCGATAACTTTAATATTTTCTGGCAAAGAATGTCTCTTTTTAAGACAGACGGACTTCACCCAAACAAATCAGAAATGTTAGCTGCTCACATACAGCATGTGGTGCGGTCCTCCCCTCAGGACTTAGGCCTACGTGAATGACTAATCATTCATGCAGCACACCTGGACACACCACCGGTCACTGAACAGAACTCTGCCTCACTGCCACAAACAACTGTCTCCACCTGCTGGCATGTAAAGCCGTCTGCTCCCAGCACTGTTCCAAAGACTTCTATTCCTGTCATCATCACGCATAGACCAGTAAACCGAAATGTGCGCATCCCACACAGAAATCATAGTAATCTTATAAGGATTAGGACAACTGCACCAACTCCAGCACCCAAAACAAACTCATTTAAAATGGCTCTCTTCAATGTGAGATCTCTGTGAAGTAAGACTTTTATCTTAAATGATTTTAACTTGTCTGCAAATCTAGATTTTATGTTTTTAACTGAATCATGGTTGCAAATGAATGACTATAGCCAGTAAGCTGAACTGTGTCCGCCTCAATATGATTGTTTTAGTCAACCGAGGGTCAGTGGTCGTGGTGGTGGGATAGAGAGCGTGTATAAGAAAAATTTTTAATGTCATCAAGTAAGCTGTGATGAATTTAACTCCTTTGAAGTTCTCACTCTTAAAGTTGGAGGGCTGCAACCTATCATATTTGTTATAATTCATCGCCCCCCAAAACTGCCTTTCCAGCATTTCCTCTGTGGAATTAGTGGACATGACCATATCCGACCACAGATGTATTTTTTTTAGCTGCGATTCGCCTGTGTTTCAAGTGTTTCAAAGTTTTGCACATTCTTTCAGAGCCAAAGCCAACACCTATCTGATTCCAACACCAACAATCTCGTTGATCACTTGTTGTTAACAAATATTAATGCTAATATATATATATATATATATATATATATACACACACACACACACACACACACACACACACACACACAGTAGTTATTACCTTGCATATAATCTGTCACGATGACTACTTTCTACATCTAGTTTATCACCTGCACTCTTAATTCTATCCAATGCTACAGAAACAATTTCCTCACCACCTTCTGGCTCTATGATAAAGTGATGCAGAGGAAACACTGCCCTTGAATTAATCCAATACTACATTACTGTCTACAACGAGGACCTGCAACTGTGTGTTAGATACTTGTTCAGTTCACATTTATTCACAAGTCCCCTCTGGTTTATTCATTTCTGATACGCCGACTTTAACTAGAGACACTACAGTTTAATTGCTCATTAATGTTAGCCTCCTCCACTGATAAACATGGCATTAGCTTTGTGGCTAATTTAGCAACGGGCAGCGTTAGCTGCTGTTGTGATGTTAGAATATATTTAGAAGTCATAAATTACAGAGAAATGAGGACCGGTCGCAAGAACTGCAACACTGTTTCAGAAATAAATCTACAATCACGTCTGTCAGCAGCATAGCATTAATGGTTATCAAGTCTGGTCTCCGAAGAGGGAAAGTAATGAGGGCTATTTTCATTATTTAAGTCATGTAACTGACGTGAGAAAAGACCAACTCACCGGGAACACTGAATGTGAGAGCTACCAGGAGGTACTCTGCTCTGAGCTCCGGTAGACTGTCAGCTGATATTTTGTTCTGTACACACTAAACTTCTGGGTCAAAAAGAACAACCCCAATATCTGGGTTGAAATAACCCAGAAATTATTTGGTACCTATTTAACCCAGGAGTTGGGTCAAAAATAACCTAACTTGGGTTACTAACCAGTATGCCTTATTTTAGAAAATAAAACTTTACATTATATCTGTCACAGTGTGAAGAAGAAGAACTGAATTGAACTTAAGGCTTAAAGTCTTCAAACACTGGTTGTGTCATGTCATGTGTGACTTTACACGGACTTTAAACTAGTTAGATGTACATGGCTACCACAGAATTATCACGGCTAATGCTAGTCTCAACGTAGCAACTAAGCCATGGTAATTTTTTCAGCAAATGGTGCTAAACTAGCAACGGGGACATGGTCACAGAAACATGGTCACGTGGGTTACTCTGAAAAATAACCCAGAAACCCAAACAACCCAGGAATTGGGTCAAAATATTAGCCCTATAACCCAGAAAATGGTTACTATCTGAAAAAATAACCCATAATTTTAACCCAACACAACTAACCCAGAAAATGGGTTGAAGAAATAACCCAGGAGTTTTTAGTGTGTAGTGCTGCAGTGTTTGAACAGAGGACCCTCTGGTGGGCAAACTATGCAACACTCATGACATGTGGGATGGATCCGACTCTGTTTCTTTAATAGTAATATCAGATGTTATAAACACTGATGCAGATATATCTGCAAGTAGTTTATATCGGACGATAATATCTGCAAAACGATAAATCTGTTGGGCTCTAGGTTTTGTACTTAATTGGTGTTTTAGTGCACTGGAAATTATGTCTGTTTCTTTTCTCTGTCATTTTATCTGGCAACAGCACAAAGTGGTAGTTGTTTAAAGATGATAATCATCTTGCATTCCCTACTTGGTTCCCCTTCAAGGGAACTCGAACTGCGTCGGTGACGACACTATGGGAACGCCTCTGGGCGTGGCAGGGCTGAAATCATGAATGAAACTACTCCAATCCTATTGGCGTTGCTAGAACGGTAGCATGTGACGGCGTAACTGGAGGTGTATATAAGCACGCCGGCACACCGGACACATTAGCTTTTTTCTATTCAGCAGGCACTCGGGCATGTTTGAGACTACTCAGAAGAAAGCTAACACAAGACGAAATTACCTGGAAGGAGAAGCAGAAGAGATGGCTGGTGAGCAGTTCAGGCAGTGTGTCTTTCCATGCCCGCGCTACATCACGGCTGGGGACACTCATGCCCTGTGTGTTTTCTGTCTGGGGATGCCGCATGCCCAGGCAGCTCTCGAGGGGGCTGCTTGTGGCCATTGCGAGGCCCTGCCCCTGAGGGTGCTGAGGTCCCGTGCGGCTCTCTTTTCTGAAGACGGCCGGATGCGCTCTCCCCGAGGCTCGACGGCCGGTGGTTGCTGAGGCGGCGCGGCGGCTTCGGTCATCGCTACATCTCCGAGGACATTGGGACTGCCGAGGCTTTTTCCCGTTCCTCGTCTGCTGACTCCGCCTCTTCTCTTCCCCGTTCGGGAGTCCGCTTCTCGGCTTCTCCCACCCGAGGTATGAGTTTGGAGAGGCTTGCACAGTCTGATTCTGAGGAGCTAGACGTGCGTAGCATCATGGAGG
>NC_060159.1:19768093-19796429 GCF_021292245.1 Micropterus dolomieu
CTTGTTTTAAGGACATTACATCAAAGTTGGATCGGCCTGTAGTGTGGTTTTCCACTTTGATTTTGAGTGTGACTCCAAATCCAGACCTCCATGGGTTGATAGATTTGATTTCAATTGATGATTTTTGTGTGATTTTGTTGTCAGCACATTCAACTATGTAAAGAAAGGAGTATTTAATGAGATTATTTTGTTCATTCAGATCTAGGATGTGTTATTTTAGTGTTCCCTTTTATTTTTTTGAGCAGTGTAGTTTTTTTTTGCACTCATTTATAGAGCTGAAACAATTAGTCGGAGTCTATCGACAGAAAATTAATCTTCAACCATTTTGATAGTTAATTTATCAATTAAGCTTTTTTTTTCAAGCAGAATCGCAAACATTCCTGTGTTTGAGGCTCTAAATTTTGAGGATTTGCTGCTTTTCTTTGACTGATGTGACAGTATAATGAATATCTTTGGAACAACAACACACATGTAGATGTGACCTTTTTTTCTGGTCATTTTATAGATTAGAAACAACTGATGGATTAATTGAGAAAATTGGTAAATCAATAGATGATGAAAATAACTGTCATTTATTTGAATGGTGATAAATGCTTCAATGCCCAAATAAGTCAGGTGATTAGTCTGGCACTTTTTCCATTTTTATTACCTCTGGAGTACTGCCTTATTCCGTCCTCGAATCTGTTTAGTACAGTTGAAGGGCAGAAGATGGAAACCTCTTTCCTACATAATCTCTTTGCAGCTCATGCTGACTCAGCCTTTCTACATGATTAGCTTTTCATGTAACCGGTCATTATATCTGCTTTGTTGATAGCATAAAAAAATGGTGAACAACATGATGATGTCAAATGCAAAATGAATGTGTGTATTTGTTTTACCGAGAGTCTGAAAATCACTGATTTGAATGTCTATGGTAATGTGAGTCTTGCGAGCCTGGCTTACCCCTTTTGGAGAGGGAGTTCATATGTTTGTCCCACTTTGCGTATTCAACGCTTGATTCAGATTGTTCTCTTGAATCCCTAGCTTGTTTTCTTGTACACTCTATCCATGCTTTGTTACTGCCTATTTATCAGTTTGCTGCATTTGTTTTTCTCTTTAAGACAGATAAAAGCCAAGCAAATCACTTCCACCAGTTGTTCCAGATCCTGCTTGCTATGGGACATTCATGGGCCGACAGGTAGCAGGAAAAAATACCTGAACACACACACACGACATAGACCCGTTTTAAGGGGTGCTGTTAACTGATGTTAGTTGTGTAGTGGTTAGTGGTAGTTGTGTTAATAAGAGATCAAAGAGTAGTATTTAAAATTGTAACCAAGTTTAAAAACATTGTAAGTGAATCCAGTTGGATTTAGCAATACTTTTAATCGGCACCCCGCCCTCCCCAGACAGCTTTTTTAATTAGAAACATTGGCCTTTGAAGTGTTGCAGGAAGTGATGAAATTTAACCATGAACATTTACTCATTTAAGAAAAAACATAATTTTGAGGTATTTTATATACATTTATGCTACTTTATACCTTTTTTATATTCACTGGTTACTGTGAAGCTAAACATTTTCTTTCAAAATCTATAATACATTGATATATGTATATATGTCTCCACCAATTTCAACATTAAATTGCTTAAACATTGATGCATCAGTAAACAATAAGGACCATTCTGCATAATAATTTCTTTTACTTTTAAGACTTTAAGTACATTTTTGCTGATAATACTTCTGCATTTTTACTTAAGCAACATTTTGAAGAACTTTACTTTGTAACATTTTTATGGTGCAGCATAGCTTTTGCTGAAGTAAAGGATATTAATAACACCACTGGTTGCAGGTGTCAGCATGTGCCTTTTGGCCTGGTACGGGGCATGAAGACCCGGAGCGGTGACGTGGTGTTTCTGGAGGATGTGCTGGAGGAAGCTCGGGCCAGGATGCTACACAACATGAGCCAATCAAAGAGTAAAGCCTGTCATACATTAGGCAGTTGTTTGGCAATGCAGAGCACACATGACTCTTTTCCAAAAGTACATTTGCGTGCAATACTTCCTTGCTCAAACCACTGGCGCATGCAGTGTACACATTGTGGTATTGAAATGCAAATTAATTTGTTTTACACATTTGTAAGATCATCATCTTCTAGGAATGAGACCCTCCCTGTGAGCACTGGCAGTCTACACATCTCTACACTTCATTTTACAGAGTTTCTCTCAGACACACTCTTATTTGGTGTGAATTCTGCTGTTTTCTGATTGCGTCACACAACAGGACGATGGCACTGTTCTTCCAACGCAGCATTTCTTCCAGTAGTGTTGGGACATTTGATCTGTGCCCCAAGTACACACTACAAACTCATTCTATGTGCATTCACACTGGAAAAGTAACAATTATTCATTTTGTATACTAAAAAAAACTTAAAATTTTTTTTTAAAGTGTGCTGGTGACAGATACCATTCACCCACAATGCAGTGCACAAAAAAATGGAGGAACTGCTCACAGCTGGAAGAAATTAAAACTAATCATGGATGGTGGTAATAAAACTGATAAAAATAAAAAAAGAACATATACACAGTTGGATTGAGGCCTCACAGGCGGCGGTGCAAGTCTTCATTTTTATATTCTTCATATATGTTCTCCTCCAACTGCAAATTCAGTACACTATAAGGATTAGTAGTAGATTAGATTAGTACATAGTACTATATTCAGACAAAGACCACAGCTCAACACGGATGCTTCCAGTTGTCTCAACCACCGTGTAATTTAGGATAACTAGTTTTTCCCATTATATCAGAATCATTTTAGTGATGGCACATTAAAAATTCATTCAGCTGGGATATTGAAAAATGAACTACCGTGATTGTCCTAGTAAGAGAAGCAAACCAACATTACCCATCTCAGTCTCTTTAAATGGCAAATGTGCATGATGGTACTAAGAAAAACTGCCCAATGTGGGAATAATGAACCTGTATTTGGCTCTTTCCACAGCAACAAAGGAAATGGAAGATCCGGAGGACACAGCAGAGAAAGTTGGAATCGGTGCACTAATAGTCCAGGTAATTTGGTTTTAAACCTCACCACCTAGGCTCCACTATTCAGTCAAATATTAGACTACTACCCGTTTCATTTCTTAGTTTGTTTGCATTCATTGGCATTATTTCAGGATTTCAAAGGTCCACTGCAATCCGACTACACGTTTGACTGGGACAGGATGCTGCAGGCTCAGGGAGACACAGGAGTCTTCCTCCAGTACTCGCATGCTCGCCTCTGCAGGTCTGTACCAGCAGCTGAAAATACAGAAACTCTATTTTAGGAATTCTAGTACAGTGGAAAACGGTTACAGTGATCAACCTCTCTTATATGGATCAAAAACTTGGGAAAGATTCATTCCTATACAGATGCTGTTTAAATAAAGTAGTCGGCTTACAGTGTTCATTTTATTCAAACATTAAAAACATATGGGGGGAAAAAAAATCTGAATATTTTATGCATTTGTTTTCAAACTGTTACCAGTTCTACAGTGATAGCCTACAGTTTATTTGCAGACCTGTTTTTTAATTTTAGATTCAGAAATGCACTGTAAACCACCAGCAAGCTGCGACTTAGTTGCCTATTTGCACTATTTACTGTATTTGTAAACGGCTCAATATTGTTTTAGGCTATAGCCCAATTATAATATGAACTAAGGAAAGCTATATCTTATATACAACACTGTACTATATTACTGTATCATGTATTTGAATTTTGTACGTTTAATTGCTTTATATCCATTTAATAAATATACAGTGTCAATTAGATGGTAATCTGCATAAGAAATAAATAAAAAGAAAAATAATTAAGTTATAATAATCATCGGCTTATAGTGATCTATTTAATCAATAATTCATTTTATGCTGCTGGATTTAATTGATAACATAGTGAGAACATAGAGTGTGAAATCTGCAAAGTAAATATGAACTGCAGCTCAAGATGACTGTAGTGTAGGCGTAAAAAGTAAATTTGCCTCTGAAATGTAGTGAAATATAAGTGGCATAAAATAGAAATACTCAAGTAAAAGTACCTCCTTATTAACACTGCTCAACACTTGCACCACCAAGAACCAAAATTCTGCCTGTTTTTCTTTTTTAAACACAAAACTAGCCAATTTCTGGTCTCCTCTAATGAATTGTTTGCTTGCAATATAAAATACAAAAGTTAATTTACTACAGTCATTCTTGGAATTTAGTCTTAAAAACGCACAAAACAAGATATTTATCTATTGATATTTAGCAATAACCATATGGTTTTGGATACAAACACCCTACAAACATTCCCAGAAAAACAAGATACAAGATACTGATTTATACAGTTGCCCATTTATTGCTGTGTTCTTACTACAGTTTAATCCGGAGGAATGAAGGTTTAGAGGCAGGCATCTTTGATTCATCCCTTCTACTTGAGGAGACGAGCATCACCATCCTGCAGCACCTCCTTTGGTAAGCAAACTACTTCTCATCACTTAATTCCTCTGCACGTCGTCAAATATGAGATAATGAAAGAAGCAGTCAGTGTTGTGTCAATATTTGCTTAACTCGTTTGTTTATAGTTATGATGAGGTGTTGTACCGGTCGGCCCAGGATCTGCAACCCAAGCACCTTGTCAACTTTTTATTGAAGCTGTGGTAAGGAATAGGATGTTAGCCCTCAGGGGTTTGGTCATGGTGCTGAAAACTTTTGCTGCTCCATGTGTACCTGGTTCATTACAGTAACAAGAAAAAGGTGGTGTGGAAATTAAAACTTTGTACTCGTTTTCTTACACTCCAATCTCTTCTAGCCACCTGATCGCCTCAGCACACAGAGAGCTGCCGGTGAAAGGAAGCTCCGAGGATGTCGCACAGGTAGAGATAAAATCACTTCTGCACATAGCCATGGTTTTTGCTTTAAAGGCCCCATCAGACGATCAGAAAATAATTTTCACCCTAAGGACATTGGGCACAAATTACTTTAAATAAACCTCAATCTCCAATGTGGTTATCAGCCTCAGCAGTGAAACTTTTTTTTGCCACACATTTGGATTACATTATGACATGCATAGATTATTTTGTGGTACAAATGGAGCTTTCCAGTATACTGTTTCTGCAAAAGGTTGCAAATTGTGATTATGTTCGTAACAATTAAACTCTAGTTCTGCATTGGTGGTGGTAAAGCTAAACATTTTAACTGCTGTACAAGTACAGAAGAGTCATCAAGCAAGGAAATTGACTCACTTACACTGCAATAAATATCTAATGTCTGCTAACATTAGCCACCATAAGCTATTGGTCACACCAGATCAAGACTGGTGTTGCCAAAACCCCTTTAGTGAATATAAATGATGTGTTTCATTGCTTATGAATTCTACTTTTTTGATTTGTAAGAAAAGGATTCTCTTTTTTTCAAAGGTTAGAGTCTTGCTTTAAACATACAGTAATACACATTATCTGTGTACCAAGAATAAAAAATCGTACTTTACGTACATACTTCTACAAGAAAATAATCTGATCAGATGATGCAGGTGCTTGTTGTTCATCCCAACGTCTGATTCATTGCACAGAAAATCAGCCACATAATGCAGAGAAAAACGCCTGAACCCTGATGTTAATGAACTGGTTACAACAAATGAAAATGCTCTTAATATCTCAAATTAAAGACGTGTACATGTAAGTGTTAATCGCATATTGCTGAATGTCAACAGGCAAGGTTAAGACTGTTCAGCGGAGCCTGCTCGGTCCTGGCCAACGGGATGAGGATCCTGGGCATCACACCGGTTGATAAAATGTGAAACTCAAAGGTTGTTGTTACTTAAGGTTATTTCAGAGCTGTATGTATCCTACCACTATAATTTGTACTGTAAATTAAAAGCATTATATTTTTTAAATAAAAATATATAATAGTATTAACAACTGAACTCCGTTTCACCCACAGAAGAATGAGCTTTTCCTGTTATTGTCTCAGGTGTTTTACACTCGCACAGCTTGTGATCTGGGAAAAGTTGCTTGTCAGTTTCACTTTTGACCATTTTGAAATGTGTTAAACCAGTTGAGTGAAATGACTTTTTTTTTTTATACTCACAGCTGATGCACTGATGATGTCAATAGGAAACTTAATGTAAGACTGGTACAACAGGTTCAGCTGAGTTTTACCAGTTTACTGTAAAATGATGAATGGAATCTAGCAGACAAATTAATAAAAACACCTGTCAGTATAACATAACACAGTTCAAGACCAACTGCAGCCTCCAAAATTACCATGAAGTCGAATGAACACCTCTGAAACAGTTTCAACAATCAAGGTAGGGTTAACTGCATGATTGTTGTATTCGCATTAGTTTTTAGGTTGTGTGACATGATATTGTGGTAAAAGACTAAATCTGCATCCTCACCAGTTGAGGATCCATGTCAAAGACATAAATACAGAAACAGTTAGTCCTACTTAAAACAGAAACACCATTTAATCGATTTCTTATACTTTCGATTTCATTTAGAAAGGATTTTAAAAAAAAAAGAAGTCACCATCCAAACGTGTGTGTGAGTATCACTCTTGCTGCAGCCCCATATACACCCTTCTTCAGCATATGGAGGAACACAAAGCCTGACAGGCCTGCCGCACCTTAATATTGTTGCAAAGCCAGCATTGGCAACAGAAGGTGACAAAATATTACAAGACACTGGAGAGATGATATAAATGTATAATCATATGTGCAATTCGTTATCATCCTTCACCTAAGTTTTCATGTGAGGTGGGAACACTCGGTATCAACACTGTGGACATAAGATACTAAACATTGCACAATATAAAACATAATCCTGTTTAATGTGTGTAGTTTGAGATATAATACTGATGAGGAGCCGATATGGAGGCATAAAAAAGCAACAATGTCCTGTTACGACTTAGCACTCCAGCATGGCTGAAAATTCAGGACTTATAAATACAGGACTTCGCCAAATGCTTCAGATTTACAAACTTTAAAAGCAGCTAGCTACGAAGGAGTATTAGGGCCACGTTAAGGGGAAGGATAATTGAGTGCATCAGACATGGTAACATCCTTGGAGTGGAAAGGGGAATTTCTGAAGAGGTGTATCTGAAGAGAACTGTATTAACTGAAAGCAAAAGCTGTCTATGACGTAGCCTACACGGCAGCTGGTGTGGTGGACAGTCTAACGTGATTTGATGGACTAAGGGAGTTAATTTTATTCTCATCATTTCAACTTTAATTTCGACTTTATTCTCAAAATGGCACTTTATATTTATTCTCGTCATGTTGATTTTATTCTCGATAATCCCCCCCCCCCCCCAATGTGGCCCGAATACTCCATCATAGCTATTATAATTACAACATACAATTTGTAAATAATCCCAAGCAATCCTAAATTGGATTTTGTAATTAATTTTCAGCCATGCTGGAGTGAGTATACTTTAATATAAAAAAAAAAGTCATTTTTTAAAAATCAACTGAAAGACTTGAATCTGGCATTAAGAACATTTAACATTATAAACATTACAAATTATACTGAAAGTCATAGTACTGTAACCAGTCCCATATGAGTGAAACTGGACTGGATTGAGGACACAGACCTAAATTTAAGTGCCACACAAGCTGTGGTCTATGTGATGAACTGAACATAGTCAACTGAACTGGGTGTTTGTTTTATCGGGAGTGGCTCCCTAATCTCCCTGCTGCAGGAACTCATTTAGGTCCCCAGAAAACATGACTTGGCCCATCACAGACGTGTTCCACCAGCGAGAGAGACTCCTCTGCTGCAGGTCATCCACTCACACGTTGATCAGTCTCTGTTTGGATTCCCTGTCTGTGTCTTCCCGGCTCAGCGTGGATGTGTCTTGCTTCGGAAGTCCGTATAAGTAGATGGAAACACACACCAGGATTGCTCCAGAGGCAAACGAGGTCGCTACGCAAGAGGGGAAAGAAAAGCTAATTGGGACATTTGTCAATTTACAAAAGTTTCAGACTGTATTGTATAAAATAATCTGTGGTCTTGTGTGTATGAGTCTGCTTTGAAAGACTCTGTTCTGTAATTTCCTAATAATACCCTAAGGTCATTTTCTGGGTTTCGCAGAAATAACTATGTGATTTGGTCATAATTTTAGGGGAAATAGAGACAAAGTTATTGCAGTTGTTGGCGGCAAGGAAAAGCTCATTTTAACCCCCCCCCCAAAAAAAAAAAAAAATATTCATACAGTCATTATTGGAAACTCTATTGTCCATATTTGTTGAATCGTATGTTTCCTAGTAGGCACATTTTACATGATATACCAATAATTAATTGAAAGTGTATCAATTGAAGGCTTTTTCCATTTCCCCTATAATAAGTACCAATTTGCTCTGCCCTTTTTAGAAATATTAGAAAGAGGGGGCTTTCAGCGGGCTCGTTTAGTTTAGCACGCGCCCCATGTACAACGCTGACTCCTTACTGCAGCTGCCCGGGTTAGAGTCTGGCCTGTGGCCCTTTGCTGCGTGTCGCCCATAATCTCTCATTTCCTCGCTCTATCCACTGTCCTATCAAATAAAGGCTTAAAAATGCCCAAAAATATCTTAAAAAGAAAGAACTTTCAGTTATGCTACTTACTACTATGCTAAATGTTATGCAGCTGGCTTCCTTTATTAAAAATGTGCAAACATCCACAACCATGCAGGCACAAAACACACAACCTTCCTGATGAACCAGAACGGGCCGCAAAAGCTAATAAAATCCATTTCTCAATCAGTACAACAACGACAAAGTAACATACTTATCTGTAGCCCAAACAAGATGACAGATGCCACAGTTGAGAGAACAATGGCGGCTGCAGCAGAGAAGCCCTTCATGATGTTGTCTGTATACTTCACCACCACCGACGTGTATAGACCACCCACACTGGCCAAGACTGGAAGCACGAAGAGCAATGTCAGCTTAAATACTGTGAAATCAAATAGAAAACGCACTGAGGTTTAGTCAAACTTACATACTACAAAGCACACCCAGGGTGTATAACCGTAGAAGAAGCCTTTCTCCAGGATTTTGTCGCCATCGTTCATGTACACACCGATCAGGGTGACCACAATGCCGGAGAGGTACATCTGGATGTTTCTCACCCACAGAGACGTGTTTGAGCTCTTCAACACCTTCTCAAAGTACACACCTTAATCAGAAAGTAGACACAAAGCTGTGAGATGCAAGTAAATATTCACAAATATTTAATGTTAATATTTCAAATTACAATACGTTTAAAACAAGATGACAGAATCCTCCACGACACCAGCCATGCAAATAAAATAATTTACTTTAAGCAAGAGACATCAGTTTTGTGTTTGATTACACACAACGTCTTAACTTATCACAGTGGTTTTGGTTACTGGAAGTATTTGTATTATGTGTGGTAGCTTAATCAATCACAGGACAAAAAGGTGAAGCCACCCAGTCTTTTCCACAGAATCCGGTCCCAATTTTACCTGCAAATCCAGAGCAAAGGACAGCAATAGCGATGGCCACGAACCCAACAAAAGGATTTTGCTCAATCTGTAAAAAAGGAAATGACATGAGCCACCACACTGATTGTAAAAAGCACCTGCAGTCTGAGGAGATGCAGGTAATAAAAAAGCCGATTCCATGATAGTGTGAGTCACAGCACATGGATTATAAATCACTGAGTCACCAGGATGGTTGGAACATTTACATTTTAACACCCCCACCTGAACTTTAGTGGCCTCTGCAGGCTTCCATTGGACAAGTGTTACGCCCCCGCAGAGCGTGAAAACAGAGAACCACTGCAGCCGGCTGAGAGAGCGGCTCAGCATGAAGACTGTACACAAGGCCGTGCACGGGATCTTCAGCTGATAGGTCACCTACACAGGAAAACACAAGTCAGGCTGATCGTTTCCTTTCACACCGATACAGCTCCAAACATACAGTTGTGGGAACTGCTGAGAATAACTATTGTTTACTACTATTAAACACTGGGCAACTATTTGATTTAACCATGAACTTTGCACACTGGAGTGGTCAATGTTTCTGTATTGGAAGTTTAGTTTCTGTAAATGTGCTTAACGTTGTTAGCATTCTACCCTAAAACCAAATGCCAAGTCGGCTGTCAGCTTCGTCTTGTGTGCGCGCATGTGTCCACTAGTACTGAAATGATTAGTCAAATTACTGAAAATGTGTGTATATCTAACTATACAGATAACTGATCAATTGTGAGAGTCATTTATTAAGCAAAAAATGTCCAACATTCACTGGTTCCAGCTTTTCATATGTCAGAAATTGATTTATCTGGATTTTATAATATCTGTGGGGTTTTTTCGCTGTTGGTTAGACAACTTTAAAGACCACCATGGCATCTGGGAACATAAACATATAACAGACATTTTCACTATTTAAAAAGGTCCAGTGTTTAATATTTAGGAGGGTCTATTAGACAGAAATGAAATGTAATATCCATAACTATCTTTTCAGTAGTGTATAAAGACCTTATTGAACTGTAATATTTTTATTACCTTAGAATGAGTTATTTCAATAAAACAATGATATTATCGCAATATAATTTTCCTCCACATCAATATAATAAACGTTCAATATATCGTCAATAAATATTTGTTTTAATTCATTTGAATCACAAAAAAAATAAATATTTTTTACAAAAAAAATAAATATTTTTTTTGTTGAGGAAAAGGGACTGAAAAAAGATTTACTAAATCATATTTGTTAAATATTTTTTATCATAATAGTTTTGAATGTTCTCCCTCAGATTTGTTAAGTGATCCACTGTTTGGCATCAAGCGTTTGTCCCATTCTGGTCATAAAGAAAAGTTTAACCACATAATTAACCATCTGGTTTCTTTATGGAGCAAAAATAATGAAAAATATGAAATGTTTTTGTCGTGATAACATATTGCCCAGCCCTAATTGCAAAAAGAGAAATAAAGTGTACATAGGACATATTTTGCAAACATGTAATCTGTAATATGGTGTTAACTGTTTACTGTCCATGTAGAGTGAACTAGATATCTGCGTGTTGTTTATACGCTCTGATGATGCTAATCCAACACATCATTGTAGGAGCGTCCATGTTGATTCCACATTCCGACTTAAGAGCGCATCTGAGGAGCACGTGAATGCACCGTGACCCACTGTTCATTAAAACTTACACACTGAACCTTTAAATGAATAAGCAATTATTAAAAAAAAACCCGCAATCAACAGATTAGTCAATAAAGAAAAAGCTGTTTGTTGCTGCCTAGAGGAGAAAAAATATCAAAACTTTAAAGTGGTTCATTGAAAAGGCTTTAGTCTCAAGACTTCAGCTGTGGAGTTGCATTTCCATCCTTTGTCAACCGTTTATCCTGCGTACAGGGTCGTGGGGGATTAAGCTAAATGCCAAACTACACTTTGTCATGTATCCAACCTCATCATTTCAGTAAGATCGGAGCATGGAAACACTTTGACATAACTTACTTTCCCCATGTCAGAAGATTACATGAGCATAAGCATGATGTTATTTGTCCAGCTATCAACGTGACATATCTTTTGCAACGAGTGTGCCAATGTGCTTTATTTGACATAGTAAGTCATAAAATTCTCTAAACCAACTCATTTCCACAATGGAAAGAACAGTATTAAAAGACAATAGTAAAAAAGCTCTTAAACAGTTTTGTTTGCTAGAGCTGCAATGATTAGTCGAGTGACAGACAAGACGAATCAGCAACCATTTTGATAATCAATCATTTAAGTCACAAAAACTCCAAACATTGGGGCTCCTGTAAGAATATTTTCATATTCTTCTTTTAAGATGCTCTTTTTTTCCCCTCCATACAGTGGGCTCTTTCGAGTGTGACATGTCAGACTCAGCAAACGCTCCTATGAAATGAGCACCATGAGAATTGTAAATCTATGGCTATGAGTCCTGTTCCATATATCAGGAAGTGTTCATGAAAATGGCAATGAAGAGTAAGACAAAGAACTTTAGTGTCTGGATTGAATTCCTGCTTTCAGAGATCCATAAAGGAAAGTCCATCCTTTTTATCAGCGTCAGCAGTGGAATTGGGTTGGAATCGTGCGTCTGTCTGAGGAAACGCGGCTCTAATAAATTTCACAGTCTAAACCCGTGGTAATCTAACAGCCACTCATCTGTCTCTGCCAAATGCCAATATATAGTATCAGGACGCTGTCACACATGGGATTTTCAAACTTGGAATTGCTTCAATGTAATAAAATGTACAATCCATTAATTTAAAACTTAGGTTGGGAACAATAAACTGAATCTCTGTTTTTTGGACAGAAATTGTGTGAAATATTCCAACATATCCGACATTTTACAGATTAAATGATTAATTGATAATTTAGCTGTGACATTATTGGGCACAGACACATTCACCAGTGGATCCACACGCAGCCATTGTTGGAACACAGGAAGAAAACAGGTTGAAATTCATACCTGATAAACTGCTGCATCGAGGTTACTCAAAGCAAGAAAGGCCATATTATTCTGAACTGCATACACTATTGATGGCACGCTCAGCTTCAGCAGTTCTTTTGGGCTGCAGAAAACATGTTCCACTATGGCGTTCTTCAGTCTGACGGGGCTTCCTGTTTCTCTGAAACAGGAAGGATCAAAAATATATATGGGATTTTTAAGACAGATAACGAATTTGACATTTGAGGATTTTAAAATCCGATAATGCAATATATTGGCCGGTCTTTTCAAGAACACATAACATAAACACAGATTATCACTAAAATTTGTTATGTACAGTTACAAGACCTCACCAAGATAACATGACATCATGCAGTTTAATTTTTATTATCATAAATAGTACTTTAAAATAAATAGTACAAAAGTACAGCTGATTGCTGTGTTTTGTGGTGGATTTGTAGCCTTGCACAGTGCCCTCTGCTGGTCAAACTATGCAACTACAACACTCGTAAAATGAAGTATTTGTCTCTCAGTTTCTTTTTTAAAATGGTCATTTATTGGCTGTTATAAACATGATAACGCTTTATCTGCAGTTACAGTCCCCTCCAAAAGTATTGGAACGGTAAGGCAAATTCCTTTGTTTTTGTAGTTCATTGAAGACATTTGGGTTTAAGATCAAAAGATGAGTATGAGACAAGACTTCAGAATTTCAGCTTTTATTTCCTGGTATTCACATCTAGATGTGTTAAACAACTCAGGACATACCACCCTTTGTATTAGACCACAGCATTCTTAGGTGAGCAAAAGTAATGGAACAAATAATCTTAAAGTAAATAACATTTTATATTTGGTGGCATAACCCTTGCTTGCAATAACTGCCTCAAGCCTGCGACCCATCGACATCACCAAACTGTTGCATTTGTGATGCTATTCCAGGCTTTTACTGCAGCTTCTTTCAGTTCTTGTTTGTTTCGGGGTGTTTCTCCCTTCAGTCTCCTCTTAAGGAGGTGAAGTGCATGCTCTATTGGGTTAAGGTCAGGTGATTGACTTGGCCAGTCTAAAACCTTCTACTTTTCCCCCCTGATGTTTTGTTGGCAGTGTGCTTTGGGTCATTGTCCTGCTGCATGATAAACTTCCTCCCGATTAGTTTCAATGCATTTCTACGTAAATTGGCAGACAAAATGTTTCTGTCCACTTTTATTCATTCTGCTGCTACCATCATCAGTTACATCATCAATAAATATTAATGAGCCTGTTCCATGACATTACCTCCACCATGCTTCACAGATGAGCTTGTATGCTTCGGATCATAAGCAGTTCCTTTCTTTCTCCACACTTTGGCCTTTCCATCACTTTGGTAGAGATTAATCTTGGTCTCATCAGTCCATAAGATTGTGTTGCAGAACTTTTGCAGCTCATCTCTGTACTTCTTTGTAAATTTCAATCTGGCCTTCTGATTCTTCCTGCTGATGAGTGGTTTGCATCTTGTGGTGCGGCCTCTATATTTCTTCTCTGAGTCTTCTTCCAACAGTGGATTGTGATACCTTCACCCCTGCACTGTTGTTGATGTCACTTACTGATGTTTTGGGTGGTTTCTTCCCAGCTGTCACGATATTTCTGTCATCAACTGCTGTTGTTTTCCTTGGCCGACCTGTTCGACGGCTGTTGCTCAGTACACCAGTAGTTTCTTTCTTTTTCAGGACTTTCCAGATTGTTGTGCTTTCTATGCCCAATGTTTGTCCAATGGCTCTGGTCGATTTTCCTTCTTTTCTCAGCTTGACAATGGCTTGCTTTTCTCCCACAGACACCTCTCTGGACTTCATGTTGGTTTATCCTCTTTAACAGGAATTGCAGTCTTTATAGGTTTGAACCAAGGATGAAAACTAGTCATGCAGAGCTATTTAATGTTTGGACAATCAACCTAAAAGGCAACACCTGGGCAACAAGACACATCTGTCAGTCACATGTTCCAATAGTTTGGCTCACTTCAAAAATGGGTGGGTTCAAACAGACGGTGGTATGTCCTGAGTTGTTTAACACATCTAGATGTGAATACCAGGAAATGAGAGCTGAAATTCTGAACTCTTGTCTCTTACTCATCTTTTGATCTTAAACCCAAATGTCTTCAGTGAACAACAAAAACAAAAGGAATTTGCCTGACTGTTCCAATACTTTTGGAGGGGACTGTAGCTCATCTCGGCAGATAATGTCGGCACGCTGATTTATGGGTCAGGCTCTAATATACATGTATAGGTGTCAAAACAGCTGCTGATACCCTTTTCAGTCATGTTTAGTTCAGCTCAAGCCGAGATGAATTATAACTGCTATAACTTGTTGGCCACCATTTTTAATGTAAGCCAACAGCACTTTACACTGCAAGCGGAATTTCAGCGTTAGGTAATGTAACGTTACAGTTCACCTGTCTCTCCTCTGCTCCTCTCAATCTGTGTGTATGCGCTAACACATAGAGCCCCTCTGAGCCCATCCGCCCCTACCAAAGTGGTCTAAGTTTAAGTTAATACTGTTTACCATGTTTTATTTCATGGGCTATTTGGGATTTTTAAGGTAATGCATGTATAATCGTTTTTAAAGATATATTCAATTTTAAATTCAATAAATACATGATGTTTCCTAAGTCAATGAGAAATCATGTTAAATAATCGTAATCTCAATATTGACCAAAATGATCCCTAAAGATCTAAAATGACTTCAGGCCTCTGGCCCTTTAGTTAGGAAAACATTATAAAGGCTGTTCTACAGCTGTTCCAGAGTTTACTTGACCCTCCATAGTTTGCTTATAGGGCTGGCAGAAGTGCCGAGGATGCCTCACCTTGCTAAACTACCTAATACAATGACTGACTCACACTAAGCTTCAGTTTGTAGACTTTCTTGTCTGCTTTTAATACTATTCAGCAATATTTGCTGGCAGAGAAACTTCTTTTCAACTTTAACCTGGATTTTTCTGTCACTGGACGGATTATAGACTTTTAGACAAGCATCACTTATCCACTGTTTCACCATAAGGAAGTGTTCAAGTCTTCCCTCTTTTATATTCTTTACACAAACCGCTGCCAAAGTCAATACCAGAACAAACACACTGTACTAAGCCTCCTGTAGGAAGAGAAACTGTGTCATGTTTTTCAACTAAACTGGTCACTTTTTCACTTACAAGGGAATAACAAAAACATGTTTTCATGTTCAGGGTAAAATATACAAGTACACACTAGAGCATTTAATGACGACAAACACTTACTTTGACAACATCCCCAGACTCAGTATTAATTTAATGATCTCGGTGATGCACACTGCAGTCGTGGAGAAGTACAGATCTCCTGTTGATATGGTCCTTGTGTACCGTAGTGCCACCGTGTATGCAGCTGCCACCAGTGTCATCACTGTCAGACAGTACACTTTGAAGATCACACTCACATTTTCTGAGGAGAGAAAAGGGAGAAAATAGACCTAAGTGCCAATAACTTAATGTAGCTAACAGTCATCACCTTACAAGTCTATAAGTATAACGCCACACAACAGATATTTATTAATGGTTTATTTTAGTAGAGACTGAAACAGCTTGCATAGATAAACTGAAAACAGCAATCAAATGCATGTATCATAGCGTTTTTACCAGCTGCTAATTCGCAACACCTGTCCCTAGAAGGGCTTTTAAAAAAATAAAACAGTGAGAGAAAAAGAAACAAGAACAATAAGTTAGCAGAAGAACACAAGATTAAAGGAGGTCAAATTCGAACGTTTTAGTACAAGTTTGCTGCTTGACATCTCTCTTAAAAGGTGGTGACATTAGCAGCAGTAAGTGTAAAGTGTTGAGGTAGTGAGTTACAAGACTTTGCTCCTTTCACAGCAAAGGCAGTCTGAGCAAAAGATGTTTGCAAAATGAAACTTTACAGTTGCCACTTGAAGCTGCTCTTGATGGCTTTTCATAAAGACTGAGGAGCAAGTCCATTTAAACATTAAAACTCAAGATTTACACAATGAAATCAATCAATAAAGTTCAAGAAAAACTTAAAATCTAACTTGCTTTTTGTCCAAGCTTGTCAAGGTCCTATTGTAAAGACAGCTTAAAGATTTAATTACTGACTTGTTGGCCTGAGACCTGGTAGCTAAACCATAGGACAGACGAGAAAATATCATTGAATTTAAGGCACAATCAAATGTCATGCAATTTCTTATATTCTATCAAGACAGCTAAAGTAAGTCTGAATCGTTTTACAAATCTGACTTTTAAAATGTAACTGGGAGATTTTTTAATGCGTATTAGATTCTGAGTGAAAACGGAACAAGACCTGACACATTACTAGTGTTTAAATGATCTCAGTTTGGTGTTGTGCTCCTTCCACCTAACGTTACTGGTGGTCCTCTAACCAGGGTCCTTGACAACTAACATTAGCCTTTTCAGCTAGCTTGTGTTCACTGGTTACAAACTCACCGCCGCCCATCGCTGCTCTGCTTTGTGTCCGTCCGAGTGGCAAAGAAGTCAACTGTCCTGCTCTTGTTACATGTCATTAAAACTAACACACTAATCCAGTGTGATTTGAGGAACGCAGCCCGACCAGCAAAACAACAGATGAAATGATGACTCCGGTTTAGATGTTCCAGCAGTGATTCCTACTTCCTGCATTTCCCAGAATGCAGCGCGCCAGTAGACCGTAATGTAGGGTGTGTTTGTTTTTAACGCCTTCACATTTATCTGACATTCGGTCACTATTTATTTCCCGGTATTTCCCCCACACAAACTTTAGGTGAAGAATCAAAACATCGTTTTTTTTACTTGATATCAGTAGAATCTTAAAATATATTAAACTACTCCCACAGATATTTACTGTTGATCCGGAATGATAAAATGTTCTGGCGAAACCAAACGTTTGAAGTTGAGAATAACAGCGTGGAGCGGCTATAGACTGTATATAAAAAGGGAGCGGCACATTCCCGCAAGGACAATCCACATCTGGATTTTTTTGTATCACTAAAAATACCCTTTATGACGTAATCCCCTACTGAGTCACAAGTAACAGGGCATTTTCTTCTTGTTTGCTTTACTTGTTATACTTAACTGATATATTTGATAAGTGCAAAAAATTTTTGTGGAGTTTTCTTCCCAAGTTTGTTTGTTGAGAGGGGGAGGGAAGGGATTTCCTGACTGTTATTTTGTTTATTTAAGATGACCAAAAAGCCAATAAAGAATTTAGAATAAGAATATGACTTATTTTGGGGGGCTTTGTCAGACAATTTTGATGAATCAGACAGGTTAGATTAGATCAGCTCAAAGTGTCATTTTAAGGCGGTTGTTTGTGGTGTTGTACTGAATTGCTTTATAAAGTAAGGTGTCTTAAGTTTTGCTCTTTGCTCTGGACAGGAACAGTTAAGGGTAAGGTAGTAGCTGTATGTTTCTGGCAAGTTTAAGGATTTTATTGGATGCCATTTTTGGCAGATATTTACACACCACTGTTGTATTCAACTAGTGTCATCACAAAAATTGCAAGTATTTAGTCTGAACACAAAACCAACTAATAAATATTTTGAAGTAGTTTAGGCAGGACACAATATTCAAATCTCAGTATGGACAGGCTTATAAGAAAACACAGATTCAATGAATAAACACAGTTTGAATGTATTTATTTAGTTTCACAAAAAAAACAAATAAACATGTTCTATGTTTTATTCAAATAAATTGCCACCAGTCAATTTCAATATTGGAATAATTGTCACTGTCACTGTGAAACTGTTAAATGAAATATCTAAAAATGAACAGCACATGGCAGGAATGTTGGCAGCAAAAGTGTATTGAAATGCAAAAGACAAAAGTTGCCTCTTTTCCATCACTGTAAGAACACGTTCTGATCACCTTTTATCATAACATAAAATAAACTGGGGATATCTGAACTCTTTACAGGTCAAAACTGACACCTGGTTCAGTGATAATAACACAGAGAATATGATCCAGCTGGTAAAAATTAATATTACAGGGTTTTCACATTTTAAAATTAAGGTAATTTGATAATGTTCTAGTATTGTAAGGTATACTCTGGTGTAGGTTATATTAAAGAAAGGTAACTTCAAAATAAACAATAATTTAAGTGAAAAAAAAGTCTGGCATATGTCACACTGAACACTTGCCAGGAAAGGATTTTGGTAAGTGACAAACTCCTTATGCAAACAGATTTCATTAAGTAAACTGGTCTAATTGACTGTTAAGAGTCAGAATTCACCAATGCCGTTAATGGATATTCAAACGTCTACATAAGAATCTGTCAATCTGTCTGAGCTACTTGTCAGGCAGCAGGAGTGAATCCTCTCCCTCTGAGAGCAGCCAAAATCCCAGCACATGAACACATCACAGCTTGTTGAACACCTATTGAATCTGCAGGCGATTTTAAACGGGTAGAGGAGCAACACCCTTCAGATCAGAAATTCTTAGATGTTTAAAGTAATGGGGGGAAAATGTCCACCACTTCTTGTTTAAACTTCCCACAAAGACCCATCCTGCGATTTTATTTTGGTGTAGCTCTACTCACAAATGGCACACTGTCCATGCAAGTACATGCACTGCTGCTAGAGGAAAAGCTGTAGTATGCACGTGTTGAGCATTGTAAAGGCAACAGAAGTGAACTCAGGAGTTGTCAGAGGGAACATGCTCAAAGCCTTCGCTCTCCCTCACCAGCGCCCTCTCCAGGATGACACGGCCCTCCTTGTAGCGCTGGCTTTCCTCAGTGGCAAACTCATACATCCAGCCTAGCTTGCTGTTGCAGTTCTTGCAGCTGACGTCCCGCACCATATGTCTTCCCGTCAGCATGACTCTGTCTTGCACCTCGCTGTGCTGCAGATTCACAACCTGGAGGGCAGCAGTCAGACATATGTCACTGTAACAGTTAGTTGCTTTTCTACAGAGGACTGGTTTGGTTTTTCAAGGAAATTTCAGCCAGTTTTTGCCCATTTCAAAGTCTGATAAGTAAGGATCAGATTTAATTGCAAAATAAATAAATCTAAGTTATGTTTTAGGCCAACTAGAATTAATACAGAGCTGGGCAATTATTATTAATTATAGTGAAATAATTTTTCTTAATAGCAATATAACAAATGTTCAATAAATGTTTGATTTAATTAATTTGAATCCCGAATGAATTAGCACTTAATCTTTTTGATTTAAAAAATATTTTACTTAATTTTACTCATGCATATTTGTTGACAAACAAAATAAATAATTGTTTCGAATGTTCTTCCTCAGATTTGTTAAATGATCCACTGTTTGTGATTCCTTGAACATAAAGAATAGCTTAAAACCACAGTTAACAGATTTCTTTAACTTTCACTCAGGAGCAAAACTCTGCCTTTAAACTTGTCTTGTATATTTTTGGCCATATCGCACAGCCCGAGCTGATGTCTTTAAAAAAAAAAATGTGTTATTGTTTCACCCAAAGACATTAAATTTACAATGATATCAAACAGTGAAAATACTCACATTTGAGAAGCTGGAAACAATACTTTTGGCTTTTTGTTTGGAAAATTACTACAAATTAACTATCAAAATAATCAGTGAACTACTATCTGAACTGTGAACTGTATCAGCTCTAATGACGTTCACAGTCATCATTTAAGCTTTTTGTATTATTGAAATTAGGACCCATTTATATCTTATTTTGTTAAAAACCATTTCCAAAGTTATGTTTATGCTAATTCTTAAATTCCATAAACAATCAATTAATGGACTATTGGTGCATCACACTTGATTTTGAAATGCTTACTAGCACAGAAAAGCAAATAAGAAAATGTTTTACTATCTGTTAATGAGTAGCTGATCATAAGTGTATATCAACAGAGCTATACATATATCACAGTGTCACCACAAAGAACTACAGTGGAAATGACTATCTGATGCTGGGTGATTCTTTACATTACTGAGATGTATGTCTTTTAACCATGGTCCAATCAATAAACTAACAAGTGCAACTCTGCTGTTATCTGTGATACAGGCCAAGGAAGTGATGTGCAGGTACCTTGTTAAACAGGAAAGCTCGGCCTGTGGCTCCAGTGAAGCGTGTGGAGATGAGTTCAGCTCGGTTGGTCAGGATGGTGTCACAGTTGGCACAGGAGAAGAGGCGAGTCCCACCGATGTGATCCAAGAAGATTCGCCCCATTTTGTCTTGACCACTGGCAGGTAAAAACATAAACAAACAAAGAAAGTAGCCTTGTTAGATGATGTAACACACATACATGTAGTAGCTGAAGGCACTGCACGGCCCGACCAAGTAAATACAACAAAAGAAATTTGGATTTTCTTTTTATGGGAGAGCAATATGATGATGTATACTGTGAGAAGTCAGAGACTTTGCTGTATAATTTATACTGTTGTAACTGTCACTTAAAAATCTCTGGTTGTATTGGGTCATTTTGAGCCATATTGCAAAATCAATAACCAGGACTGATTCATGGCAATATTGAATTTGAATCATTGCGATAAAATACCTTGATTTCTCAGGTATCTTATCTGCCAAAGACATTTTAGGCCTCATTTTCCATTATCAAAATCTCAATTGATTTTCCAGAAAGTTGACTAATTCCCAATATCGATATCGTGACATAAAATTAAACACACTGTGACAGAGGATTTTGTCCATATTTACATTATCACACCCAATTTCTAAAAAATGTGACATTCAAGCAGTCCTGATGGAAAAAAGGGATAGACCATGTCAGCCTGTAAAAAAATGCATATTCAAAGTAATGTAGCCTATTATCATTTTGCATTATATGTAACTCTAAATAATTAAATTGAGGGTAACGTGATGTTTAATCAAAAGTTAATATCTGTTCAGTACCGTACCTCTGAGGTCAATTGTCCCCTTTTTATTGCTCCTGCAACACAAACTAACTACAGTTTAAGGTTAATTGTGAGCTTACTCGCTGTAAAGGAAATCATACTATTTACGACGCTCTCTGAAGGCATCATTAACATAGGCCAAGTATGATAGTAAAAGACAAGGAACAATGTCTCTGTGGTTTAGCTTCATATCATAAACTAGCAAAAGATGCTTGTTTTAGGAAATCAGCAGGAATAAGGTCTACTTAGTAAGGGGTCGGAGAACAAAAGCCCTGTAAGGAAAAAATGTCAAAAGGCATCCAGATAACAGCTCACGTTAATAGGCCAAACAACGGTTAACGTTAAGTCAACGCCAAATTTCTCACCTCGTAAAACCGTTAGCAAGCTCACTAGACAGCGGAATAGCAGTTGGAAGACTTTTCTCGTCGAAGAGTGTTTATTCACCAGTGTGTCTTTACTGGTGATTAAAGTGACCCCCCGTTTCCTCTGTTGTTGTCAAACTCCGATGCAGTCGGGTCCAATCAATGGCGTTTGTTTTAATCAAGTTAGCGATAATCACAACGAGATCTTCCGCTCAAAACCTTCAAAGTAAATTCCTGTTACAAACATAAATTGAGTCATGGCCTTTTTAAATTGTAACGACCTAATTATAAACATCATAATCATAATACGTGTCATTTTTATTTTATAGTAGTTCATACTAAAGTACCAGTATCCACGTCTCGATGCTTATAACCATCAATTACAAAATCTATACTCTTATTTTGAATGCAGTGTTTTTCGTGTACATCTGGTAACTTAACACAGCTCTGAATAGTGACCACAAGGGAGCAGCAGATCACGCCCGCACACACATCATGGACTTGACCCATAGGACTGGATGTTGCAATAACTTGCAATAACTTTGTGCTACGTTTTTTTTTTAAACAACAACTAAAATATGGTGGCTTGATAATTCACCAGGATGGTTACCAATAATGCACCTGTATGGTGAAATTCATTCCAAGATACCCTCATGTGCACTCCCTTGACAGCAATCGTGATACTGAGTGGATTTTCTTGATAAAATAAGTAAGTAAATTGATTTTAAATGAATTGACCTGTTGACTGAGATGTCACTAAGGATCCAACCTAAAGAAAAAAAGAAAGTTTTGGATGTCAGAAAGAACTGAGAGATGGTCTTACACATTGTTAGTATTGTTCTTTTCATTGCCTTATCCTTTAAGATCAGTCCCTGGTTTGTCAGATGTCAAATATTCATTTTAGTTTAATTAATTTAATGTTGCCGAAAGGTAAATATATTACAGCCATGGTGACTTCTCCAGATTCAGCAGCTTGTTGGGAAGAAGAGAAAGAAAGCAGGAGAAAGTGCACATTGTGTGCTCTTATCGAATAATATAGAGCAATTTAGCATTGATCAAGGCTACCACAGGTCACACTTTCAGGTATGCTACCCAGACATCAATATGTAGCCAAGTACTTATCATCATGTACTATAAAAAAAGATCCTACTATCAAGTACTAGATTAACTTTACAGCTAAGATTAACAAAATCAAGACTATATGATTTACCTGGTAATATGTGGCATACATCCAAATAAAAAAGACAGGTGTAATAGAAAATCCAACAGGCTTGACCGCAAACCCTTTTAATCCAAACTCACATACTGTCCTGCTCCAACTCTACCAGCTCAGTAAGCTTTCTGCCTTCATACTGAATACCTCATGCACTGTATCCTCCCATGGCATTTCATATGTCTTCACCAGACCTCCCACCTTACGCTATGTGACAGTGAGCCAAAGGCATTAGCAATGTCCCAAAATACCACATAGAGATCTGTCTCCTCCTGAATGCATCTGGTGCCAAATTATGTTTGTGCACTCTGAGCATCAAATACATCCATCTGGTGGTATCTTGCTCCAGTTGGTGGGATATGAAGGCAGTGCTGTCTCCCTACACCCTTTCCCTCCTTTAATTCTTCACTTTTATAAATAGGGGCTATAAAGACTGAATAAGCAATGACTCTCAGTCAATCTTTGTAGAAAGCTATGCCAACTCTTTCTTTTTTCTTCTATTTTCCAGAAGACTTCCTGCTCTCGTCAAAGCTGCCAGTTGATTTAAGAAAAAAGTTATATTAAGCCTTTTGTAGCTCCAGAGGATGATGCACGAACCTGATAAATTGCCTCAAAGGATGTCACTGGAGTCAGCGTCAGTTGGGGCTGAAGACTGCAAAAATCTGGTGTGGAGTTAGAACAAAGTGAGCTTACCAGACCTCTGTAACTTCTCATCTCTGCTTTAGGCTAGCAACGCGAAGCTAAAATACCCAACACCAACACACCTGAATGTAAGACCGACCTTACAGCAGTCAAGTTGCATTGTGGGTAATGTAATGTAATTTCTGTATCGATTTTAAAAAAATCTGTCCATTGTGATTCCGACAATGTTACAGAAATGTAATGTTAAATCAGAGGATTACTTTTTCCAGTTGGATCTGCTCATCATTGCAAAATCATACGTAAAATTGTAGTTTTGTTAAATCCTTAATATATCAATATTTATGGTATATATAAAAATAGGGACGAAATTAAAAGGACATTTGCTGAAAAGCAACCAAAAAGAAAAGTAAACTGAAGAATTTAGTATCACACAAGACAGTGATGATGCATAAGATGCAAAACGAAATGTTTTTAATTGTTTGCACAGACAGTGAGGATGACTGTCATGGTGCTGGTGAATATGCAGAGTTTAACTACAGGACAAACTGTTCAGCCCAACTAAGTCAGTTCAAAGATTAGCATAGATCAGGGAGATAAAAGCCATGCTTCAGCAGAGTTAATGTCCTTCAGGGAAGATAACAGACTGTAAAGGAAGTTTGACCTTATATCTGGATTATGGTAATCATGACCTGCTGGAAGGAGACAATGAGAAATCATGACTCTACATATCTCAGAACAGACCGAACCTCAGCTGTGTCCTCTAAATGTGTACAGTGTGTGTTTCTATGGGTGTGCATACAACTGTCCAAGTGATTTGATACAGTACTAATGCAGCCAGGATTAGAGGCAGTATTTATGTCTGTGGTTTATGACATAAGGACAGAAGTAGTAAAAACAATATGGTTAGTTGTTTTCTTAACTTCTTTGCCCTTCCTTCTTGCAATCCTCACCTCTTTAAACAGAGGAGAGATAAGAGATAGTCAAGCTTTACAACACTGGAGCATTATTGTTGTGTAAAAAAGAACATATTTCTATGGCGCTGTTGTCGCGATTACAACATAAAGATCTTAAGTAAGCAAATCATCTTTGTGCACAGTACGATTTAAAAGAAAATGACTTTGAGCAGAAGCTTTTCAGGTACTGTCCACTGTCATTAGGTGGATGTAAATACAAATGTATCATTGAATTATGGGACAAAAAGCCCCAGAAGGTCCAGAGGGGAGTTGTAGTGTCACACAAGTAACTCACTGGACACCTACTTTCCTCTCTATTCTGAAATATACTGTACTCATAAACTCAACTTTGTTCCCAAAATGACACCAAATGTTTTTTCTAACCCTGTCACTTAAAACATCAAAGTGTGTGAAGAAACTTTAGTCCACTTGTTGTGGAAGTGTATGTAACTCATCTGACATGAATCCAACATGGAGCATGGTTGAGGGAAAAACTATTGTTTTCTCTCATTGTACTCATAAAATCTATGTAGATAATAAATAGCTGATCTTATTTATGCTAATAACCAAGATAATCTTTTCCCCCTTGCACCGGCGGTGTTTTGCCCTATCACACCATACTGTATATCTGTTGTTCCCTTATGTTGTAGTGGAGAGGTCAAGGTCATGCCAAGGACTTGTATTAAGTGTTAAAGGAATAGCTTTGCATACAGCTAGCCTGTCTCTTTCCAAAGGAAACAAAACGTGCATACAAGCCACCAGCATCCTTACAGCAACTTCCTTTTTTAATTATACACCGACTTTTATGTTTTATGTTTAGTATATTCTTTGTTGTACACCACTGTGTGTGATACAAGTTTTTATTTGACTTGTCTATGTTTTACATTGATTGCTGTAAAGCATTTTGTTACCTGTATTGAAAAGTGCAACAAAAATAAAGCAATTATTGTATTATTGTATCTTCTTGTCACCTTGTTGTTTGACCAGCAGGATAAAATAATCTCAAAAAATTTATAACCACACATAAAACAAAGTATATAACCACACATAAAACAACTTCAGTTCTGATCTGGCGGTAACAAAAAATACACTGATTTTCTGTTTCCCCTGTTTTCAGTCTACACTGCATTTGATGCTTAACTTGGCATCAAAGCATGAATCACAATGTGTAGGTGTTCTGGTTAAGATGGCAGCAGGGTGACTTTGTAACATCTGTCCGCCTTCAATATGCTGACATGTTGAGCATCAATAGCTGATGACCCTGTTCAAGCATCCATAGAACAGACTAGATGCACGGCCTCTTGATTTAAAAAAAAAGTGAGAATAAAATCATTGTCACATTCAATTACACAGTTTTGACACAGAAGCTTATATAACTGAAATCATGCTGTGTAGATGCAGATGTGTAGTTTTATCATGACTACAGATCAGATTAATAGTGAGACTGTGTTTTTTGTAGCTTGTAAAACCAACAGTGAAAGACCTTAGCCTCTTCTATTATCTGCAGAACAGATAATGAATTGCTCTTTTATTGGGAAAATGCTGGAAGCTTTAAGTTACTTCCTTTTGCAACTCTAAATGTCTTGAATATTGAATGTCAGCACAGTCCAGTAGCAGTAGTGGTAGTATATTCCAGTCTAGCTGCAGGTTGTCTTTAGTTGTTAGATGTTTTATCTTAGATATTAGATATTTATAGTAACAAAATGAACAATATCGTTAAGTATAAAGCGAAAGTAAATTTGGCAAAAACCCTTAGATAGTCCAGAAATAGAATGACATTAACACCTTGAAATTCACTCATTATTTCAATAAAAGCTTCATTATCAGTGTCATTATTTTATGATATCCTAATGGTAGTGTCCTTTGAACAAGTAAGCCCGTCCCCTCCCCCCACCCCCCTGCATTTATGATATGTATAGTTTACTGGACAGGTATAACTGATAATCACAAAGCAAGAAGACTGACCACTGAACAGAGAGAGCAGAAAGGAAAGAAGGCTGCAGGAAAGATCCATGTGGACAAAATCAGAGAGAATCAGAGAGATGATGCTTTCACAGCTGGTTGTGATCACAGTCCTAGGGCTCCCGTGGACGACAGGTTTGCTTCATTTAAGACTCTTGTCACTCTTGTTGATGCTGCCGTTTTTACTCATTGCAATAGATATAAAGATTATGAATCTTGTGGTAAACTTGTAAAGGATCATCATTTTGGGGAATGAAGCTGAATGTTTGACAGTCATCAGTTTTTTGGATTGTGCATTGTGTCTGTATATATATATATATATGTATAATTTGATCTATTTCTGGTTTCAGCGACCGGACTGCCTTGCACTTGGATGTTGCCCTCTCAACCAGCCCCTTTAAATGGTGAGTCAGATAGAGACCAAGTTTATTAGATACTGACTAATGGCCACAAGTTCAATTGATTTCCCTGTTACTGTGGATAGGAATGTGTACAAAGTAGAAAAACTTTGCAATATTTGATTTACAAATTGTTCATTATTGATTTTGAGGGTGAATCTTCAGTTGGATACTTATTATTCCAGTATCATCAGTGAATATCAGTGGTGGAATGTAACTTGTAATACATATACATACTGCACTTAATTTAATTTTAAGGTACTAATGTTTGCTACTTGTACTTAAGTATTTCCTTTTCACACCACTTCTACTGGACTACATTTCAGAGGAAAACATTTTACTTTTTACTCTGGTTACTAGTTACCTTGTAGGCTCATGGTGTGTGTTATGTCGATAACTTTAATATTTTCTGGCAAAGAATGTCTCTTTTTAAGACAGACAGACAGACACCCAAACAAACGGGGTTCAGAAATGTTAGCTGCTCACATACAGCATGTGGTACGGTCCTCCCCTCAGGACTTAGGCCTACGTCAATGACTAATCATTCATGCAGCACACCTGGACACACCACCGGTCACAGAACAGAACTCTGCCTCACTGCCACAAACAACTGTCTCCACCTGCTGGCATGTAAAGCCGTCTGCTCCCAGCGCTGTTCCAAAGACTTCTATTCCTGTCATCATCACGCATAGACCAGTAAACCGAAATGTGCACATCCCACACAGAAATAATAGTAATCTTATAAGGATTAGGACAACTGCACCAACTCCAGCACCCATAACAAACTCACTTCCTGAATTTTTATCTACTCTGGTTTTAAATTATGACAGAATTGTTCTTCGTGGCGATTTTAATATTCATGTTGATGACCCCACCAATGTTAATGCAACTGACTTTTTAAATATGGCCACTTCTTTTAACTTCAAACAACTTGTCAAAGGGCAAACACATAACCATGGTCATACACTGGACTTGGTTTTTACCCTGGGTGTCAGCATTTCCTCTGTGGAATTAGTGGACATGACCATATCTGACCACAGATGTATTGTTTTTAACTGCGATTCGCCTGTTACTCATGCCGCCTCACCAAGCTCCGTGTGTTCTCGCATCTTTAATGAACAAAGTGTTTCAAAGTTTTGCACATTCTTTCAGAGCCAAAGCCAACACCTGTCTGATTCCAACACCAACAATCTGGTCGATCACTTCAATCATATCTGCTTGTCGTCACTAAATATTACTGCTCCTCTAAAGGTTAGGCCTACGTCTAAAGCTAGTAAGCAACCCTGGATAAATGACAGCATTCGCAGCCTCAAAAGGGAATGTAGGAAAGCAGAGCGCAGATGGAAAATATCCAGTCTCCAAGTCCATTACCTCAGTCTGAAGGATTTATTAATTAACTACAATAAAATGGTTAAGGATGTGAGAACACACTATTTTTCTGAACTCATTACTACACATAAACACAATCCCAGGTTTCTGTTTAAGACTGTGGATCAGCTGGTAAACCCAACCCCTCCTTGTGCCTCAGCTGGAAGTAATCATGACTGTGAATTGTTTTT
>NC_060159.1:19796529-19888823 GCF_021292245.1 Micropterus dolomieu
GTTTTGCGCATTCTTTCAGAGCCAAAGCCAACACCTGTCTGATTCCAACACCAACAATCTGGTCGATCACTTCAATCATATCTGCTTGTCGTCACTAAATATTACTGCTCCTCTAAAGGTTAGGCCTACGTCTAAAGCTAGTAAGCAACCCTGGATAAATGACAGCATTCGCAGCCTCAAAAGGGAATGTAGGAAAGCAGAGCGCAGATGGAAAATATCCAGTCTCCAAGTCCATTACCTCAGTCTGAAGGATTTATTAATTAACTACAATAAAATGGTTAAGGATGTGAGAACACACTATTTTTCTGAACTCATTACTACACATAAACACAATCCCAGGTTTCTGTTTAAGACTGTGGATCAGCTGGTAAACCCAACCCCTCCTTGTGCCTCAGCTGGAAGTAATCATGACTGTGAATAGTTTTTATCTTATTTTACCAATAAGGTGGTGTCAATCAGAGCCTCTATTACCCCCGCGGCCTCTTACTCAGAGGTCCAACAAGAGAGTTTTAACCAGTTTTATCTCATCGACTTGTCTGAGCTTTTAAAAACAGTATCACAAATGAGAGTGTCCTCCAGCCCACTTGATGTAATACCGACAAATTTTTTCTGAAAGTAATGGATTCTGTTGGGCCCCATTTGATCTCTGTTTTTAACAGCTCCCTATCTACTGGTTGTGTCCCTGATTGTTTTTAAACGGCTTGCATGAACCCACTTTTAAAGAAACCTGGTTTAGATCATTCCTTCCCACAAAATTTTAGACCAATTTCAAAACTGCCTTTTATTGCAAAGATTTTACAATGAATTGTGTCCAAACAGCTGCTCACTGTACTGGAAAATAACAAAATATTTGAAAAGTTTCAGTCTGGTTTCAGGAAGTACCACAGCACTGAGACTGCCCTGCTTAAAGTCACCAATGACCTTTTAATGTCTGCTGATGAAGGCATGTGCTCAGTCCTGGTACTCCTGGACCTTAGCGCTGCTTTTGACACCATTGATCACAACATCATGTTAGACAGACTGAGGCACTGGGTGGGGATCTCTGGTACTGCCCTAGAATGGTTTTCATCCTACCTGTCAAATAGGAAGTTTTGCGTGTCTGTAAACAACTATGTCTCTTCGTTCTGTCCAGTTAAATATGGTGTGCCTCAGGGGTTGGTCTTAGGATCCATTTTGTTTTCACTGTATCTGCTTCCCCTTGGACATATTATCCATAAACATGGTATTCTTTTCATATTTATGCTGATGACACACAAATGTATTTCACCGTCACACCACAAAGCTTGTTCAATCATGTTTTTATCAACTTAGAAATACAGCAATAATTCGATCTATGTTAACTTTTAAGGACACCGTTTAACCCAAAAATCTACTGATCGACTCCAGACTGTCCAGAACTCAGCTGCCAGGCTTTTAACCAGAACAAAGAAATATGACCACATTACCCCTGTTTTAGCTTCATTACCCTGGCTCCCAGTATGTTTTAGAATTGACTTTAAAATTTTATTGGTCACTTTTAAAGCTCTTCATGGCCTCTCGCCTTGTTATATTTCTGACCTTTTAGTCCCATACACACCAGCACGTACCTTGAGATCCTCGGGCAGAGGTCTGTTGTCTGTTCCAGAGTCTCGACTGAAAACTAAAGGGGACAGAGCGTTTGCTGTCAGGGCCCCGAGGCTCTGGAACAGCCTGCCCGAGGAAATCAGGTCAGCTGATTCAGTGAACTCTTTTAAGTCCCTTCTTAAAACATACTTTTACAGGAGAGCCTTTCCCGATCTTATTTGACTTTTTATCCCTTTTATTTTATTCTATATTACTTATTTTATATTTATCTTAAATGTGTATTTTAGTCTTTTCTTTTCTTTATCTTGTATTGTTTTTGTATTATTGTCTTTTGGGTATTATTGTCTTTACACTTGTTATAGCACTTTGTAACTTGTTTTTTAAAAGTGCTCTACAAATAAAGATTATTATTATTATTATTATTATTATTATTATTATTATTAATAAACCTTTCTTTAAAACATATGATCAAAAGCTTATAAAATATGATGCATTATTATAGATCAAACAACACGCCTATATAAAAAGAAGTTAAATCCAGCACCATCATTAAAATGCTACTTACATGTTAAGTAATACAAATCCTTTAATATAATATTAATAATGAATCAAAAGGCTGTTCTGCAAAATGCATACTTCTACTTTTGATACTACTAAGTACAGGACTGATAATGCTGCTGTACCTTTACTTAAGTTAAATTATGAATGCGGGAATTTTACTTTTAATGGAGTATTTTTTTGTGATGCGTCGCTGCTTTTACTTAAGTAAACAATGGGAATACTTCTTCCACCACTGATCCATTCATACAGTAAATATCAGCCTCCCCTCAAAGCGCTATTTCTGATTTGCAACAAAGCATAATGCTCCTGTATCTTTGTGCTGAGATTTGATTCAAATTATTATTATTTTTCTCTTCAGTTAACAGCGTTAAGCCCTCAGATGTGGCTGTGCTATCCTCCATTGGACTTGATGTGAATAGGTGAGCACCGGTCTCAATCAAGTGATATTTGCACCACAAGGTCAACAGTGAGGAGACATAATCACACTGTGGTCTTTTCTTTTCCTACAGCACTGAACTGTTCACGGTGGTATCAAGACTCAGAGGTAAGATTCAAAGTTTTATTTTGTTGATTGTAGTGTTTATGAAGCCTAATACAAAATGTGTCTTAAATAATTTACTTAAATCTTTTAAAAAGTTAATTACTGCCCTCTTGGGATGTCCATGAATGCCTCACTCTTCACTCTTAATTTCTTTTCCGCTGCTTGATGGGAAAACTTCAGTATCTTTGCCGGTGCTAAATAAATAAATAAATAAAAATGTGACTTTCACTAGAATTGGCCTGCAGTCTAACTAGACAGTGTAATTCATCTGAAGAGGTTGATACGAGCTTCTATTACACTACTGTGTGCTATCTTTACTACACTGATATCTACACTTACTGTGATAATTAGAAACAGTGAACCCCAATACACTTGTCATTCACTTGGTCTGTGGTCTGTTATCTTGTTTGAAAGCCATTCATGAAATAAAAAGTACTGCCGGTACTTCATAGAGATAAAATACTGAGTGGCACAAAGCAGAAAGGTCACATTTGTTGATCGAAGTGTGCTTTAACATTGAATTTCTTCTGATTAAAGTGAATTTGCAGCCCTTCTATCACTGTAACCCAGTAATGTTTTCAAGTAATCAGTTAATTAAACAATTAATCATATACCAAAACTGTTACAGATTAATTTTCTGATTCAACTATTTGTTTAATTGGAAAACAAGCTCCGGGTTTTGTCGTGAAACTTGTGTTAATGTCCTTCCTTCAGAGTTGATGTCCCTGTTCAATCCTGAACTGATCAGTCCTATCTCAGAAGAACCCAACTTGTACGCCCCTCAGTTTGATCAACTCAGGTACAGACAGCACTTGTGACGCATGAGAAATATGCTAACTTTGACTCTTCCAGTGATTTGAAGACGTCGTGTCCTTGTTTTATTTGGTTTGTAGCACACTAGTGGAGCAGGCAAATGAACTGTCCCTCTATCTCCAAAACAATCAGGTAGGTGCTCCAGCGGCTGCACTCCCATGTTAAATGATACTTATCTTCTCAGCTCGGCCTCTTTTACATCTATGAGAGGTTGATGTTACTTGTGTTTCTCCTATAGGTCATTAATGTTGACAGAGATTGGAAGCTAGTCCTTCTATTTGTTCAGGTGAATGAGCTCTGTGCCTGTGAGCAGCAGCAGGTAAACACCAATCATTATTGATGAAATTATTGTTACGGAAAAACTACATGTATAATGTGCTAGAAGCTAAGACGCCAAATCACTTCTTTCTTTAAACTTTGTTGCCTCAAATACTGAAGTTACAGAGTCCAAGTTTTTTATTCCTATCAGTGTTAAGTCGTTAAAAAGTTACGTTCTATCTTGTATTTTATTTCACATATTTACCATTTACTGTAATTTGGTTTATATAATTACAACAACATCTTCTAAAAGGCCCAAAACAGCTAAAACAACCATGCAGAGGCAGGGAAATAATTAATGAAAAAATGCTTCCTTATAACTGACTGCTTCCTTATATTTTCTCACTTGTGCACAAATTATTACCTGACACGGAACCATGTTGTGTCAGAACCATGAGCACCCATAGTACCTCACAACAATTAGCAGTATTGCCAAGACAATATAAAAAAACATGTGAGACGTTTAGAGATGGATAAAAAGTTATGTCGTATTTGTTTGCAGGTTCAGTCTGTCATCAAAGCAGTGATTGAAGAGGTGGATGATGCTCTGCAGTTGCTGCACTCTCAGGTATATTTCAGATTATATACAGTATTTTCATTCAGTCTCTATTGCTGTATTTGCAATATTCACAGGTTTTACATTTTGTATCACCTCAATGTGTTACAGCTGATGCGGACCATTGTCAGTGTTGCACTGTGGGATGTAGAGAATGATAGTTTCCACAACAAGTAAGTTCACATGTAAAATTACACTATTTCTGGTGAAACATTGTTTCCTCATCTCTGCTTTATTAAAGTATGTTAGTTATATGTATCACACCACATCAAGACTTTTATCTTGTGACATCTGAACAGATGTTTTACAAAATGGCTCTAGTTTAGTAATTTAATCCATTTAATTTGTTCTGCGCAGCATATGGGATGTTGAAGGTGAAAAAGTTATTTGACTGTGAACTGAGTTACAACATTTAAATGAGAAAATAATTTTGAGGTGAGCTTTATAGATCAATATCATGACATGATTATTTTTTCTTGCCAATAGAATTCTATTTGATTTAGTGATACACTGTATTAGGGCCATCGTAGATTTAATAAATACAGACCCTGAGGAGGGGGAATTATATTTTGAGAATTAACTGAGATTAAAGTCGTAAATTTACGAGAGAATAACTTTGTTTTTCATTTATTAATGTTACAAGAGTCAGTGCAGACATAAGAAGACTTGAGCGTTCAGACAGGCAGGTATGAGGGACTGCATCTAAGCCACTTGAAAGCATGTGCCACAACTTAGTCATTTATAAATGTCTGCAGTTCTTCCCCAAATCTCTTTGAACAGAAGGAAGTCTCTCACAATACTGGTGAAAGTAGCTTAAATTTTATGGCTGTTTATATACCCTGCTTTTAATAGAGTTCAGAGCCTATAATAAAACAAGCACATCTAAAAATTTCTATATAGAGTTTTTTTTTATCACAAATGCTTTAATCCCGGAAATTGGGAGTTTTTTAATACATTTTTTAAAATCTACAATGGACCTAATATGCCAACTGTGTTTTTAACTGCTGAAGTGACGATGAAGCAGCATGACAGTACAGAACATCTCCGTAATCATTAGGTTTTAATTAGTAAATCTGTTTGGCTCACAGGATGTGCCCGTGCATGGAGACATACAGTGAAGGCGAAGTCAGACTTCTAAAGGTCATGCGGAGTCAAGCTCTGCAGGTTTGTCCATTATTCATCCCAAAATATCTGCTAGTACTTGGATGTTTTAGAAGCTGTGAAACTTTGTAGAGCTGAGTTGATACAAGTGAGTGTATAGTAAGTGCCCTTTTGGTAACATTTTCTTCTCAACTTTGTTTCAACGAGCAGGAGTCCTTGGGTGAGCTCATGGTAAAGAAGCGCTGGTACAGTGACAGAGATGACTTTAGTGTCATTCTGCAGGATGCACCTTTCATCACAGACCCTTCATCTGTCGCTGTAAGTTACAGGCAGTTACTTTCCCTCAACCCCTGAATCGTATAGTCTCTTTCACTTGCACCATTTTGCATCTCTTGTTAATCGTTACTGGTTCTGAGGCCAGTGCCGCTGTTTTAATTTTTCACAATGGACTTTAGAGACTAGGTTTTGGAGATCCTGGGTAGATAGTTTGCTTCATCAACCCCTTGACTCCTGATTTATGTTTATTAGGGGACACATTCAGTTTTTATGGTGAGAATGATTATAGATTTACAGCAGGAAAGCACAGGTGTCACTAATAACATTGTCTAAAGCAGCTAAATGGAAGTCAGCCATTGTAATTGTCATAATTTTCAAACCCTTTTCCTACTGTGAAATGTTAAAATGTCATCCGTGAAAACGTCCTATTGGAAAGCTAAAGCTAAAGTAGAACAGGTAGCATCTTTGGAGTAAAGTAAAGTAAAGTAAAGTAAAGTAAAAGGTAGCATCTTTGGAGTAAAGTAAAGTAAAGTAAAATAAAGTAAAGTAAAGTAAAGTAAAGTAAAAGGTAGTTTGGAAAATGGGATCCCTCATGGAACCTTGTTGGACATCTATGTTCTCTGTAGCAGATTAGGAGTCCCAGTGCTTTACACAAACATCAGTAATAGCCTCAAATTGTGACAACATCCTGTATCACCCATTAGTGCTCATCCTGTTGCTACCAGTAACAAGGTCCCCCACTGGAAACAAAGCCAAGATGTAAAATTTTAATGAAGACCAAAAGTCCCTATCTTCTGAGATAATGACAGTCCATGTCTGGATCTAACACATAGCACATTGTCTTTTTGAACAGAGTGGGAAGCCTCTCTCTGAGTCACAAGCATCACAACAAACTGACAAACTGATGGTGCAGATGTGGACTAACCTGGTGAGGCCTAAAAGCACATAGACACACAGACACACACACACACACACACACAAACAAACATACAGAGTCGTTGTTCTCTATGTCGCAAACATGAAGACAATGATGTCTTTCAGCTCCAGCCCACAAGTGGCCAACAAGACACGGAAGACAATGTAAAGATCATCGCATTGCCATGTCCAACTGAGGTGTGTAACTGTGCTAAAAACTCACACACATGCATGTTAACGTGTGTCATTAGATGTACTGTCTTGAAAATAGGTTTCAGTGTGCCATACTAATATTCTATCCTTCTTCTTTCCTAACACACCTCTTTTTCCTTGTTCCTCCTCCTCTCTCCGGCTATCTGGCTCCCTCTCCAAGGACCGGCCCTTCCTGAGGACAGAGGGAAACTCTCCTTCATATGACCACAGTAATGCCTCTCCTCTCATTCACCCAGTGAGTACTATCTGTAAGCTGAGACAGATGGCAGTTTATTCATTTATTTATTTATTTGATTGGGACAGTACATGTTAATGAACAAACATGGAATACATGCATGTAAACATATCGGATTGTAGCTACAAGCTAATTTCCATCCGTAGTCCCACGGGCTAAGATCACAAAGGTCATAAAACATTACAGAATAAAATTTACATCTGCATCATTTATCATTAAATTATTAAAAGTCCTATATACAATATTCACATAAAACTTAAAAATTCATTCAGTTCACAAACACTCATCCATATACAATTAATGAAACAAAACGAAAGAAAAAATAAATAAATAAAAAAAATTAAATAAGATACAGCATACCCATTAATGTGTGCAATTTTGATTTGCCCATAGCCATTTTTTCAGCTGGATTTCAGCATTGTACGCCTCCTGTTTAATTCTAACCGTGGATCTGCTCTGTGTGTCCGGTCAGTTTACAGGCACCGAGATGCCCTGCGAGGACCTCAGCCCCTCGCCCTCCACACCCACATCAGGTAAGATGGTTTACACCTACAGTACATGTTAGGCACCATGTCAGGCACCAGGGTGACTTTCAGTTGACTAGAAATAGTTAAATGATGTTTTTCTGGGACATTAAAGTAGTCAGGTAGATTTTATTTGTGTATACGGTATTCATGTTTCACGTTTCATGTATAGATTGTTTTTAAAACCAGCATAATTAAGCAGTGTCACACTGACATACAAAATATTTAATCTGATATTGTACAGACTTGAGCACAAAAATAAATACTGTTTTTATTTCATTTGACACTAATCTATTATATATATATATATATGTATATATATATATATTATAGCAATTTATTATTTGATTAATCATTTTTAGTCTTATGCCTACCTCTTATGTCATCTTTATTTTATAAAACTGCTTCTAATAATGTAATGTCTTCATTTCCTTATACTTTAATAGTAATTCCACAATATTTCTATCTAGTTTTATTGCAATATTATTATAGTTACACATATTGTAGAATTTCTCTCTGAAAGTCCTGTGCTGTGTAATTAATTTGGTTTTGCGTCTTCTGTATTTTCCCAGTCCATGAACTCAGGCCTGGAGATATCAAAGTAGTGGCTGCTGTGGGTGATTCTCTGACAGTGAGTCATTTTGTCAAAAAAAGAGAAATATTAGAACATAATACACTGAACAAAATTATAAACACAACACTTTTGCTTTTGCCCCCATTCATCATGACCTGAACTCAAAGATCTAAAACTTTCTTTATGTACACAAAAGGCATATTTCTCTCAAATATTGTTCACAAATCTGTCAAAATCTGTGTTAGTGAGCCCTTCTGCTTTGCCGAGATAATCCATCCACCTCAGAGGTGTGGCATATCAAGCTGCTGATCAGACAGCATGGGTATTGCACAGGTGTGCCTTAAGCTGGCAAAGGAGAAGTGCTCACTACCAGATTTGTGAACAATTTTTGAGAGAAATAGGCGAAAGATAGGAGAAAGATGAACAGAGGACAGTAGTATAACAGTATAATGAAATCACATTTTTAATATCTATTCTTCAGCAGTGGAAGACCCTGATATACTGCTGTTTATTCAGGGAAGGACATACACAATAAATTTTGAGAACTTCTGTTTTATTTCATCATGTTACTGAAACATGGTCCTGTTCTATCTGTAAGGCAGGGAACGGTCTTGCATCCAGCCAGAGCAACATCCTGGACGTCCTGCGACAGTACAGAGGTTTGTCCTGGAGGTAAGTCAACACTTTTCAACATAACTATCACACAACATTGCAGCATAATGCTTATGTTATATGTGTGTTGATATAAATGAGATTCTGTAGCCATATATTTCTTCGGTTGGAAAGTTGTTTTATATAATCATTTCACCAACACAATATTATGTGTTTATTTGCAGTATTGGTGGAGATGAAAACCTCACAACCGTCACCACGCTGCCCAGTGAGTCTTCCTGATCACTTATAAAGGGTTCAAATAACATGTTAACATTCATTTTTGTTGCTCTGGGATTGTCATTGCCACAGTTCACAATGAAATCCTTAATTTTTTACTATTATTCCTTTGTTATAACAGACATCTTAAAACATTTTAACCAAAACCTGACGGGCTACTCTGTTGGCACGGGCAAGGAGGAGACTCCTCAGTCTTTCCTCAACCAGGCTGTAGCAGGAGCTAAGAGCAGGTGAGTCTCATCAGAGGTTTTTAATCGCAGAATACCTGCTTATGTTGTAAGCTGACTTAAGCTCAGAAATTTGTACTATTAAATAAAGCTTAGTAAAATGATTAGACTCACCTTATAATCTCATGGAAGAAGAATACAATTAATTGAGTGTGAAACTTCATTCTGTTTTTGTAGTTAATTGCAAGAGAAATTTCCATATGTTAACAATGCATTATTTCTGCAATTTTAACTTATCTATATATATATAAGTATTTGCTTTAACATAAAAAGGATAAAAGAGCAATATAAAATTATTGTAAAAAACTGTATATACATTTCAATGTTAATTCTTGAATTTGGAATCACAATTAATCCTAAAGCTGAAAGGAAGAAAATTATCTATAAATAATTTAATAAATATTTGTCATTTAATTGTGATATTTTTTTTGTGTTTTAAGGCACATCCCATCACAGGTGCGAGCCCTGGTGGCAAGGATGAAGAATGACTCTGTAAGTTTATAAATAGATGTTTATTTTTGACCTATTAAATTTGCCAACTCCACTATAAAATGACCTTAAATGTTATGTCTACTTTAAATGAAACAATAGCAAAGAAATTTCCGCTTTTTAAAAGAAGTTACATAGACTAGCACAAAAAACACCACTTCATACTGCCTACGATCCCTCACATTCTTATTTCTCATACAGAGAATCAATTTTAAATCCGACTGGAAGGTGATCACCATTTTTGTTGGTGGAAATGACATCTGTGAGCACTGTTACAACTCTGTGAGTATTAAGATGGAGTAAAAATTCACACATCATTTCTTGGAGGGGCCTAAAGTCACACATTAAAGTGTTTCTTCTCTTTACAGCTTCTCTACTCTGTAGAGAATTATGTTCGTAATATTCGCGACAGCCTGGATTATCTCCACAAAGAGGTAAAATCTACAGACATTTTCCAGGTATATGTTGGTCTGGTTGATTGTTTGTTAGCATTAATTGAGCTTGTCTCTGTCAGGTGCCTCGGGCTCTGGTGAACTTACTAGAACCTCTTCATATAACCCCACTGAGAGAAATGCACATGGATGCTTCCCTTAAATGCCCAACTTGGCTGGTAAAGTGAGTACCACTTTTCTCTGTTTGTCTTTGATTCAAGCTCATGTGCACCCATTTTGACACCAATTATCATTTAATAAATATGAATAATATAACTATAATAAACACCGTGTTGTCTCTCCTTTGCCAGTATTCTGTGTCCTTGCGTTATCTTACCAAAGGCCAACTCTAAAGCTCTTCAAATGTTGGAGGACCTCAATAGAAGCTATCAGGTAGGAAAGACCAAAGAAACTGTACTATGATTAAAGTTAAAGTAAGAGTCCAGTTCATCCTCGGGCACTGACACCTTGTTTTTCTTTCTTTAAGCGTTTACTGCATGAGGTTGTGGAGTCAAGCCGCTATGACACTCGCCCAGACTTCACTGTGGTCATCCAGCCTTTCTTCAGAGAAATCATCGTCCCCAGATTGCCGGTCAGTGTCACTCACATGAGGACTACACAGACTTTATGGGAGTTTGGTCCATCAGTCAACTTATCCAATATCTAACCACAGCTTTAGCACCAGAACCATGACAATATTTCTGCTACATTGTACAATGTTTTGCAGTGTGTCAGCATAAAGCATATAAATGTCTCTAAACAAACCTGGAAGATTTAGACAGCAAGGATTCGTTCAACATTTTGGGAAATACTCTAAATATCAAGCTACAGGAAACCACTAGCCAGGCTCTGTTCAATGGTACTGGTTACGTTTGTATTTATCAAGATGTAACATATTATTAAGTGAGATTTACAGGTGTGTTGATCAGCAGAGTTTCCTTGTGTTTTCAGTTGTTATGCTAAGCTAACCAGGTGCTGGGGGTAGTTTTAAATTTACATACAGCCATATCAACCCTCTTAGCTAACTCTTGACAAAAAGGCAGATATATTATTTCTGTATTTACAAAAATGTTGATCTATTCCTTTGGCATTAACTAGTCAATATAAACAAAAGAAGTTAATTATGAGCCTAACTACTCATGAAAAATTGTGTCCATGCATTTAAAGACTTTTCGTGGGACAGCCTCTATGCTGTAGCCTGCACCATATTGCATTCGCCAAACTTCTCCCCTGTGTAGCCCTGCAGTTTACTGGTCTGATTGATAAAAAATAGTCCTTAAGGTTCATACATTTACCATACGGTTTCAACAGGATGGCCGCGCGGATCGCTCCTTCTTCAGTGCTGACTGCTTCCATCTCAGCCAGAAGGCCCAGACGCAGATGGCTCGCTCCCTCTGGAACAACATGGTAAATATCTGAGATCAAGAAAAAGATTTTACAGTATTTTGTGCATATTTCATTTTTTTGTGGATTCATTTAACTAATTGTAGTGTCAGTAAATTAAGTTCCCCTTCGAGGGAACTCAAACTGTGTCGGTGACGACACTATGGGAACGCCTCTGGGCGTGGCAGGGCTGAAATCATGAATGAAACTACTCCAATCCTATTGGCGTTGCTAGAACGGTAGCGTGTGACGGCGTAACTGGAGGAGTATATAAGCACGCCGGCACACCGGACACATCAGCTTTTTTCTATTCATCAGGCACTCTGGCATGTTTGAGACTACGAAGAGAAAAGTACAACTACGAGAGGAATTTTCTTACCTGGAAGGAAGTCTGGCAGAGGAGATAGCTTGTGAGCAGTTCAGGCAGTGGGGTTTTCCCCTGCCCGCGCTACATCACGGCTGGGGACACTCATGACCTGTGTGTGTCTTGTCTGGGGATGCTGCATGCCCAGGCAGCTGTCGAGGGGGCTGCTTGCGGCCATTGCGAGGCCCTGCCCCTGAGGGTGCTGAGGTCCCGTGCGGCTCTTTTCTCCGAAGATGGCCGGATGCGCTCTCCCCGTGGCTCGGGCCCTGCGGTCGCTGAGGCGGCGTGGCGGCTTCGGTCATGGGGGTCCCAGCGCGACATCTCCGAGGGCATCGGGACTGCCAAGGCTTTTTCCAGTTCCTCGTCTGCTGGCTCCGACTCCCCTCTTCCCCGTTTGGGAGCCTGCTTCTCGGCTTCTCCCGCTCGAGGTGTGAGCCCGGAGAGGCTGCGGTTGTCTGGTTCTGAGGAACTGGATGTGCTCAGCATTATGGAGGAGGAAGACTTCCGGGAGCCGGACCAACGTCATCAGTCAGCACCCAGCTATGATGAGCTCTTGGAGGTGGTGACACGGGCAGTTGGCAAGCTCCAGCTCGATTGGCCGCAGGCTGTGCCAGACATACACGCTGCGAGTAAGCTGGATGAGCGTTTCCTGCGGCGTCGCCTCCGCGCCAGTCTCTGCCTTTCTTCCCAGATTTGCACGACGAGTCATGCAAATCCTGGGGCAAGCCCTTCTCAGCACGTCTGACTACTCCCCCGCTCCGGGTTTACAGCGACGTTGCAGGGGTTAAGGGTTTCGGCTGTGGGACGATGCCCCAGTGCCTCAAGTGCCTCTGGGGAGGCTTTCACTGGTCGTGCGCTTCCTCCGTGGAGCCTGGAGGATGAGACCCGTCACTCGTTCCAGGGTTCCCACTTGGGACCTGGCAGTGGTTCTCGAAGCGCTGGCTGAGGCCCCCTTCGAACCTCTGGAGTCGGCTGAGGCCAAGCACCTGACCCTTAAGATGGCCTTTCTCCTCGCTATCACGTCTCTGAGGAGGGTGGGGGATCTCCAGGCACTTTTGGTTTCTCCTTGATGCCTCGTGTTTGCCCTGGGGAGGTTCAGAGCCATCCTGCACCCCTGTCCGGGCTATCTCCCTAAGGTTCCGTCCAGTTTGGCAGGGTCCACGGTGCTGCAGGCGTTTCATCCCCCACCTCATGTGACAGCGGAGGACGGGAGACTTCATCTGCTCTGCCCTGTCAGAGCGCTGAGTATTTACACTCTGAGGTCCTCCCGGTGGAGGAAAGCAGACCAGTTGCTGGTGTGTTTCGGGTCCCCCAAGGCTGGGCTCCCCGCTTCCAAACACACGATCAGCAACTGGATCATTCAGACTATTTCCCTGGCCTATCAGGTGCGCGGGTTACCTTCACCTATGGCCGTAAGGGCTCACTCTACTCGAGGCATGGCGGCCTCTAGGGACCTCCTCGCAGGGATTTCGCTCCAGGATTTGTGTGAGGCAGCTGGCTGGGCCACTCCTCACACTTTCATCCGGTTTTACAGTCTGGACCTTCCTTCTGCACCTGGCACCCGTGCGCTCTCCATTTTGTCGTGCCAATGGGTTACTGCATGCTGGGGGCAGGCGGGGGTTTCAGCGCGGCCTAGTGGGTATCTCGTTCCCATAGTGTCGTCACCGACGCAGTTCGAGTTCCCTCGAAGGGGAACGTCTCGGGTTACGTATGTAACCCTCGTTCCCCTTCTAGGGGAACGAGACACTGCGTCAGTCCACCACACCTCACCCCGCCTGGAGTGCCTTGCTTCATAGCAAAGAGCTGATGTGTCCGGTGTACCAGCGTGCTTATATACGCCTCCAGTTACGCCGTCACACGCTACCGTTCTAGCAACGCCAATAGGATTGGAGTAGTTTCATTTATGATTTCAGCCCTGCCATGCCCAGATGCGTTCCCATAGTGTCAGCACCGATGCAGTGTCTCGTTCCCCTTCTCGGGGAACAAGGGTTACATATGTAACCCGAGACGATCTCCCAGGGTATATTGGTCTGCATCATAATAATGTGAATATACATATTAGTTCAAGATTACTTTTCACATGGCTCTACAAGTGTTGTTCTTTGCCCTCACTATGTGTGTAGTTGCACTATAATACAGTAAGCACAACACATTTCTAATTCATGTTGTAGACAGGAGTTGGACTTTGTGTTCACTGGAAAATAATTGTGAAACTGTGCAAACAGTAATGGACAACAAATTAAATGATAGAATTACAATTCAGTAAAGGCCATTGGCAAGGCTTAGACATAGGCATTGTAAAGATGAACTGGTCTAATAACACGTTTCTGACTTGTAAATAGCGTTCATGTTACCTTCCAAGACGTAACTACGTCTAGGAAACTCTGGCTATATCCAACTTGGCACTTATTAACACAAAGGTGCCTGAAAACCAAACAAATATGGATGCCAAAGACTGTTGTTCAGTGTAATTAAACCCAAATTTAATGCATATGGTGTTATTTTGTCAATGCACAGTATTGCTCAACCAACTCTATACAACCATCTTGATGAACTGAACGTTCGCAAGTCATTAACATGGCAATTTTTCCAGACTTCTTATTTCACATGAATATTGTTCATTACATTAAGTCTCCATAAGAAGTACAGCACAGTAATGACAGTAAAAGGACAGTAAAGTATAATGACTAACTTGACTGCTGGTGGCAGTTGATTTCAGCTGAACATTCAGCACACCACTACCTTAAAATACAGCGACTATTAACATGATAAAGTGCTTTCATTATGATATGACATTTAATGTAACAATGTATTTCAAATTAAAATACTTAGCTGTCACTTTTCTCTTGTTTTTCCAGCTGGAACCTCTGGGCAATAAGACTTTCACACAGGATTTTACTGCAGACATAAATCTAAAATGTCCTACCAAGGTAGGGAAGTGTGTCATTGCTATAAATGCTGGTGAATGTGTTTTTTGGAAATTCTGCGTTAAATGTATATAGCCTAATGTTTTTGAATGTACATGTCATCATTTCTATATTTTGAAACTGCAAATTCACTGACTGCCATCATGTAATGTAAGTTCTTTCCTTTGTCTACAGACTTCACCATACATCCGGACATATAACAACAGCAATTACAAATATGCTGGTCCCTCTCCAACACCTGGACCTATCACAGTAAGTGTGTAATCTCTATCTGAGAGGCTGATAAGTGACTGGTAGTAGGCTACAAATAAAATGTAATGTGATGTAATGTCTAACAAAACTAAAGACCTGAATTAAGTTAACATTTCACAGGAATTAAAGTTGTGTTTAAGCAATTAGACTAACTTCAAGTTTTTCGTGATAGTAAAGAAATTTGATATTTGAGATTTTGGAGTGCAGTATTTTTACATAAAAATAAACATCTGTTACATTCAAGCCCTTGCTAAACGAGTTTACATAATGGTGATGAAGCCTATCACCACCAGGTAAATATCTGTATTTCATACCAGAGCATTTAAATCTGGTCTCTGTAGAGACATTCCTAAGCGGTAGGGGCACGTTTTATTCGTTTTCCAGTAATCAAGGGGGGAGCAACCCAGAGCCATGTTGCGCTCCATGATCTGCCATTGCTGTAAAATAAAGTAGTTTGTGTTAATATTCTTTGGCAATGTTGTTGTCTGCAGTCAAGCCATGCAACTGTGTCTCTACAGGGCTCTGGAACAACTGTAGAGACAGGGTAGGTAACTAGGAATATGGCAGAGCCTATGGCGGAAAAATCTAAGAAGTGTCTGTGAAGTTTCTGATGCTCCAGATAAAAAAGAAATTTGGCATTCAGAGGAAGGATACAATCAAAAAGGCAAAGCAATGAACAGCGAGGACAAACTATTGGTGTAGCTTTTTACTGTAGGTTGATATTTGTAAAATATTTGGAGCAGGCTATGTAGCTACTACATTTACTGAACTGCTCTCACCTGCAGGCATCATAAACACACGACAACAGTGTTTGTATAATTATTCTCACTGCCAGAAAGGAAAACAAAAGTTTTGCAAGTGTAATGATGTTCAAGTAATTTATCAAGGGAAAAGGCCATTCTCATTCTCTCTTTCATACAATTATAAAAATTGGATATGTTTGGGTTTGGGATTTTTGGTTGCACAAAATAAGCACACAGTATAAAAACATCTCTCTGGGAACTTGTTTTTCTCAATGTGTTTAAGTTTTCCATTTTCCATCCAAAACAATTGCAAACATAACACTGTTCAGCTCTGTACAGACAATAAAGGAAAAGAAAAAGAAAAGACAGAATAACACAAAATACATGATTCTCTAAAGGCACATCTGTCAAAGATTGCACATCATTTTGAGTCAGTTATCACAGAATCCCAACAATAACCACCATAGCTGGGTAGGCCTCAGCATCTTATATACGTACTTCATATAAAAGCTCTTGTTAAAATGCCAGATTCATTCACCTTTACATTTTCGATAAAGGTTTTCCGCATTTTTTCAAGTTAGCAGTCTTGGATTGTATAAGACAAGTCAAGAGGTCTAGCGAAATATGCTCCATTATTGTCCTACACCAACCATAGATTGTGGGAGCCTTACAGGAAATCCATTAAGGTAGTATTTTTCTTTGCACAGAATGTCAAGATGTTAAACTATTTTCTATGATGTACATGGGAAGAGATACTGGATCCAGTTCATGCACAGTTCCCAAAATGTTCTGCATTTCTGGACAGTTTGTCATTTGGAACAGGTTCAAAGACACTGTGTAAGGCTGCCAGTATTTGTTTTGCATTCAAGGCACAATAAAGAGATGGTGAGCTTAGATTTGGAGAGGCGATAAATAGTACTCTGAATAGTATTTTGTTGATTGCAATTTTTTTGTATTGTTCCAGATCTCTTCCCACATATGTTCTGTAATCTCTACACCCAGTTCTCTCTCCTAGGTCAGTCTCAGCTCCCAAAAAACAATGGCAGGATAGTCCCCCAGAATGTTGTACAAGACACTGATTGATGTATTTACTGTACAAAATATCTGCTTTTCAATTTCAGACATGAAATCAGTTAATAAAGACTTTTTTTTCCTTCATATAATTTCTTATCTGAAAGAAACAAAAAAGGTTGCTTCTGGATATGTCACATTTTTTCTGTTGAAAGGCTAAAGAACAGATAAAGCCATTTGACAAGGTTAAACAAAAAAACATATCAGGAAGTCATTTTACACATATTGACTTTTCCTTTTTCTCAGAACTGGGGAAGTGACTTTTCCTGTGTGGACCTTGCTCCCTCTGACACTGTGCCAACTTCAGGTGAGACGGACAGTCGTCTCTGCAGACAGTTGATATGTGATTCAGTGTCCTCTTTTATCTACAGTTAACAAGATACGAACACAGAAAGTGTGGTGTACAAATATGCACCACCAGTGACACTGATAATGAAAGGGCTGAAATAAACTAATAGAACAGTTGTCACCTGGATTGTTTCAATTTGCTACGTTTATAAACGTTTGCTGTTAAGATAAATTAAATGTAATATAATCATATTTAAATTACACACATAGTGGCTTTAAACTGAGGGAAAATGGTTTCAGGAAGCAGAGACAAAGTTCTTCAAATGCTGAAAATAGGAGCTGGTTTAGTGCTTAGTATTGTTTTGCATAGGGATCATTTTTATGGTTCATCTTGATGTCAGTGGGCTGAATCTCTTTTATGTATTTTATCTGTAGTTCATACACTGAGACCAGCAGACATCAAGGTGGTGGCAGCACTGGGAGACTCCTCAACGGTTAGTGTTGTAACACAGTGATTCTTATTATATATATTCTTTTCAATAAGAAATAAATAAAATATATCATTAATATATTAGAAAATCACACATATTTTACCTAACTTGAGCAGCAACAGATAATAAGCACTTCATAGGCATTTGTTTTTTGTTATATAATATGGAATTGAAGGTGAAATATTCAATTGCAATTTAGCACCAACCATGAACCTGTTGGTATCAACTATACAATGTCATTGAACTATGAACTTGCTAATCAGTTTGTTATCAGCCAGATAGCTTGCACCAGTGATGATCATCCCTTTTATGTTCAGGTGTTTAGTCTTTGATGGAAGACTTATCTTTGTCAGCGTTTCACTTTCCTCACTGTCCTCTGCAGCATTTAGACTTTATTTTTCTGAGTCTTTATACGTGGTTTCTTTGTCCTCTGTTCACAGGCAGGCACTGGCGCCAAAGCAAATAACCTGTTGAACCTCAATAAAGAGTATAAAGGAGTATCATGGAGGTACGAAAAGCCTTGTGTGTGAGGTTTACATTAACCATCACATTTTATTTTTATGAACTGCGCTGATGTTTGTGGGTTTTTTCTTGCAGCATTGGAGGGGATCAGACTCTGGAGACTGTCACAACACTACCAAGTGAGTTTATGCCACTTGTTAAGCAAACCATAGTTTCTGAGTCACTATATCTGACAGGGATATTTCTAGTATTGAAAATCTATCAGACATTTTTTGCCTTAATATGGAGCAGTTACTAAATGACACAAACCATTTTGTGCTTAATGTACAGGTAAGTGTGATTTAACAGAATCTGTTGTGTTCCTCATATATAGGATTTTCTTTTAGGTCCACATCAGTCATGTGAGTCATGTACAGATAGTGTGCCTTTCTCCACGGCTTAATTAATAATTAATTAAGCTGTTAATTAATAACATTTTCCATTTTTTTTCGGTTCCTCTAATATGACTTCTAATTTTGGTTTTCAGCAGATGGATTCATCTATCAGGACACTTGCCCACAAATTGAGCGGAACATAAAGCAATATTAGGGCACTCATTTGCTAATGCTTAAATCTCACAAACACTGCACCTACTGATGTTCAGGTGGCATTTATCAGTTTAAAATAAGCAATTATTGCTAAAAACATTTGTACAGTTGAGCGTTTGGTGAATCCGATTTGGAACACAAGCAGATGTTTTAGATAAGAATAAAAATTTCTTGGATGAGGCCCGATGACTGCTGTTTCTTAGACAAACATAACACAGTAACTGGGAGCATAACAGCCTTCACTGGTTGTCAGTTGACCAGCTGAAGAGCTGTAATGTAGCAGGCTTTTACTGCTAGACTGAAAGAAACTAGCTGTACACTACTTCTCAGCTGGTGCTCAATCATTTTTCTTCTGTATCACCTCAGACATCTTGAGGAAGTTCAACCCCTCTTTAAAGGGCTTCTCCAAAGGCCAGGGATCAAGACAGAAGGGCTTCAACATGGCTGTAGCTGGAGCTAAGACCTCGTATGTGCATATTTGTTTACTACCTCCGCCTGAGTAAAGCTTTTGAAAGACCCATTGTCATCTCTGAAGCGCCTGCTGACTGTATTTGTTCTGTTACAGAGAGATCCCACTGCAAGTCCAAGATCTCATCAAGGCAATGAGAGAAAATAAGGTAAGACTTCCCCAAAACTAAGTCATTTAAAAATGGCTGTAGTGTTTACCTCTTTAAGTCTCTGTTCTGTTTCTGTACATATGCCACACAGGAGGTGGATTTTGAAAAGGACTGGAAACTTGTGACAATATTTGTCGGCGGAAAGGATCTTTGCAATTACTGCATAGACCAAGTAAGTGTTCCTTAAAATGCATGCATTATACATAAATACACGTGTGTGTATGTTATAGAACTGCAGTAAAAACCATGCTTTACGTATCTCTGCAGAATAATCTATCACCCAAAAACTATAGCCACAATCTTATGCTGAGTTTGGACATGTTATACAAAGAGGTGAGATATTACATGCTACAAGTTATTGTCATCTGCTGTCCTCGTCAGTACATGTGGGTAATGTTTTTTCTGCTCCCCTCTTCTCTCTCTGTATGTTTAGGTGCCAAGGCTGTTGGTTAATGTTGTGGAGCTCTTGCAGATAGATCCACTAAAATCAGTTAAGAGGAACACGCTTGGCTGTTCCCTTATGCAGAGGTTTGTTTTGTTGTTTTTCATGTAGAACATTTAAGGTGACTTGATTTTAAATATATAATCCATATTTTCACATTAACAATCACATGAGTGTGTGTAATGCAAAAGGTGTTGCTCGTGGTTCCCCTCAGCTCTACAGACTTTTTTGTTTTAGCATCTTTCAGCATATTGTAACTCCAAATAGATCGTTATGTTGGTCTGTATCTGCTGGATGTTTAAATAAGCAACAGGTTTGCAATATCAACTTAAAATGTGCCAGCGCTGTGTTTAAAGCTTATGCTGCCCTTGAGTGGTAAAAAGGAAACAATCAGTGGATGCAGGTTTAAACCTCCAAAAAATAATACTGGTGTGGTTTCCCCTTAAAGATTAAAATCTAGTCAAGACAAAGGTTATTTATCGAGCATGTCAGAAATATGAAGATTTTTTCAAGCTGATGTGAACTAAAAGAGACAAGCTTTCCGAAATTGGTAAAACAGAAGTTAGTAAAGCGCTATCGATTAGATTATAGGTATTCAATATTTGTGTTGATCTCTTGGTAGACGTTATGATTAATTTGCAGTTAACACAATATTATAGCCTAAAAGTTTTCATTTCCACTTGAAGATAACACATACACACATCCTTCCAAGCAGATGCCCCCGGTTTCTGGGAACATTTGAGATGTTGCAAATATATCTGCTTCAGTTGTTATGAGACACAGACAATTACTTCTTACAGTTCTTGTTACTGCAAACTATAGAACCGTGATCAGTCAAGGATTTAATTTGGAATTCAAGGAGTTTGGCATGAAAAAGGAAGACCAAAAAGGAAGATCCCAAATCAAAGAATCTGTGCAAAGATCCTTCCTCTTTTTTTTTTTTTGCAAAAGGAAAATAAACAGGAAGCTGTTTTTTACAGAACCAGTTGTCCCTGTGTTATCAACCCAGCTGAAAATTCCCCAGAGCTAGAAGAGATTAAAAGAATCAATCACGAGTATCAGGTAAAAGCAAAGACCTCTTTTAATCATTTAAATATTTTCAAAAAAGGGGGTTTCCTCTAATACCTCCAATTTCGTTTTTTGTTCCCAGGCTGAGACCCAGCATCTTATTTCTGGAAATCGCTACGACGACAGAGAAGACTTTGCTGTTGTCCTCCAACCCTTTTTACAAAATCTCTTCATCCCTCATATTGGAGTAAGTTACAGAGACATACAAATGTATCCAAGCAGGTATCCACAGACAAATAATGAAAATCGAATCTTTTCACCAGGCAGGTGAGGCTGACCCGAGTTTCTTCTCTGTGGACTGTTTCCACATCAGTGAGCGAGCTCATGCTGAGATGGCCATTGCCCTGTGGAATAACATGGTGAGCATGGCGCAGCAATGGACCAAACTGCAGCACTGTGATCAGTGTTTGCAAGAGTTTTTTAGGTTTTACAGATTTTTTCTTCCTGTGTTGACAGCTTGAGCCTGTAGGCAGAAAGCAGGCCTACAACAACTTCACATATGACCGCTCCAAGATTCACTGTCCCTCTGAGGTATGTGCCGAGATTTCTGAAGCCTGGGGAGAAATCCCACTGCTCACAACTCATGTTTTGATTGATTTACAAAACTGGATCTAATTATTTATCAATTAGAGTTGAGTTTTAACATCATCTTATTGTTCAGTCACCAAAGTTGTTGAATATAAAATAAATAAATAAGTCAAGGTCAAGGTCAAAGTTTATTTATATAGCACGTATATAAACAGTCACTACTGCTGTACAGATACAGAGAACAGCATAAGATAAAAAGCATAATAAATAGCCGAATAAAACCCTTCTAAAACAGAACATTCCAAAAACAATAAAAACAGACAACAGATAAAAACAATAACAACAATAAAATGTCACAGCTCAACATGTGTTAAAAGCCAGTGCAAAAAGATGTGTTTTTAAAAGTGATTTAAAGCTCTCAATAGAGGTAGCTGCTCTAATGTTGAGAGGAAGAGAGTTCCAGAGCTTAGGACCTGCTACTGAAAAAGCTCTGTCGCCTCTGGTTTTCAGTCTAAAAGCAGCTGGTCAGTGGACCTGAGTGCTCTGACTGGAGTGTGCAAAATCAGCATATCAGATAAATATGATGGTGCCAGCCCATTAAGAGATTTAAAAACAAACAATAAGCTCTAAAAATGGATTCTAAAAACGACACGCAGCCAGTGGAGAGATGACAGTACAGGGGTGATGTGGTCACTGCGCCTTTTCCCTGTCAGCAGGCGTGCAGCCGCATTCTGAACTACTTGTAATCGGCGAACTGAAGACTGATCAAGGCCATAGTACAATGAGTTACAATAGTCCAGGCGATTTGTGATCAGGGCATGCACAACTTTTTCCAGTTGGCTATGGGGCAGGTAAGACTTGACCTTCCCAAGAAGTCTGAGCTGACTTCATAATAAAGTTATTATGACAGACAAAAATTGTTATATAACCATTAACATAACATTTTTAAAACTCAGGTGAAATATCATAAACTATAATAGGACCATTATGGAAATAAGTTATTTGAACTTTAAGTAAATCTTGTGTCTCACTTTTTAAATTTTATGTGCCGTTTAAGGTTTGTTTTATTTTTGAATATGTGGAAAAAGATAAAACTAAACCATTCTACGATATCATAACTGCTTTCTTTTCACAATAGCAGCAGAAGTTAAACAGAAATTACTTCACTCTGTTATTGGAAAAAAGCAGGATGAAATGACATTTCATAAATAATGAGCTTGATTATTCAACAATTTTATGGTTTTATATTATGTATATTTTAGTCAAAACAGCATCTATTACATAACGTTTTATATATTTCATATTGAAAATTTTGTGTCTCCATTTTTCTCAACTCATCAGCATCACCATAATCCCTGAATTGAAGTGTAGGTCTCTGTGGTTGAATCTTAAGTATATTCGGGCACAACTGCAAAAAGATTCTTTGACACATTTTATAATGAGCTGTTGTTTGTTTTCTATAGGCCAGTCCCTTCATCTTCACTAAGATCAACAGCCTACGAAGCCCAGCTGTGACCCCCACCCCCACCCCCAGCTCCAGTCCTGCACCAACCATCCCTGTGCCCAAGTGTCCCTCCTCTATGCCAGTGTGGGTGCCAGTGATTGTGGGAATTGTCAGTTTACTGGTTGGCATTACTGCTGCCTGGCTAATTCTCTCTCGCAGTCAGCGTCGGAAAAACAAAGTGGAGAAAACAGTAGAAATGAGAGGAACTGGTTTTTAATGCAGCTGTTTGTATCAAATTATTGTCAACAGTATATCTAAGTCTTAAAGCAGCATCAAGCAAATGTTGGCAACTAGAGGGCAGAAAGACAGTAGACTTCAGATCAAACTTTTGCTGCTAATTCTGCTGTTTCACTTGAGGCAGGTAGTAAACAGTAAGTAAGCGGTGTCAGTGTGAGCTTTTGAAACTCAGCTCTCGACAAAATCATGTTGCTCAAAGAACAAACCGTCAAAACAATGAGCTTAACCGAAAGCTGCATATAGTTGTAGATTGAGATTCAGATCTTCCGCTGGGATGGCAATACTAGCAGCCTGTTCATGTTCTAGAGACTAAAGTGATTAAATGTCTACTCTTTTTACTTACTTAATGGTGCAGAAAGTATGATATATATTTGTAATTTTTATACTACACAGAAATAATGAAATATTCTATATGTAAATGTCTAATCCAGAAGTTTGTAAATTTCTCTTTCCTTTATTTATTGATAAAATAATATTGCCACAACATCTGAGTCATGGTTTGATGGTAAATGCTCTGTACTTGTATAGCGCCTTTCTAGTCTTTTCGACCACTCAAAGCACTTTTACACTACATCCACACACTGAGCCTAAGTGCTCAAACAGAAACTAACATTCACACTCGCTCATACAACTCGGGTTTCAGTATCTTGCCCAAGGACACTTCGACACGCAACCAGGGGGAGCGAGGGATTGAACCGCCGACCTTCCGATTAATGGCCAACCCGCTCTACCTCCTGAACCACAGCCACCCCTACTTTGCAAACAATAGTTCCAGGCACTGAAATGATCAGAAGTCCTGCGCTATCAGGTGTTTCCTGATTATCTTGGTGATTTAATTTTTTTTTTGCTATTCTAGCAGCAAAGTGATGGCTTTCAATGACATTGTTTTCAGACATTTGTGGTTCCCACACAATGAATCCTAATGACTTTGGTGATCCCCTGACTTTTCTTATAGTGCCACCATGGCGTTGACATTTGTGTTTTTGAGTGAAAAGTCTTAAACTATTGGAGTGATTGCTTCCAAAAGCAAATAAGGTGTGGAAGTGGATTTTTAAAATGTTTATGAACACTATTTGCTGTACAGAAGTCAGTCTAATATTCACACGTGTGCACAGTTACAATAGTACAATAAAAATGTAACACCTAAACCTACCAATGCCATCCGGGGAAGTCCTGAAAGAAAGATGCCAGATTAATTACCGTCCTCGCAGCGTCAGCTTTTAACCTATGTTAGTTTTGACATATGTGTTTTGCTGAAATATTCCCTGCTTCGATACAAGGAATGTACAACACTAAACATGATTAGTCGTGAATGTAGAATGTGCTCTTATTTGCAAGAAATAAATGATCAGATGTTTGGCAATATAATATCGAACAACTATTAAGCTGATGATACACGGAGCAACTTTTAGAGCAATGATGCTGGGCAATGTTCCCGTCAATGGTAATGAGTAAAGATTAGTACCGTAATCCCCTTCCCCCACCACTCCGCTATCCATTCAAAAGTCAGACTTGCCACCAGCAAGATTGCCCAACAATATTGCTCAAAAAGTTGACCTGTGTATCATCAGCTTTAGTCAACAGTGGCAGTAAATCATTTGGCCACTACATAGGCTACTGGCTGCAATAAGAATAAAACTGAGAAAACTCAGACTTCAATATTTTTTTCTGAAGATGTTTGGATCTCAGTAATTATTTTAATTTCTTCGCATTTATATACTGCTGTTTAAAATGGCTTAAATAGAGCTATGTTTGCTTGCTTGGTTGACAGACTGTAACCACACATAATTATTATTTGTGTACATTAGCCAAGGGACTATTTGGATGACAGCAGCAGTGACAATTCTACAAGTTAATTCTTTCCACCTAAATTACCTTGATTCTCTTGGCCTTCACTACATGGGGCAACATTCAAGCAGGGAGGTGTGTGGTAAAGTTGGGGATCTGGCCTTTCTGGAAGATGTTGTCCACGCAATTGCCCTCCAGCCAGGGAATACACAGTCTGTTGGTGGCTTCGGCCTTCCACCTGGTCAAGGAGTACAGCATTCACAATCTTGACAAGAATATATTGCATCCATAATGTGCCTTCACACAAAGGAGAATAGAAGTTCCTCCATATGTTGAATTGTATGCCTGCCTGTAAACAAATTTCACATTTTTGCATGTTCAGCTGACCTGCTGTGCTTTAATGAACATACTCTCAGGGTTACAGTAATAAATTGGAATTCATTTCCTTGAAGTGCAAGTACTAATTGAAAACTGTATCAATTTCCATAATAATTACCAAATTACAGAATTCTGCCAAGTCAGCTTCTAGGAATTTTTTTCCCAGTAAATTATGGACAGTAAAATAATGACTGAATTGAAAAGAATAACATTACAAATGAATAGATTTTGTCATGTTGGCATCTTGGATTAAAGAGGTGTTTCAAATTGCTCAGTCAGCATTCTTTAAAAACAACATATTACTCTTCTCTCTCCCTGTATTTCTACTTAGAAAGGTTTTTGGTTGTTGTGCATATTCCCTATAATATATGTATATTAGTAGTTTATGTATATAAGTATATAAATAACTGTAGTATATTGTTTTGTTTTATTTTATAATATACCTTACCTTAATATACCTTACCTTAGGGATTCCTTATATTACCATACTTCAATAGACAGTACATTTAATTATCTGTTGAGTTCTGTGTGTGTAGCACTAGGGACTTCAAACCCTCTTTTCGTTGTACAACTTTGTGTTGTATAATGATAAATAAACTTATTGTACCTTGTATTAATGAATCTGTTGAATGGAAACCTGACTTTAATTCAATATTCCAACACAACTCTGATATTAGTTGCGATATCTTCTGGTGTAATTTCATATTTTATGTTATTTGCTGTATATAAATGTATAATGGTCAGAATATGACAAAAATATGCCAAATGGAGGATCACTTTACATATCTGAGGTAAAACATTCAAACAAATTTTGATAATCTTTTTTTCAACAAATATGCATAAATAAAATCTTTTTTTAAGGTAAATTGAACATTTGTTATTTAGGAAAAATACTATGATTTATTATTGTTGAATTGCCCTGCCCCACTTAAGTGCAATACTTGGGTAAATGTCCAACACTGCTGCTGATAACTTGGGTGATCGATAATATCACCTTCTGTGTGCGTGCCTGGGAAGGCTCGCCTGTTTTGAGCCTACAAGTCAGTGTTTAGGGCCAACTGCCCGTGTTGGTATTAGAAACATGGCGGAAAGCGAGTTGAACGTTGACAGCATAATCTCTCGGTTGCTGGAAGGTAGGTTAGCATTGTGATATTTTGCCTTTCTGCTTCCTTAAACAAGAAGGTAACTGAACTGTACGTTCTTTTTTGTAACCAGTAACTTCGCGATATGTTGAAAATAATTTCAGCATCTTGCAGCCTGAGCTATTGTGTTGTTCATCGATAACCCGTAAGCTAACCGTTAAAAGCTCTCCGATCCAGTAATAAACGTAAATATGTTGTCACAGTCCAGGGTAGCTAACTGTTGGCTAATGTTGGGTTGTTAGTTAACGTTGCTCTGAGTAAAAGGGGAGAGAGGCGTAACAATTCAGCTCGCTGCTGCCTGATAGAGAGCTAACTAGTGATATAACTTAACGTGTTAACAGCTAAACCAGCTGTGTGGCAGAGTACGGACAAGTAACGTTTTAGTGTTTTCCCATTAATGCTTAAGGTGGAATGAACAATTGAACGCTGTGTTTGCTAAGTAACGTTAACTGTTGTCGGTGGCAAGGCAGATAACGTTAGCTAGCAAGTCGGCTACCTCCCTGACACACCCCCACTGAACGTAGGAAATCACTTAAGCCTGCATAACTCAGAGAGGTTTTTCCTTAGATTCATCCATATGTACCCTTAAATGTGAGAATTTATTTTTTAAATGTAAACATCTAACGTTAACAGTTACCAGCCACCCAGTTAGGGGTAGGCAATAAAACAATAATGATAATTATCAAGATATTTATTTTGTTGAGAAAAAGGGACTAAAAAAGATTTTACTTAATTTAACTTATGCATATTTGTTGGGAAAAAAATTATCTTTTTTTTTTTTTCATGTTTTACCTCTGATTTGTTAAGTAATCCACTGTTTGATATCAGTGTTTCTAACCCTAAAGAATAGTTTAAAACCACAATTAACCATCTGGTTTCTTCAACTTTCACTCAGGAGCAAAAATCAGCCTTTAAACTTGAAAGACATAATTATTTAACATTTATTGTGATTATAATAATAATAATTATTAGTCATTTAGCTGACGCTTTTATCCAAAGCGACTTAGAATTGCTGTGTCTGAGGCCGCACACCTTTGGAGCAACTAGGGGTTAAGTGTCTTGCTTAGGGACACATTGGTCGTCATCGCCCAGACCTACACCCAAAATTAAATCTTTATTTTGTGTCTGAAATCTCCCAGGCACATTCAGATATTTAACCAGCATTTGGCTAGTGCTAATTTCCCACCCAGATGCACATCCTGCAAATTTCTTAGACTACAATTCAGGTTTGGTGCTTAAGTTTGTTCTTAAAACAGATATTAAAACCATGAAACACATTTCTTTTTCTGTTTTCACTCCCAGCTATCTATACTGGAACCAGTGGCTTAAAGGAAAGAACGTTATTGAACGATTGAACATTATATATATATATATATATATATAACAATATTGTTTAGTTTTTGCTACTCATACACCTGCCAAAGGTCTGTCATGTTGATACTGCAATGCTACTTTGAGCTACTTTAGCCACCAATATGCAGTTACAGCCAACGCTACGACATTACTAAACAAGCATGTTGTTTGTTCTTTATACATGAAGCTGCCCTCTAGACTTTGTCTGCTTGGATCACACCACCCTCACTCACTCACTTCCAGCTGAGCCAACAAGCTGTTCATTCCTGTACTTGCCAGTTCATAACAACCCATGTTGACTGGAATAAATGGCATGTCTGAGCAGTAGCAAAGCAAATGCACTGGTCAGCTGTCTTTAATGGCCCACCTGATGTGAATGTAAACAAAAGGACAGCAAACCCCACTGCCGAAAGAAAAGCACGTGACTGAAACGTGCCATTTCTCTCACAGTAATTGTTAGGCATTTTAATACTTATAATTAATAATAACTATAACTAAAGTATTTTGTAATTTAAAAAAAAAATACATTTGTAAGCAGCAGTGTGAAACGGGCCTAAAATGTAAATTTTTAGCTATAACCCAGACTCTTTACTTATATATTTGAATGTACTGACAATACATTATAGGTTATGGTCACAATAGTCCTGATTTAGCCTACTATTTGAAATTATCATTATGTTTAATTTGATGCCTATTCGTTACTTGATGCTTCATTGTCCTAATGTATGGTTTCTAATACTTACTCGACCGTGTTTAAGGATCAGCCCATGTTTACTGTTGACCTCTTTGTACTCTTGACTTGCAGTGCGAGGATGTCGTCCAGGGAAGGTGGTACAGATGACAGAGGCTGAGGTGCGGGGGCTCTGCATCAAGTCCAGAGAGATTTTTCTCAGTCAGCCGATCCTGCTCGAACTGGAGGCTCCACTCAAAATCTGCGGTGAGAACAGCACCTATCAACAGCCACCCCTTTCATTTTGTTTACATACACAGTGGAGGCTATCTGTGAGGCCACCAGAATAGGTCCCTTACTATTTGCTAGGGTTCACAGTTTTCACAACATCGTAAAAACACACACAGTCAATGTACTGTAAGGTGCTTAAAATAAGTGTTTTCTATAAACTTTTCACTCGTTTCACATTATTGAGATTGTCATGTTAATTGCGACATTTGTTACGGATGAACATATCCTTCCAGGTGATATCCACGGACAGTATACAGACTTGCTGAGGCTATTCGAGTATGGAGGCTTCCCTCCAGAGGCCAACTATCTGTTCTTGGGGGATTACGTAGACAGAGGGAAGCAGTCTTTGGAGACCATCTGCCTGCTGCTCGCCTACAAGATCAAATACCCAGAAAACTTCTTCTTGCTCAGGGGGAACCACGAGTGTGCTTCCATCAACCGTATCTACGGCTTCTATGACGAGTGTAAGTTGGAAAACACAACCCTTTTTGTTGTGCACTGGCTACATGTGCATACTGTTCACTGTATGTTGTGCTAATTGTGAGTTGGCCTACTTAATGTTTTGTATTTGGTAAAGGAGAGCTATAAAACTGCGATTCAAGACTGATGATTTATATTTACAGCATTTAGTTTAACTATGTTTGCATAGTTAATCGTAAAGTTCCTTTAGATGACAGAAATATCTAATTCGAATGTTTAATTAAAAGCCTCATTTACTATTGTTCCTTGTCTGATTTGTTCTTTGTTTTGTCTTTTCCTTAGGCAAGCGCAGGTTCAACATAAAGCTCTGGAAGACCTTCACAGACTGTTTTAATTGTCTGCCCATTGCTGCGATTATCGATGAGAAGATTTTCTGCTGCCATGGAGGTTTGTGATTTTGAATGGTATATTTTAAAGGATTGATTAGAATGTAATCTCTATATTACTGTTACATTATGTAATTAGTTAATATGTGTAAAGTAACTACAGGTGTTAATTGTGATTATGGCGCTATAAAAAATGTGCAAGTACATTACCTGTAAGGGCGGGTTCACAACTAAAGGTGGTTCCTGAATCAAACCAACGCGAGGATGATACATGGTTTAAATTTCCCAACTGGTCCTTTGTACAGTACTTTGATGTACTCTTGATGCAGTTTTTTTTACTTTCACACGATGCTGATCAGCTGTTCATTGGAATCCATTCTCCTTCATTTTTCACTGAATATTTTGAATACCAAGTGTCTTCTGCACCTTCTGTAGTAACTGAGAAACATTTTCTTTTGCCGAAAAATTCAAGAGTCATCTCAGTTCGTCGTGAGTCCAGGTTTGTCCCCTGCTAGTTGACATTTTGGTAGCAAATGCGCTACTAGTTCACCAGGCACCAAATCAGGAAGAGAAAAGTTTTTTAACCAATGAAATGACATTTAAAATGACACAATAGCACACGTCCTGTTATTGGATTGAATGGTGTTCACACCAGAAATTAACCACTCCATAGTTCACTTGATCGCGCTCCGAACCCACTCCTTCGAGGTGGTTGTTTTGTCCGCACCAGAGTTCGAGTCCGGCTTTCAAACCAACCCAAACGTACTGCATCAAGGGGGTAAATGCTCCAGGGCTCCGTTCAACCAGACTAAACAGGGTTGTTGTGAACCCGCCTTAAGTCAACACATTGTCATTTTTCTTCAGGATGAATAAAAGTCAACTATTTATTTATTTTTTTCATGTGCATTCTGATTTACATAGGATTTAATGCAGTGTGTGTGTCTCACTTACAATACAATCATCTGTTCTCCTCAGGTCTCTCACCTGATCTACAGTCCATGGAACAAATTCGACGCATTATGAGACCCACTGATGTCCCAGACACAGGTCTGTTGTCCTACAGTATTAGTTTGTGTTTTTGAACTAAAAGACAAAATCTGTAATGTGCTATTTCATTATTCAAGAGAATAATACTTAAAAATTGCAATGAAAATGATCAGTTTAACCATTTCATGTTAAAATTTTAGACACAATGCTTTTGGTTTTGACAAAAATAATATCTATCCTAGACACAAACGGATAGTTAGTAATTCAGACATATTTTTAATACATTTGTTTTTTCTGTAGTCCTTGATGCTTAAGGCTTTCTTTTTTTGTGCCAGGCTTGCTGTGTGACCTGCTGTGGTCAGACCCAGACAAAGACGTCCAGGGCTGGGGAGAGAATGATCGGGGAGTTTCCTTCACCTTTGGGGCTGACGTGGTCAGCAAGTTTCTCAACCGTCACGACCTGGATCTCATCTGCCGAGCACATCAGGTAACACTTGCGCTGCTTTGTGATTAAGGGCTAATTTCAAATGATCATCATGGGGAATTAAACTTTATTTAGGCAAATACAAATGGAACAACTTTATTTTACAAATCCAAACGACTGTGCAGAGAATGTTAAAATGTCAGAATACATTTAGCAACGATAGAAACACAGAAGATATATAGAAGACACACTGATTTCAGAGACAGGATTTTTACAGTTTTTTTTTTTTTTTTTTCAATTACAGCAAAAAAGAGCAAAAAAGGCAGTTTTCTGCTAATTTAAAGATGAATTAATAATTGTGAATAGCCATGGGAATGTGTGTGTTTTTGGCTAATCCAGTAAATGAAATACTAAGCAGGGTACTGTTTGTACTACCTCTGTGTGAACAGTATATGTGGCATTTAGTCCAGCCCCAATTGTAATACAGGTTTAGCCATAATAATGCAGCTCTATTCCCCTGTAGCTTCTTTATCACATATTACCACTAAGTACTGAGAGTGCATTCGTGCTGGCACTTTTGGTAAATTAAAATAAACCAAAAAAATTATTTATCATCCTGCTTATTAGTTTCTTGATTTATCAATTCGTTGTTGTTCTATGCAAAATGTCAGAAAAAAGTGAAACTAGACTTTTGTTAGAGCCCAAGATGACATATTTAAATGTCTTATTTTGTCTGACCAACAGTCCAAAACGCTGAAATATTCTGTTTACTGTAACAGATGACTGGAACCAGTGAATTTTTGGCATTTTTGCTTAAAAATTACTAAATGTTTCAGCTCTAATCCTGCTCCCTTACAGGTTGTTGAAGACGGCTATGAATTCTTTGCCAAACGACAGCTGGTGACGCTGTTCTCTGCCCCCAACTATTGCGGGGAGTTTGACAACGCAGGGGGTATGATGAGTGTGGACGAGTCCCTTATGTGCTCCTTTCAGGTACAGAAGTCAGTGTTTGCTGCACCCTAACATGTGTCCTGATTATGCGCTTTTAATGTATTTATCACTACCATCGTGGTTTCTTTCAGATCCTGAAGCCGTCAGAAAAAAAAGCAAAGTACCAGTATGGTGGGGTGAATTCAGGGCGCCCTGTCACCCCGCCTCGCACCACTCAGGCACCGAAAAAGAGGTGAGCGGCTGGCCCTGACTCTCCTGCTCCTCCTCCTCCTCCTCCCCCTCCCCCCTGGCTGGTCTCTGGTCCACCTCCCTGCAGGCTGCCTCAAACACTCCAGCCTTCTCTCAGTCAGCTTGTTCGTGTGTAAACAACAACTCCAGGAGTGTTTTTTGCTTGTTCTGTGGGTATTTTTTCAATTTTTTTAATGCCATGGTATATATTAACTCAACCCTCTGCTACTCAGTCCATTCAGCAATATTAAAACTAAACTCTTGTGGAATGGGCAAGATGTTAAGAAAAGATGCTTCTCTGCCTTCCAGGCACAATTTCCATTGTGATTGTGTAAATGCATGCACTCTTGTGAGATTGAGATGGGTTCTTTGCCCTTGCCAATGAAAAATCCTTAAATTCTCACAGACAACAGGGCAAAGCGTTTCTTGTCTCAAGTTCATGTAATTAACCTAATTACTGCCATTACCCCCTTCTGTATAGGCTTAAGTAGTACACTGCTTAAAGGAATAGATTTTGGGAGTTACATGAGAAGATCAATACCACTCTCATGTCTGTCAAATATGAAACTAATACCAGCAACCAGCTAACTTAGCTTAGCACAAAGGCTGGGAATGGGAAGCAGCTGGCCTGGTTCTACAGAATCCACTTAATGGATTAAACAAAGTGTAAAAACAAAAAAAAACTATTTTTCATGTTTGATAGTTTTTTGGCAAGGACCTGTTGCCACACAACCAGCAGAAACTTCAGGGAGAAATAGTCAGGCACATAACCTCCTTTGTTTTTGTACAGATTAAACTAACAAGCTATAATGTGTTATTTACGGAGCTTCAGAAATTCTAGTAAGTTGATTTTGTTATCTTTGGACAGAGCCAGGTTACTAATTTCCTGTTTCTTATAGTCTTTAGACTATACTAAGCTAGGTTAGCAGGCAGCTGGCTGCAGAATCATATTTAACAGACAGACATGGGTCTTCACAAAAAATCGACGAAGAAAATTTCCCAAAATGTTAAATTTTTATTCAAAGAGTTGCCCTTGGAGTAACTTTGTGTTTTTCTCCCCATGGAGATATCAAAAAAAGTGCAATCAGTATTGCTAGCCATATGCAAGCAAACATTTGTAAAGGCCATTGTAGCCTATTTGAACTTTAAAAGACACAACCAAGCTATGCTGTACTTTTACTAGGGCATTAATACGCAGTATGCTCTACATGAGTGTTTCCAATCTCTTCTCCTTAAACGCCAAACTCTGAAACTTTCTTATCCCTCACATCACCGAAGGAGCTTTTGTGTTTGTTAAAGAGCAGCATACAAGTTTCACTTTCAGTTCTGACGTGAATTCAATGTATGTGGAAAATGTGGGAATTAAACATCAGTGAGCACCTTGTGTCCTTTAGTCTGGTAAGTACAGTAGATGTGTAGAACAGTAGAGATACGTATGTCGCTGCAGGAGAAGATGGTGTGTAAAAGAAGTGTGAAGAACACGGCCACAGAACCTGACGTACAGTACAGGATTAAAAAATAGTTATCACCTTTTATATTTCTTAAGTTGTTGCAGCTCAAAAAGCTCTTTATTCTTCACAGCAGTAGATGTCGACCTCCCACACTAAACATTGTTGCACTTCAGTCATCGCATGTCATTGTAAAAAAGGTAAAAATCATCAAGTCAATGGCATTTGTTGTCGGCGTCACGCCAGTTATATTACAGCATTCCCACTTGGTGGTTATTGACTTAAGTAAATCATTTCTAACTGACTAATAAACATTTAACCGATGTATTTTTATTTAAATCTTACCTTTTACCTTGTAAATCTATTGGTCTTCAAGTTGGAAACGGTATGTAAAGGCGTTTTGAGATTTGTAAGAGTTGGTTTAAAACAAGTGAAATAAATGGATGTGCTGTGGAGCCTGATCTGTTTGTTTGTGGTTAATTAAGTGTTCAGTGATGTATGACACAAAAAGAATGTTAGTCCAGTATGTTCAATGAGACTTCATGAACATACTGTATATTTTACAACATTGTGTGTCCAGGAACTCTCCTCTGGATGCATTTTAAGTGTTGAGTCTGTGAACCACAGAGGGACATTAGTGTAAAGTCTGAAGACAGAACTCATTCTGACTTGAGGGCTTGCAGCACAGACTGTGGTACTCTGCTGATGTAGTACTCGTGGTTGCGTAGTGTAGCAAGAATGCCAGCAGAATTCATGTGCTTTACATTAGCGTTGTAGCAGTATGCATTGCCATGCATGTCAGTAAGTTTACCTGAACAGGAAAAAAATTAAATTCATTTTAGACACTGATTCAAAGACTTGAAAAGTATGTATGGTGTAAAATGTTTAAATTTTAACCTACAGATGCATGGCTATAAAATATAGTTTGTTAAAAAACTCAAGAGTTTTTATCTAGATGCATTTTAATACTCCCTACATCCTCTGCTACTACAGAATTGATGGTTATTTACCCCCAACAGCCTGCAGAATGGCTTCAGGAGCGCAGGTGTCCCACTTCTTGCACCCTGGACTGGCGAAGACGTAAGCAGAAGCCTTTCCTTCAACCAGCTGGATTATCTGCAGAGAGATGATTCGATAAACAAACACTCTTTACACATTAACAGGCTCTTTCAGTAACACCGGTCGTGTTCAAGCGAAAACACTTTATTAACATCTATAATATCTTTATTGCCTAAGGATTCCCAGCCCACTTTGGCTCTTTGAGTCCCTGTCCCATTTATAGCCATAGGACAAAGGTCACTTTAGTCTTATTAACTAGATGAGCTCACCTTGTTTCCAGCGCCACCCACTCTTACAACTTCATGAGGCTCCATGGCGTCCACACAGTCCGTTACCAGCTTGTTGCTATGAGAACGTGTGGTGGTGACGATACGCTTATCACCTGGAACTTCCTGCAGCTGAAATCCAAAGGCGCCCAACCCCAGCATCCCCCACATGGTTCTTCCCAAATCTGCTCCTGCTCCGAGCTGACGAGGAAACAGTTTGAGTTAACCGGAGTGACAGCTTTTACGAGACAAGATTGTTTAGTTTGGTCTGTACCTGATAGTTGTAGAAAGGCTGGTTGATCACACCTGCAATAGCTTTGCCTCCGTATGCAATACCAATAAGCACAGTCACATTATCCAGGAGCCCTTCAGAAAAGAGCAGGATGTTAGCTGGAGTTTTTTTACTGCACTTTATAAGCCAACATTTGTGATGTGACCAGTTACATGTAAGTGTCATTGTGGCAAATATTAAAAATGAAAGATCTCTTCCACGTTGTTGCAAAATAGTTAATTTTATCCAATGCCAGAGTTAATCTTTCTATCAGTTTCCTGCTGTTGCCTTCCCATACAGAGAGCTGTGCTGTAAGGCTGAGAGGAGTCCGACCCTTTGTGTGGCATCTGGGCCTCAGTTTGGTAACGTAGACACCTCGATGCTGGGGTCAGCAGAGAGAGAGTGAGACACACATGTAAGACAGCAGAAGCAGGAAAACACAAGGAAGGAAAAGAAAGAGGAAAAAGTGATAGTGAAGCTCTGAGAGCCCAGAGCCAGGAGGCAACCCGACAAAGTGGTGCACAGAAAGGATTTTACAGCAAAGTAAGACAGAAGAACTGAATAAAATTAAAACAAAGATAAAAACAGTGGCTGCCAGGTAGTAAAATCACTTAGCAAAATTTGGCAAAACCTGTTATTATAATTCAGTTTTCATCACATTCTACAATGGCCATAAAAATACTTGTTTAACAGCTGCCTGTAAAATTGTATTTCAGGAACACAAAAGTTTAAACTCTATTGTTAGTAAGTGCTGATCGGACAAATCAGACTCAAATCAGATACCTCAACTCGATACAGAGTGCTGATCTGATACCAGTGATCTTTTTTCTCTCCACACATTTAAAATCTCTCTGTGTTCATTTATAACAGAAACACTGACTTTTATATTGACAGTGATGAAGTAACTGTTTTTGTAACTGCTTTATAACATCCATATCGACATCCAAACTGGTAACATAGCAACAAACACTTCACACGGTACCTTTACCAGTTAACTCACTAGAAAGACTAACCAACAATTAGTAATGATTTAAATAACTACAAATGTTTATTTGTGTTTGTAGCACAATATTAATGTGATAATACAGTCGAAAGGTTTCCTTACCATGGCACACTTTTTTTGCATGGGCTCTTACTCAATACACTCACTGATGATGATTATTTCACAAGGGGTTGGTGATTTTCATTAGGTATCACAACTTAGGATTACCAATATCAACTAATACTAAAAAATGAATGCAAAACGAATGCAATCATGTATTCATTAGAGAGGCAGATTTGTTTTTAAAGAAGCACATTTGAAGAGCCTACCTTCAGTGTATTCCTTTGTGCCATCGAGGGGATCAACCCACACAACTAGCTGAGATTCAGAAAGAAACACATGGACACAGTAAGAGTAAAAAGTGTCTGATCACTCAACACCAGAATTTTTGTTGTGATGACAAAACTGTACTGCACCTCTTTTTAATAATTATTAGTAAAATTATAATATAAAATATAAATAATTATAAATACAAATATTTTAGTCTATTGCTAAAACAAACTATTAGTTGAATTTATGATTCTACAGGTGCTTACCTCCTCCTCTTTCAGCCCGCTATATTCTGCAGGACATGTCTTCTGAAGGATTTCCTCTGAGTGGCCATTCTCAATGAGATCTTCCCTTATCTCCTCCTCTGGAAGCTCCTAATAAACAAGTGTTACACGTGATCATCAGTCTTTCACTCCTCTCCAATAAAGCCTAACACTAGAATAATCTTGTGGGGATCGGTGTGTACATGGACCTCATTTTATGAACACACTCGCCTCCTCTCCAATGATTGTGATTTTGGGGAAACATCTGGACAGTGATGCGCAAATGCTCTGCTGTGCCAGTCTGTCTGCCAGTGTCTGCAGATCATTAGCTCTGGTCTGTGCAGGGGTTATAAGGAGGAAGCAGAAAAGATTCAAACAATTCATCTCAGTCTATTCCCATGTCCATGTGGGACAAGTTATGAGCATTTTAACTTCTTCTGGGATTTAAATGCCAAATATAAAAAGGTCCCACTTTTTCCACTATGCCCAGTTCACCACTGTGAAGGACCTTCCTCACAATGGCCCCGGCCTTTTCAGCCACAGTGTAGGCAGAGGCCACCAGCCGCATAACCACAGCAGGATTTCCAGACATTCCTGATAGACAGAGCACACAGGCCATCTATATGAGTGGACACATTCAAAATCTACAGCCTTCACGAAGCAGTTATGAGACTATGTCCAAAATGTTGAGGACATTTAAAAAAAATTTAATGCAGCCGCTTATCTTTAACTAACAAAACACACTTTTACATTTATTATTTAGAGCAATAAGGTTAGCTGGGTAACGTTAACTAAAAGAGCTGTCAAAATAAGCAGTAACGTTAACTTAAACCCATAGACTGTATGCTTAAACCTCAGCATGTGCGGCTAATTACCTAACATGCTACTGTACATAGCTAACTAAATCAGAGATATTTATTCGGTAATATGGAGTTAATTATCCAGTAATGCTGGTGAAGAGGGGTTAATACCAGGTTAATACTTACTTACTGATGCGAACACAGACAGGTGGCCACCAAACAGGTTTCACGGGTACGACAACAACTTGAATTAGAGGTAGAGATACAGGAAGTGCAACACTTTTAACCCCTTGAAAAATATGTCAAGATAGTTACCGTAGCAAGCAAGACGGCCTGTCAGGTCATTATGTAACATCTGCTAACTAACGTTTAACACGCATAAAAAGAAGGAAGCTTAACCCGGCTTGAATATGGTAGTGAGCTTAAAAAAGGTGTGTCAGTTATTTTGGTCCTAGCTAACACAAAAACTATCAAATCTACCAGTCTAACGTCTTTTAAACAAAGGCGGAAGTGGGTGTGAGGGAAGTATCTCGCTTTGCCTATAAAGCACGTTCCCTCTGTGCTAAAAGTCATAGGGCTCTGGGTCCAAGTGTCCGCCATGTTTCATGCAAGAGGAAAAGACTGATTCCCTACAACAAAAAAAATACCTACAGAGATACTTGCTTTCCATGTTGTGTATCAAGCTTTACTCTTGTGCTCAAATCTCATTAGTTTTATAAAGAAAGTCCATTTGAGAGTTTTACATTTCACATGGCAGATTTAACAAACTAAATGATAATTCCAAATTGTGATATTGGCCTAGAGACAAGATGCAATACTGCTTGACATTTCAGAATGCTTTATCAAACTTGGGAAGCTATTTTTTTCAAGTAAACAACATTTTCTCATATAAATTAAAAGCAGCTTTATTAAGTGTATGTAACTCAGCACAGGCCGTTGTTTCTCGCCATTTTCCTTCTTAATATACTTCCCACATTTCTTATTACCAAACCCATGTTAATCAATACAAGAAATGGAAGTAAAGGTTCAAAATATTCTGTAATCATACAAGGAAAATGTCACCAAGTAATATATTGTGCACTAGGTGACATAGCATACAGTATGTGACAAACTGCTTCAAAGAATAAACAGGAACAGGAATAAAACTGTAAGTAGGCCAAACTCAATTTAATGTGTTATACAGAAATAACAAATTCAATTTAATATTGTATCCTGCATATTCCTGAATAAAATTAACATTTCTGAACAGACAAAAAGATGTGATTTGTTTTATATAATGTAAATCACAAGCAATTCATCTGTTAGCCAGAGGTCTGTAACCCATCTCTCCCTCCAGCTGCTCTGCAGTGAGAGAGCCCAGCAGAGGCTGACAGTCCGGATTGAAGACAGAATAAGCGCTCAGTTCTCCCGGCTCGCGGGCAGCTGGGCTACGGAGTCCTTCGTAGAGCCAGTAGAAGAGGGAGATGATGAAGAAAGGCAGGCCAAACTCTAGTTCAGCAAACAGACCAAGCAGCACCAGCCACAGCAGCACTTTAAGCAAAGTGAGGTTTGAGAAGACAAACTGTCTCGAAGTCAGCCATCTTCCCAGAGCGCTGTCCAGCAGCCAGTCACTACGGTCCTGTAGAGAAGGACACAACAGGAGGTTTAATAAGTTTAATGTGTTTCAACATCACAGGTACACGGCATACAGTGTGAATTTAGAGTGGAGGACTTGTTACTTACAGGTAGAGCTCAATGATTAGTCTTTCAATCAATTAGTTGTCAACTATTACATTAATCGCCAAGTATTTTGATAATCGATGAATTGCTTTGAGTCCTCTTTGACAGTAAACTGAATATCTTTGGGATGTTGGCAAAAGAAGACATTTAAGGACGTCACCTTAGACTTTGGGAAACACTGATCGACAAGACTTTTCACAATTTTCCAAACATCCACAGCTTCTTAAAAGTGAGAATCTTTCTGCTTTTATTACTGTAAATTTAATACATTTTGGAGTTTGAAATGTTGATCAGAGAAAAAAGCAATCTGAAGATGCAGTTTTTATTCTTCTGACATACAACAAATAATAAATCAATAAAAAATAAAGTAATTATAACAATAGACAGATTATTCGATAATTAAAATATTCATGAATTTTAGCCTTAGTTCTATGTGTTTAATCTGATTTATTTTATTTTTGGACCTACACAACACACCAACTAGAAAAAAGTGATCTTAAATTTGACACAGCCAGCTGCAGTGAAGTCTACTAAGTAACAAGAAAACATTTAATCAGAGAGATAATGAACTTCTGACCTGTTTCATAGTTTAAACACACATCGAGCTGTGTAAACTCAGTGATGTCTCACCTTGCTTTCAGAGCTTTGGGTTGAATCTCTGCTTGTTTCTGTCTCCTCTGCTTCTTGACTGTCAGCTGATGATGTTGTATCCGCCTGAGCAGCTGAGTCCCCTGATGTCTGAGCTTTGCACTGCTGACCAGCGCTCTCATCCTTTCTAACAGCCTTTTCAGCCTGTCGTCTGGCTCTGAACTCTGCAAGCTTCTTCTCCATCGACACACGCCGACTTGTTCCTTAAATTACACGAACGTTATTAACTTAGGTGTAGGCCTACGTGGCAAAACCGCTGCTACTACAACTCATTCAAAACGTTTTGATATCGGCTTTGTTTCAGTAAAGCTTCACACAGCGTCCAATACAATTATACTGACTGTCATTCACTTTAACTTCTACTTTAATTACATTTTTAGAGACTTCACCATGTTAATTAGCTCAACCAGACGTTTGTTTACCTTTTACACCCACGTCTATCTGAAAGGCGGACGTTGTGTCGTAAAACGCTTTCAATCGTCGTAAAAGGTCTCGTTTTTTGGCACATTTTCACACGTCTGCTACAAGCTAAGTTGTTTTCATTAGTGGTGAGTTTCCAAACCAAACCTCTCCATTTTTACGCACAGTAAAAATACTTTTGTGAATGTATACGTTTGAGCTGTTGTTGCTAACGGTAACCTTCTCCTAAACTAACGTTAGCTTAAGTTAGCTTCTAATCTGTCGATAGAGAGAAAGTCAACGATCGATGGGCTCAGCCATTGAACCGATGTCCAGCTCAAGTGTTGGCGTAATTTTGTGAAAGACTAATTAATATCAGGTTAACTAACTTTAGTGAGACTTTTAAACGATAGAGAAAGCATCATCTTCCAACAGCTAGATGTAGGTTTACTTTCTGTATTTAAGTTTAGGACCATTGTGACCATTGTAACAAGTTACCTCGCTGTCTTACATCATTATTTATTATCATTATTAGTCTTTCCTTCCATCATGCCGATTACAGTTTCTCATAACCTGATATGACGTCTTCATATTGCCATTTATTATTTTTTTATTATTATTTATTGTTTTGACCGACTAACAGTCCAAAACCCAAAGATATTTACAGTTTACAATCGTGTGAAACTATGAATAATCAGTGGAAGAACAGAAAATGGTATTTTGCAGTTTTGCTTAGAAAGAGTGAAACGATTAATCGCTTAGTTCAGCTCTATAACCAATGCTATTTCATTTTATTTTAAACTACTCAGAAGGATGTCATTTAGTTATAATTACTTAAGTGTGAATTGTGTTTAGTTTCTTTCTTTCCTCTTGTTCACTGTAATCATCTGTGTACAGCTTGTTGTATCTGTTCTCTCCAGACATGGCCTCAGCTCCAGCACAGCAGCCCACACTCACTGTTGAGCAGACCAGAGGTGAGAGGATCTGCTTCTATAAAGTTTATATTTTCAGTATTTTCTGGTCTTTTAATTAGTTGCCATACATAATTATTGCTGAATGACTAGTGGACAAATACTGCGAGAATGTCAAACGTGCCTGATGAGCTGAGATCTGTCACAACTGTGTTCAAAGGAATGCTGATGTTTTGTTTGTTGCTATCACAGTGGTACTGAGTGAGGTGATCCAGGCCTTCTCAGTACCAGAAAACGCTGCCAGGATGGAGGAGGCTCGAGAAAGTGCCTGCAACGACATGGGCAAGATGCTGCAGCTTGTGCTCCCTGTAGCCACCCTGATTCAACAAGAGGTTATCAAAGCCTACGGCTTCAACAATGAAGGAGAGGGTGAGCATGAGGCAGCACTTTGTATCCCTAAAGTATAGATTTAGTTTCTTCTTCTTTGAAACTAATTACACTAACCAAGTTCTTTGACTAGATGCTGATTTGTTATGCAGAAAGGATGTTTTAGCACAAATACTGTATATCATGTAGTAGACAGCTTCTTGGTTTTTACTGGTGAGAACCATTTAGATGTACTCTGTGTGCATTGGACTAGAACCACTGCTAGCTGCCGCTACCACTACTTGAGCCTCCTGTCTCTCGTAAAGTCTGCACAAGAAAACTCATAAATTCGGAGCCAAAGCACTGCCCTGTAAAGGGGAACATTTTGCCACAGGATTTAACTTTAAAAAAATAAAAATAAAAAAAAACCTCTTTAGACCAGAATTCATCAACGTATTCACCAGAGCTGGGCCATACAGATGGGTGACAAATGAAAAAAACAACATGAAGTGTCTTAGTAGGGAGTAAGGCCACCACAAGCCTCCAGAACAGCTTCATTGCTCCGTACCAAGTGTGTGTGTGTGTGTGTGTGTGTGTGTGTGTGTGTGTGTGTATATACACACACGAGATTATCTGATTAAAGGAGATATATATAGATAGATAGATAGATAGATAGATAGATAGATAGATAGAGATAGAGATAGATATATATCTCCTTTAATCAGATAATCTCATTCAGATCAAGATCTTTTAGCAAGAGAGACCTGAGTGCAGCAGATAGAAAGAAAAGCATGCATCTGAGACAGTCACAGACATCACTAAATAGATTTGAAGATGAATGTTTGCAGTACAGGTAAATGATAATTTATCAAGCTTCTGTTGAAGCGAGTGAAATAAAGACATTACTAATCATTTGATTTCTCTAATTGTTAGTGTATGCATATCATCTGAAAGTGAGACAAGTCAACCCGACACATTATATGTAGATATTGTCAGAAGTGCCATACTCTACAACTCGCATAGACATTACATTACACATTATTTATTCATTTAGCTGACGCTTTTATCCAAAACGACTTACAATTGCTATACATGTCAGAGGTCGCACGCCTCTGGAGCAACTAGGGGTTAAGTGTCTTGCTCAGGGACACAATGGTAGATGTCTCACAGTGGAAATCGAACCCAGGTCTCCCGCACCAAAGGCAAGCATCTTATCTATGCGCCATCACCACCCCTAGACGGCATGTTCGTGAGAATAGATGACACATTTCCTCACATTGATCTTGGTTCTGCTTCACTTTCAGGTGTCCTGAAATTTGCCAGATTGGTGAAAATGTATGAAACCCAGGACCCTGAAATTGCAGCCATGTCCGCTAAACTGAAGTCTCTCCTCCTGCCGCCGCTGTCAACACCACCTATAGGAGGCGCCATTCCAGCTTCATAGGAATGGTTTAGATTCATTGGTCAACTGCAAGGTTACTTTCATCTAATGATGGACATGAACATACTGTAATTCCAAATATTTGTCTATCATCTACTTTTCTTGAGAAATAATGGAAAACACAGTTTCAAACTCAATACACTAATACGTACTAAAATCTCTGCATAATGGTTTCATTTAAAGCATCCTTGCAAAAACATGTTAAATTATTGCTTTTTAAATGTTTCAGTATTTATTTGTTACATGTTACACTATGGCCATTTTCCTGTATCGTTGAACCTTAAATGTTTTTTCCTTTAATGCCATCGATTTTATAATTTTAAGTTATACCATTTTTATATACTGGCAGATGTATCAAATGTAATTCTTTTGTTATGTTAAAATAAAAATGTTTCTGTGAATCTGTGGTACTACTAGAGAAAATATGTGTGTGGGGGGGGGGGGATATTCTATATACATAACTTTATTATTGCAATACGGCTTTGGCAACAACATCTTCATATATTGACCATGTTTTCAAAAATACTGAAGCGCTTACACACTTTTACATATATACACACATTTCTGCAAAGACAGCTTCCCTCAGATGGACATCACTGTAGTGTTTAAGGTTAAAATGTCACTATTTCAATATATAAAATCTGGGTTCATGTCTGTAACCCTTACTTTGTGAAGTGGATTTTAGATTTGGGTACATGCAGATGTAACATGAGGGGAAATAGATAAAACTAAATTGCCCCACATTCATAAATCGTCCACTTAAAAATATAACACCATGTTAATAATAAAGTGCTCATTTTGTAGAAAGGCAAACCGTGCAAGACCAGTGCACCCAGTTACAAATGTGAAAGTAATAAGCCTGTGTTTATCTTCTGGACCGGTACTGTTTTTGTGTCTTGTGCATCATTACCCAGCAGCTATTTTGATCTGAATAGGCGGTATGTTAAAAAAAATAAAAATACTCCAGTTTAGTTTCTTCCATCTGTGTGTCAATCGTTTCTGTAAGGACATAAAAGGATACATAGAATCATGTAATACAGTCTTTAGATATTGCCTGGGTGGCGAGTTCATTATGATTAGAGCTCCATCTTGTGGTAAACAGTGTTACAGTCTAGTTACAGTCACAACAATGAAAAAGAACCAGGCAGAAGAGGAAGATGAGAGAAAAAAAAAGTCTTCACATCTCAAAGTGACGGAAAATGCTTTCGACATAACCCAAGACCTTCTGCCAGTCCGGCCCGTCTTCCTTCAGCATCTCCTCCGCTGTCTGTCACAACATGTAAAGATAAGATTATAAAACCAGTTTTAAATAACTTTCCAGAACTTGTACTTAAGATCAGAAGTGTCCTGTGTAAAATGTCTCACCAGTGCTGCAGTGATTCCCACACTCTCTCCGGTCTTAAAAGCAAGGTCCAGATTTTCCTTCTGTTAAAATATTAGAGTCAGAATTAGCTTTTATAATTATAAGGACAGGTACACATAATTACAGATGTGCCTTTCAGTAAGGCGTTCTTGTAAAATAACAATCCCGATCACTTGTTCTCACTCCATTAACGATGCTTTGGTCCTTTGACCTTCATCAGGTTGTCTGAGGACCAAAACGCAACAGTGTGCAAGAATCCTGTGGTGAGACATGAATTCTCTGTGGACTCAACAGTTTCTGTTTTATGATTTTAGAGATCATCAATATATGATTGGACATATTCACATTATCTGCTTAATGCAAGCATTTCTTTTGTTTCGTTTTCAACAGCATCGGTTTTACCTTGTCTGCTGGGTTTAGGGTGTCGTACGGGATGAGAGTCGGCAAATAAGTGTGATAAACAGCACAGAACGCCATGCCGTCCTCCCAGCTGCTGCTGAAGTTTGTGATCTCAATATTCTGCCACAAAACATACTCGATGAAGACAAGATCTATAACTGGCAAAAAGGTAAGAATTCCTCTTGATTTTGACAAATTTCAGTTTCAATAATGGCAACATTCTCCTCCCTAACCTTATAACCTTGTGTACGACTCTGGCACCAGCGCAGCAGGGAGTTTCTTCTGGAGCCGCCATGACGCCTCAGCAGAGCACTGAAACCATCCTGAGGTCTGAGTAGGGCAAGAAAACATTTCACTAGTTTTAAGTTTTAAGAATAACTTATTGTAATTTTCTTAACATAGTTACAGAAATATAAACATACAGTGATAAGTAAAACCACAAATTATGAGAAAAAGGTATAGTCAGTTTAGATTAACTTTAACAGTTATTTAATACAGACTTGGGGACTGCAAGAAAAGCTTTTTCTACAGATTCAGAGATTGTGACTTCATGGATGATTTGAAAGTGACTCGTTCATGTTAAACATTTGTCTTATTTGTTTCTTCATTTAAAACACAGACTATGAGATGTCAGTATCAGCAAAAAAAAAAAAAATTAAAAAAAAAAGGGCCTACTAGTTACTTACTTGATGGAATCTGTGCTTTGGTCCTCATCCTGTTTTCCTGCATGAAGCAAATGCAGCCTCCATCATACAACTGAACACTTACTTAAAGGTGGGTTAGTACTGTAGGTTTTAGCACACCTGTGTAAAAACTGGACCAGCTGTCCTGCCGCTGTAAAATTCGGTCTATCCGTCTCTGTTTTGGTGGTTCTTCTTTCTGGAAAAGTTTGGAGATGACACCATTGAGTGATTCTACAAATGCCAATACAAAGTTTCCCACCTCCTTAATCATTCAGATAATCATCCATACAATAGTTTAAAGAATATGTTCATGTCAATTCAACAAGTGTTATTTATACCTTGCATAGTGGCAACGTTGTGCTTGTGTTTTTTGAGGTCCCTTTCTCACTGGAGGAGTCAGATGAGAGTGGGAGACGAGAGAGACTCCTAGAAGACATTTTTTTTGCACGTTTTATAATACTCTTTTATTAAGAGGGGTGGATCTGTGTTGTGAGCGTTAATATGGACTCACCAAGATCTTTCACAAAGCATCACAATCCTCCTCGGATCTTTCTGCCCACGTCCCCCTTCTTTCTTTTTCTCCAGAGCAGCCAAACTACGAAGGTATCCCTCCGCCACCCCTTTGCCTCTCAGGTACATGCTCCCTGATCCATTTGCCTCCTCAGGATCATGACCTACAACTTCAGCATCTACCTCTTGATTTGTTTCATTCTCCTCTCTTTGTTTTTCAACATTTTTAGCTTCAGTGTCAGTTTGAACTTCCCTGGGCTTTTCCTCCAAGACTTCTTGTATTTCCTCCCCCCCATCAGAGTCTTGTCTCTCCGCCTTCTCATCACAATCTGTTACGTCTTTCACCCTGTAAGCGTTTCTCAGAGCGTCCAGCTCGGCCCGCTCCTGCTGCTGCTGCAGGGTGAGTTCTCTTAGTTTGAGGCAGACGTCTCTGTGCTCGGATCTCAGACTCTCCAGCTCTCCATCCTTCTCCTGCTGTCTGATGAGGGCCTGAGCCAACTGCTCCTCCACAGCCCTGTGGCTCTCCTGGAGCAAACCCAGAGCTTGCTCCGACTCGACCCGCAGCCGGTCAGCCACAGACACAGCAACCTGCAGGTCACACTGAAACTGATGCCACTCCAACCTTTCCGTCTGTCATGGAGGACAAAAGAAAGAGGACCAAGTGGAAAAGAGACAGTGTAATCTTGGTCTCCATAAGGTCTTGGATGTTACTGCTGCCTCTGATCTCTTACCATATGAATATTTGAATAAATTCTGTACTTTAAGAAAAATAATTGATGTAACATTTTATTGGAATATGTTTGATTCAGTGATCACATGGCCTAAAAGTCATAAGACTGAAATGCCAAAGAAAAGTAAATGAAATTAAAGATTTTATTCATTTTCCAGAAAAAAAAATATTGTAAGTGTCCAAAGCAAGTCTCTATTTCACAGCAAATAAATGTGAGTTTCTGGACATTTTTATTGTTCATGGGACCTGCAGTTCCAACTCACCCTCAGTGTCTCCCTCAGTGTGTCCACCTCCTCAACCAGCTCATCTTTCTCTGTTATCAAACGCCTGAGCAGCTCTGACAGACGAGTCAAACAAAAAAGGCACACAAGGTTCAGTGAAAAAAGGATTTTGAAGTCTGACAACTGCAGTCAGATTGGGTAATTCATCTATTATTTACTCCAGAGCAACATATAGCACAATTTCATAAAATATTTAACAGAACAGGAAGAAACATTAATGGTGGCTCTGTTCCATTTCGATAGATAGGGCCTGGCACCAATATACCTGAATTGTATGTGGCCATTGATAGTTTTATTAGTTACACGTTTTTGAAACACCAAAATGTCTGCTGTGACAACTGTCTTGTCTCTATAGTGAAGGAAAATTAAGTAATACATTTACTTGCCACTTTTCAATCACATTTATGCTTCTGTGGCTCTGGAAGAGCTTTCTAAAGTCATAAAGTAACTCATGATGTCACTGTGATGTCATTAGGGTTATCTCAGTATGGGTTTGAAGACTATGGATTTTTAACTGAAGGCAAGGAGTTTGAAAGATGTAGGCAGGGGTGGAATAACAAAATACTGTACGCTATTGGGTTGCATTATGTAGGATCCAGTGTTTTTGGATCTTGACCCACACGACTGACTAAAAGTCAGGACATCTCATCCTTAATTTGTCTCTTGCATGAAAATACTAAGTCACTAAAACACCCATTTAAGTCTTTTCCTTCTACATTGTCCATTTACTTTATCCACACGCTGAATCAATTCAGTAGTCCTAAACTATCTGAAGAAGCCATGCCACATTACTAAATCACAGTCAGATGATTTTAAGTAAGTCACAGTTTTATGCAAGTTATCAATCTGTAAGTAATATTGCAGTTCCTTCTGATTTCCAACAGGGGTTAACAAGAGTGTACTTAAAGTATCTTTAAGAAAACGAAACAAGGACATACCTACTGCGCCTGTGGTAACATCAGTGTTGGGGGTCAGGCCTAGTGAGGCCCTGTAGTGGTCCATCAGACTGATTAAAACCAGGGTCATCTCCTCTCTGACTCTCTCTGCTGCAGCCTGCGGCTCCATTCCACTATCCTGCTCCTGCCAGCTCTGCTCTGAAGGCAGGGACGCCGGGCTGCCCGGGCTGAGCTTCGCCTTCCTGTGGCTCGCTGCTGCATCGCTCACCTTTGTCTCAGAGTAGCTGATACTGTCTACACTTATCACAGCCCATTCTGAGGGAGAAGACAGTTTCTGTGTCCAGTCAGCGACTGAAGAGGTGGCGGAGGGGGTGGTGCTGCCAGCTGGAGATGGTGTCTGTGTCTTCTTAGAGGAAGCTGCAGATGACAAGGCCATGGCAGCGAGATCTGCCTCTGAGGGCGTGGTAGGAGGTGTGTGGAAGAAATCTAAAGGAGAACCTAAGAGTGGGAAATAAATTGTATAACGGATGAGGAGCAAAATCACCAAAATGTCCTGAGCCTTAAAATCATCTAATTTCAGATGAAAAGTGTGCTGAATGCAAAGCCCCCCCTCTTCTATTCCTCGATGCAGATGTAAGCACCCAGTGTCGGCTCCCTTATTTACTGTCCTGGTGCTGACTGATGCAGCAAAAAGCCTCTCCTGCCAATGTCTTGGCAGACAAACACTCACACACTGTTCCCCCATGTGGCAACATCCAGGAAGAGAGACGATTTTACCCTGATCTACTAGCTAACAGCTGCTCTCACTGCGATTACAGCCATCATCCATGCTGCTGGTATTCTGCATAAACCACTTTTAAGAAATTTAGAGTGATTTCATTGGGGTTTTTTTTAAAGCAGGCTTAGTTTATGTATTATAAAATCGTCATCTAAAGTGTCTTCTGTCACTGAGAAATAATGTTAGAGCTATGTGACTGTATGCTGTTTACAGTGTGCACTGGTTATAAACTTGTGTAGATTTTGGCAGGCTACAGGGTTCTCCACCTGCTTTTACTCAGATCTTTTCCTGCTTCCTCTTCTTGTCCTTGTGTTGTACAGCAGGATTCTGCCGACTCATCATTTCCCTGGCAGCCGCATGATGTAGTCTGCTCAGCTATGGCAGGGGAGTTATTCTCATCCTCTATCCTGAGCCTACTTCCTGCATACTGACAGCCAAGAGGGGAAACGAGGAGCAGCATTTTAAACAGCTGTAAGTGAGATTTAAACTGAGTGAGCGGCCGGCTGATTGTCTTCAGTTAGAAAACAAGATGTGTAAGGCAGCACGGGGCAATTTCACACATCAGCTGAGCAAAATGACAGCTAGCTTTTAACTGAAGTATACTGAAGGCTTGAGAGAGACTAAAAAGATCGGACGCTGCTGAATCCAACTTACACCGAATCCTCTGAGATACAGTTTGTATTTCACTGCAAAGTTCTGATTCATCACTTCCCGTGTGCCAAGAAATGTTTCTGTGATCATACAGGAGCTGACAAATGAATTTACTTTGCATCTATCGAGTGTCGGCAGCCCCACTTTGAGATTTAGCGTTATACAGGTATACTTTTGCACAAAAAATCTTGTAATAAGTTTGTTTGAATGAAACATTTTGGATTTCTTTTATCAGTGTTTCCTTATTCCTGGTTTAGTGGCATACTTAAGATCAGAACATGCTTTGTGTTGCCTTTGTACTATATCAGTGCACCTTGAGTAAACCAAAGGATATGATGAAGTGTCTTTACATTTTATAAGAATTAGGAGGACATAATGTAACTTTGAGTTTACCCTCATTTACCTGGTGTTAAAGCCAGCAAAATCTGCTGTTCCAACTGTAAATAAACTGGTTTACACAATAGTCCCCTGAAGTTCTCATTTTCTGCATGTATGTATTCTGCATTGTTATTCTTTTGTAATGCAGAAGAGTAACAAGTACAAAGCTGATGCTGTCATTGTCTGCAGCACAAAACAATAACAATTTCAGAGAACTTTTTTGTGTGTTTGTTTTGAGTGCAAACACATTGATTTTGACCTGGATTAAGGTGGTTGTATGGACACTGAAGTGAAAAACATGTGGCAATTCTGTCTGAGAGATTTTTCCCATAGCGTTTTGAAACAGAAGCATTGTTTGTGTTGTTTGCCTTTGTCCTCGGGTACCTGTAGTGCCATGGGTCTCTTTGCCAGTATGGTTACCCATAATCCAGCAGGGGTGGGTGTCTGGATAGGCTATCCCAGTGTCCTTCACTGCGTCCTCTGTTTTGTGAGGCCCACTACTGTATGGATGAGAGGGAATAAATATAAATCTTTTAATGAGCATGACTCACTGCCAAGTGCAACATGTCAAGAAAAGCTCAGGACATGTTTAGTGCATCTTCTAAGCTTGGAGCCCAAACATTTCCCCCAATGTGACAATAGAGTTCTATAAAGGTTGTTGTTTCTCTTACTAGGAAATACAAATGGCTTTTGGACAGTACAAAGTATTCTGTACTGCCTGTAGTATTTGTATTTATTATTTTTATTTTTATGAGGCCCCACGAATTAAGAGCATACAGTTATACAGCTTTTCTATACATTTCACATAAAGTCATATCTGTGTTGCTCAACAAAGAGACAAAGATGTGTTAAAATGATAACGTCCTTTCTAACAAGTATGCAGAGGCTCCTCTGCAGTGCTGTGGAGTTATGTGTAGCATGTACAAATTAACCAAAATCTATTGAATAATCTAGCGATTTAAGGTTGCTATGGCTGTTGAGAAAAGACATATATATTAAACGTCATAAATAACCTCCCTAAGACATTGAGTGTATCTCCAGTGAAATTCGGCACGCACATGATTTTCGATTAGGCACTTAATTTCAAAATAATTAATAACAAATTTCACAACAGACACGCTGCTGACTACTGGCCTTCGCAGATCATTTTAGGGACTAGGATTGGACTACCAGGATAAGAAACTCTCAAACCAGAACTATTGTATTCCGTAGCAACGCGTCCTTTCTATCAATTTCTCAACCGTCTTGAAAATGTGCTGTGCTGCACAATCGCGTTTCCAAAGAAGCCACATAACATTAAACTGTCCGGTTGGTGAATGAAGTTTGGAGTCACGTTTTCCAATAAACACAATCCGTATCCTGGCAGGTGATGTTATTTCTGTGAAAGTATTTCGGCTGAGACATACGTTTCATCCAACAAACGACGCTACACACACCAGTTTCATTCATCCTACCTGCTCAGCCTGCCAGCTGGACGCCTTCCAGTTTGATCCCCGGCTTTCTCGACGTCCCTGTCGACGTTTTCAGCGTCCCGTATCCCAAACTCACCGGAGGACACTGTGCGAGTTACTGAAAATCATGTTTCCCCGATTTCCCCTTTTCACACGCACACAGCAGCCAACACCTAGCCTATAACTTGGGTCCCAGTAATATCCAACTCCGCTGCGCCTTTAAATCCAATGCGACAAAAAACATAGAAGGAGGCAGAAAAAAACTGATTGCGTAGCAGCTGCACGTTGAATCGACGACATGGGGCTGGGGGGTTAATAATATTATTTAGAGCGATGTTTGAAAATGTTTTCACACAAAGTAACGACTCAAACGTCGAAATGATGTGGTCTAATTAATAAAAGTAGGCTATGTGCGGACGGTGGCAAAGCAGCGCGAGGAAGCGGTTTAGCTAATTATCACTAAATGCAGGTGTGGCAACACGCAGGTAGGTAGGTTACAGCTTCACGCGGTCTGGATTACGTCACTGTTTTAGCTCAATGTGACAGAAAATAAGTATATATATAAGTAATATTTAGCAGACATAACTTTGCTAAATCCAGGTGAGCTGGCCCAAAAGTTTAAGTCAGAACTGGCATTTCCAAGTGTCATTGAAGAGACACCTGTACATTATGCTGTACTGGCAACACACATGTTGAAGAGCATCACTAAGACAAATAGATTCTTCTAATTTAGCACAGCCAGAGCTAAAATCGTAAGTAAAGTGACATTATGATACCTTAAATGGAAAAATACAGCCTTTGTGCTTTTAAACCAATGGCACACAGGGGAGACATAGGAGTCTAGCATTTGGTGTTACTTATTGTAATTACTTTGTGTCATAAACTGTATAAAGAGTTGGGTACTTTTAAAAGGAATTTAACCACATTACTGAGGAGATTGACTATGCCTTTAACCCTTTAGGGCACTCACACAGGGGCGGCCTTTCAGCAGTGCAAATGGTCTCAGATCCTTCATTAAAACACATATTGAATAGGTTACGAGGCACTGGTGTGAAGAAAATAAGTGAAATGTAATTTATTTTTTCTGGGCCGTATTTTCTTTTAGTTTGACTTTTGGTTCATATGACACATCACGCAGTAAAGTCAAATTAGAAGGCCTATAGAAGTCTATAACAGAGCGAGAGAGAGAGAGAGGGGGGGACAGACTGAGACTGCAGATTGTTGTGTATTACTATTATTATTATTATGTAGTGCGTCTGAGTATTTCAGCACCATGGACAGAGCAAAGTGAAGAAGATTGTTTCTAGCGCCCTCCAGTGACCAAACTCAGTTCTGACAGGAATAATGAAAGAGTGATAGAGTTATTTGGAAATATTTTTAAGTCTGTTTCATTCATACAGTACAAAAAACACTGAGTAATCCACAAAGAAAAATCTAAATTTTATCTAATTAAAAATGGTATGTTAAATATGGTATATTCTTATTCTTGCCCAAAACAGTTGGTTTAATACGTAACATTTACTTAAGTTACTTTTTTGCAGGCTGAATGAAGTTACTTAGTTTACTTACTTTGTTGATGCGGTCAGGGGCAGAGGTTCAGAGTTCCCTGAAGTGTTGTTTTAAAATGTTCTTTATTCCCACTGCCATTTGTTGAGAGAGTTTAGCCAGCAGCAGTTAGTGCACAGCATTTTACTGTATATGAAATAAATAATAACACATATATTGTGTTTTCTCTTTATTTGCACTTTGATGCTCTCAAATGTACTTTATTGTATCTCTGTGTGTACCATGCACCAGCAAAAGACACATTTCTAATAGTTTAGTATCAAATCTTGTGTAAGTATGCATTGTGGGGCTTCAAAAAATGTGAGTTAGAACATTTTTCTAACTCTGACACTATTCTCAGTGGGTCTACAAGGAGTTGTATTCATGTGAGTTTTAATACTGTATATATTAGAACTTTGTGTGAGTTTTTTTCCATTCATGTAAAATATCTATATTATCATTGTTGCTGTTTTTTCAACACATGCTGCAGGCCAAAGTCCATTTGGAAAACTACTAAATATAATATACACCAGACTCCATTTGGAAAACTAATAGTTATAAAATACACCAGAATCAATTAAGAAAACTACTTAATTTAATGTACATTTGGAGTCCAATTGGAAACTACTGATTATAATATACACCAGAGTCAATTGAAAACTACCAAATATGCAGGCTAACACTCATTTGTGCCTATGTCCATTAAGCTTATGAACACTAACATGTAGGCTAGCTGGGCTGTGCACTATGTCATTGTGCAATAAGTAGGCTATTGGGGTTATGCAATAGGTTAGTGGTGCAACACATGGGCTGTTGGATTGTTCAATACTGTATGTCATTGTGTATTGCATATGTTATGTGAAATGGGTGATTTGTCATTTGTGCAATATGTAGGCTATTGGGGTGTGCAATAGGTAAGTTAAGCAATACATAAGCTATTGGATTGTTCAATATGTCATTTGGGCAATACATAGACTGGTTGTGCAATATCTTATTGTACAAGGGTTGTGCTACATTTGCAGGGAATGCAGCCGACAGGGTTATCAAAAATTGCCATCGGAAGAAGGAGTTAATGTGTTTGCTATATAGGTACCTGTCTATTGTATATGAGAGCTGTGTTGTGTTGCATGAGAGTATGTGTTGGGAAATGTTTATTTCTGTATTTTGTGTTGTCTTTGTAAAGCTGCAGAACAGACAGAGTCCAAAACAAATTTCCCTTCAGGGACAATAAAGTACATCTTATCTTGTCTTGTCTTGTCTCGTCTTATCTTATCTTGTCTTATCTTATCTTACACCAGATTCCATTAAGAAAACTACTAATTATAATATGCACCATTTGGTAAACTACTAATTATAATAAGGCACTTTAAAACAAAACTAGTTGCCTTTCCTGCAAATATTTTGTGAACTGTGTTTCACCACAGAAAAATTCCTCTTTGGCTCCAAGTTCCGGGCCGATATCTTACTCCTAAGGTGTGTGTCAGTAAAAGACAAAAACAGAGGCAGTGTAGATTAGGGTGTGTAGGAGGAGACTGTAAAGGTGCAGCTTGGGAGTAACTTCACTTCTGGATGTCAATTACACATACTTTTTTTTAAGGAAATATTTGCTGAGCTTGTGCTTTGCCAGTATATACCTGCTGACACTAAACCCTACAGGAGCTGCCCAGAGACACAGCAGTCAACCAACACTGGCCTTTCATGAAGCTCTGCTGGAGTAAAGTCATTTGCCCAGGATAGCACAGTGCTTTTCATTCGTTCAGGCCCTTAAAATAAAAAGTTTTTTTTAGATCTTCACAGGTACCTTTTCGTTGTTTTATTCATCAGGCTGCACAAGCAGATCCCTTCTTTAAATTTTGTATAGCTTTCTCTTATCTAGTTGCATAATAGCCTACTATTGTTTTTTGTTTTGTTTAAAAAAAAAAAGTATTCCTTTTACTTTAAAGCACTTTGAAACTTTGTTTATCAAAAGTGCAATGTAAACAAAGTTATTAATGTTGACTAATAGGGAAAATCCAATAAACGGACAGGGTAAAGGATATGAAAATGATGTGACTGTTGTGTTACTATTTTTTGTCTATTTTTCAACTTTAGCTCATATATGATAATAATAATTGATGGCTTGTGATATTAGATAAAGTGACATAACTGTCCTTTATTTGTGCATTTTCTCTTTGAATTATGTAGCCTACGTCACCATTATCTAATGTCAACCAACACCAATAAAATGGACTGCTTTTACTTTTTAGTACTTTTTTTCTGTAGGTATAAGTTCGTATGTTGGGATGTTGCGAAGTCACGTTATTTCTGTTAGATTATATATCATGCAAGTATGCTGTAGGTGCGGACTTTGTGAAAATGGCGTCTGATATTGGCTGCCTTCATAAGAGGAGCTGTGCTTTCAGTGACCACAACAACATCAGTGCGTTATAATTCATCTCCTGAGAATGGAGTCTGCCGCCGCATCAGGACTTGCGTTGGACAAGAAAACACATACAAGCCGCCGTCATCATGGGAAACTACGGCCGCGTTGCTGCAGATGTTTATAACGAAAAACGCAATGAACGTTTTCACGGGTACCCGGGGACGTGATCGCATTTCACTTATTTATCGCCCGTTTACTATCGAAGAAGAAGTGACCTGCTCTGAGGAGGAAGATGTCAGCGCTGAAAAAGGTAGGAAGGAACAGTGTCGTGTTTGTGCATGGCCCGAGCCTGGAGCGCAGCCTGTTATTGTTGTTATCATTTTTATTGCCCGTTATATCTCAGGTGCACCTACATGGGATCTGATGGCCGGCTGGAGCATCGCACCTGGTCAGAGTGAAGGTGCAAATGTCAGAAACGGCCAGAAGTTTTACAGAGCATGAATGAGTCACTCACTGAATGATTTTTCACTTGACTGAGTGTTTCCTGCACCCATCAATCAATAGCACTGAATGATGCATGGTGTGTGGGTGAGGTGAGAATTAGAGTACATGTGTTTGGAGGTGGAGGTGAGTGTGTCGGGGGAGAAGGAGGAGGGGAGCGGGGTGTTTTTTTTTTTTTACCTTAGTGAAAAGCCATTGTGAATGGAGGGGACCCACAGCTTCTCCCTCAAGTTACTTCTGTCTGTAAATGCCCACATGTTCACATTGTGCTGCTCCCCTCCATTCAGTCGATCTACGTGTATGTGTGTGTCTGTCTGTCTGGAGTGACTCAGCTGTATTGTACTACTGTATATCTGTCATCCATCTTTTCATCTGTCACAGGTGTTACCATGGCTACTACAGACTCACTGCTGTCTTTTCTTTGAGAAGGATTCAGGTAAGAGGTGGGAGGGGTGATTAAGTCAAACTTAATGAGGAGGTGTCATTCACGCTAATAGGGAAGGGTTTTTTTATTTTGGTAGCAGGCATCAGAAGGAATAAAGGTGTTAATGGTGGATGCATACTTGCTCTTTTAAAGTGACGATTTTTCAGGAGTAGGAGACCATTTTAGCCAGTCAACCATGTTTGCATCATTGGTGTTTAGTAATAGTGTAAACTTTATTCAGAAACCATAAGAGATATACGCCTGGTGATAATCTATATTTCTCTTTTTGTCAACAAATCCCACAAAAAGACCAAACTGATCATACTAAGTTTTGCCTTTGTAGCCAGATCCTGATATATCTTATTGCTATCTGCCACAGACCTCCATTTTCTGTCCAAAAATGATTAAAAACAGATTAATGAGTCACAGTTGCACTGAGTGACATGTTCCTTCATTACCATAAACACAGAACATTTTACCATATTGCAAATTCTAAGGCCACTTAGCCTTCTGGGCATATCTAAGTTTTGACACGCTTAATTAAATCCAGCTGTCTTATAAATTAAACCAGTGTACTCATAATCCTCAGAGGAGGGGAAAATGCTGAATGAGGATTTATTTGAAGATTTAGATCACAACAGGGCAGGTGAATCTATCCAAACAAGACGATATATCTCAGACCGATCCCTTACCAACTTCTGCTGTTAAACAGATTAAAACTTCTTTCCAAATTGCAGACTTCTCTACATCTTAACTAGTGACGTGTTTTTCCCTATACTTAAATACACATGTGCACTAGATCACCTTACAGCACTATCACCTGGCATAAACAATAAAGATATATGAACCTGTATTCTTGCACATAAGGAAATAATATTAAATATAAACATAACTTTGGCCATCCACAAATAAGTTATACATAAAACTATTGTATGAACATATATAATTTACCAATCTGAAGTTTCATTTGAGTCAATCCTACATTACTGCCAAAAGTAAGCAGCAAACCAAATGTGTGTTAATCCACAGCTGAAAATAGTTCCTATGCACTATAAAATCATTTTGCCCCCCCCCCCCCAATACAAACAACCTACAATGCACATATTGTTTAGGAAATCATATACCATTTAAAAATTAATATATTTGTGACCCATTTTGGTATGAATAAGGCCAGCTTTATCCTTTATATGTTTCAAACTGTAAGTTAAACCTGCTTTAATAGGTTTTTTGCCACAACAATCTATAAACACAACATTCACATACTATCGCCTTATATAGTTGATATGGAGAACATGTTAGAAGACAGCTGTCTACTTACACATCCAGCAGACAAAGAGAGACTTTAGCATTCCTTTGAAGTCTCGTCCACCTGATAAACGTAAGTCCAATATTCCCCTTCATTTGAGCTAATTTTAATTCTTCAACTCCTGAGAGAGTTATCTGACTATTTAGTTGCTAACCTCTACACTATGTTGACCAGCTAGTTGATAACTTTTTCTGCCATTTGGTGCTGTGCAGGAAGTGTACAGTGGGTACAGAGCTTTTGCACTGTAAACGTCTGCCTATGGAGGTTGAAACTTTGCTGATAAGTGAGTTGGAACCAAATCAGTTCCAACTCAAGCCTTTCTAGCACTGTCCCCTTACAGTGACAAAGATCGACTTAACAGATGAATGTTTCCCCACCATCTGCCCAGTGCATGATGGGAAAGGCTTGAGTCAAGACAGACCAAAAGACAGCAAATAAACCTCACATAATGTGGTGGAGGTGTTGGCTGCTGTGATGTGTGGAGAATTTTGGCACAGAGCATCAAGGAGATAGTTGTTAATTAGTTAAACTCTGCACGACTCCTTCTCTCAGTAGAGGTCAAAGCACCGAGAACCATCCAAGGAAAAAGCACTGCAGGGGTCCACTGCCTTTCTCTTGGCATTTTTTGGGCATTATAGATGATCAAATGCTGGCTCACATCAGCACAAACCTCAAATACTATCACTATCACTATGATTGCTTTTGAAGCAAAAGGCCACGAGGAAATCATTAAAGAGTGATCTTGAATTTTTACTTTGTGAATTTTAATTCACTTCACACAAAACCAAGTCTTCTCATGATTCTCCTATGACTTGTCGGTGTATAATTCACCAATGAATAAACATTTTAAGGGTCATATTTAACTATTTTTACACTGAGGTTTCACCATTTTGTTCTGCTCATTAACATCTCAGCTACATTTTGCACATTAGTAGCTTGTCAGAGTGTTGCTGTATCATTCTGAATCATAACTCCATCCTTAGATAAAGACTGACTAAACTCAAGTTTGACAGCATTTGCTGTGCTCAAATGGTCATATATGTGTTAATTGCATTCTGAAAATGTCTTTTTAAGCACTACGAATGGGCTGACAGTGGAGTTTCAGCCCGACCACACATCAGAGATTATCTGCGAGTTAATCGTGTGTAGGGTCCTACTGTGCTTTTACAGGCTTTGTCAGCAGAAAGGCTCCGGATGAAGTGAATGTGGATGCGGGAACATCTCTGCGTGTTTGATGTGCATAACCTAAAGAATTGTTCGAGTTCTCTTTCTTTTCTTTATCAGCCATCCACAGAACTTTTCAGAGCTCTTGATCATACCTTACTCATCGCTTTCTCAAGGTTGAGGCAGAATGTTAATGACTGTGTGGACTAAACTTGTATTCTTTAAGGAATATAAAGCAAGCAAGCCATGTGGCAGGAGCAGTGATGCTCATTATGACTTTATGTGCAGGAGCTTGAACTTAAAAAATGAATCTGATGGCGGTTTGTCATTTCTGTTTGTCTATGGTTTTTAATGTAGAACAGGATAATAGCACAAATGTGTAAATATTCCTTAAGCGCTTCATATCAGTGGTACACCACTAGGTGGGACTGTTTACTTGATAACGTATTGAAATGCTGCTATGACGCACTCACTGGTGCACTTCAGAAACTGGCCATTTGAGAATTCACTACAGACTGTGTGCTGTGTTACTTTGTGAAAATGTATTTACTTACTTTGCTTGCTTATGCTGCTCAACAGTTTGTCAGCAGCACTGAAAGGATGCATAGCCATCACTACAGCACAAAGATTGTAATGTATCTCTCGTCCTCAATAAAACGAAAGGCTTTAAATAAGGAGTCTTTTTATAGTTATCTGCAAACTATCACAATAATTTCAGTACTTGTGTTGTATCTACAGTCTCATTATTCATGATGACTGTTCGGGGAAATAACTACTAGAAAGGTATTATGATCTCTATAGAATGAAATATCTTCCCATTTTACATTTTTTAGATTATGCTCTCTGTTCGTCAGATCATAAGGAGACTGCATTCAGGATTCTAACTGCATTTGGCAAAAGCGAATTGCTGTACACATTTTTAATGGCTCTTACGTGCATATGGTATCTCCTTGAGGGTAAAAGTGTGGGATTACTTGTAATCTGGAGACTTTGTCTCTTTATATTTAAATCATATTTCTCACTTTGTTGCATCTACGCCTCCCCTATAATTCTATCTAACCTTTGTGTCCAGGATGTTTTTTGTGACAGTTTCAAAGAAGGCAGTTTATTTCAAAATTTTAAAATGTGCCCATTAATATCTGGAGGGGGTTGACTAAATAACCATGGAACATGTGAATACTGTAATCAACCAACTAATGAGGATCAATTTCAGTCGACTTTGATTTGCTGTCATACACAACTGTAACGTAGTGGAATAATAGATAACCACCAGTACTTTCGGTTGGAGAAACTATGGAAAGCATTTGAGACATTAGCTTGAAATGCTAGTACAATCAAAAACATGTTAGGTTTCTTCAGTCAGTGCATTGACCAGACACTGACATAAGATCTGGAGTTGGTCCCCAGGTGCTGCACAGCGGCTGCCCACTGCTCTCTTGAGGGATGGGTTAAATACAGAGGATGAATATCACACCATGTATGTGTATGTGACAAATAAAGTACATTTACATTTACAGTTTTTCAAGAAAACAATGTTGTTCTTTAGGGCACACCTGTTCCTCATATTCTTTAATTGCTGCATTGTCTAAAACACTTTAACGACTCCCACAACACAGAGCCATCATGACCGTTTAACAGTTGGCAAGAGAGGATTGTGGGCTGAAAACCATTGTCTCTTTCCAAACATTCACCTGCACAGAAAACGGGAGAAAGACTTTTTCACTAGGTTTGAGCTCTTACAGCTTTGTGTTCCCATGTCCTTATTTAAACGGTCTGTCTTTTCTATCTGCATCAGATACTGCTGATGTGTCTTTTTCATCTAGTGAAGGTGCACTCATATTTCTCTTGTGTAGCCCCTCTTCTCCTCCAGAATACAAATAAGTCTTACATTATGAATAAAATCAATATGATCCTTCCCAAATCTGTACTTATTCCTCTCTCCCATTGTCTCTTAACATTAGAAGCTCTGCTGTGCTGTAGGAGAGAGAAGAGGCTGGTGAAGGAGGGAGGACGTGAGGGGAATGTGAGGGCGGTCGGACTTGGAGATCAAGTGTTCTGCTGGTTGGTGGAATTTGCGGCTCTAGTTTGGATAAGAGGTAGTTGAAAGACAGGACATGTGTTCAAGTCTTGTGATGTAACTTGTGGCGTTTACCTGAAGTGGGACCATCACTTTTGGCGTGCCTCTCTGTGCGTCCTGTTGTTCAGTTTTGGGTAACTTTCTTTACGGATTATACGCCTATTTAAATACCTGCACATGGCATGAGAAACGTGTCTGATCTTGGTGACGTCAGCAGGGTCCCGACAAGACCAGGGAACGACTCCCTCCCTTTTCGGTCGGAGGAGTGATGTCATTGCAGGAAGCGCACGAGGTTGGCTGAGGCTTTATTGAGCTTGACGTTTTATTACCAAGAGCGCCAGATGTATGACCACATGCACCAGTCAGTACGGGGGACACACAACCAGGAAAAGTGAGCGCCAAATAACAATGGGAATACGTTGGTGACTTGTTTTAAACCCCCCCCCTGAGTGGGAAAAGGAGCGTGAGGCAAAGGCACACAGAGAGACAGGGATGCTGATAGAAACCCAGAGGGGAAGAGGGACAGCATGAGTGTGCATGCTGATGGGGATAGGAGCGTGTGGAGCTACAGAGCTGCAGAATCCTGAATCCAGCAGATGGAGACTCCGTGTCCTCGTTTTGCGGTGATCTGTGGGAGCAACATGCAGCTCGCGCCGCTGCCTCGTACTGCTGCAGTGGAGGAGTAAATGCGGAGCTCAACACTGCTCCAGGTGATCCACAGCAGCCCAGCCCGGCAGACTCCCTTAGCCTTCCCTCTCCTCCTCCTCCTCCTCCTCCTCCTCCTCCTCCTCCTCCTCTACCACCACCACCACCACCACCACCACCACCACCTCCTCCTCTTCCTCTTCCTCCTCCACCACCTCCTCCTCCTCCTCCTCCTCTTCCTCCTCTGTCAGTGCTCCATTCCTCTGAGGGCTTTGAAAAAAAGAACAAGAAAGGAACAGAAAAACAGAGGAGAAATCCTGCTTTCCCCCTCCGTTCTCAGATGTGAAACACCTCTGCATGACTGTCCGCCGCTTCCCTGTCATCGTGTGAAGACGCGCCGCATATGTGCTCCAATGTCTCCAGAACATAGACTCGCTGCAAGGTAAGAAGACTTGGACCTGTCCAGAAAAATGTTTCTCGTATTTGGATTTTTTATTTTTTTTGCTTTCTTCTTGAGACATTTTCGGTGGAACTGTTAAAGCCTTGTGTGTGTGTGTGTGTGTGTGTGTGTGTGTGTGTGTGTGTGTGTGAATTTAACAGGTAGATGAGAAGTTGCCACCGCAGATTAAGTAATTAGTATTCCTCGCAATGAAGAGAAATTTAAATAAGCTCACAGAGATAGATCTTTTGTCGGATATGACAAAATACATCTGTCTTCGGTTTAGGAGGAAAAGCTTCTCGTCTCCCCCTCAATCACAGCGATCAGTGCAGGTGTGTGTGTATGTGTGTTCATATGCATGTGTGTGTAACAGAATCCAGCAAGGTGGGAGGGATTACTCCTCAACCAGGCTTCTCGATGGGCAGCAAGGGGATTTTCATCTTGACAATGTGACCAAACAGCTTTCCATCGATCTTCTTATGGCCACAAATGTCGGCAGAATCTCAGGCTTCAAAATAACTAACAGGCTGTCTTCTTTAATAGTACCAATAGTGAATCATTATGTAATGGAGCGAATTGTAGAGAGAAAATTTTTTTTCGCTTTTTATGTTTGTCTTCATGACGTATTTGGAAATTTGGAAATCAAGATTAAAAGAGGAAACAAAGGGGCAGATAAGGGTAATGAGACCAGGTAGATGGGGACAGGGGCATGGGTTGGTGAGTGGTGGTGGTGGTGGTGGTGGGGGGGGGGGGGGGGGGGGGGGGGGGGGGGGGGGGGGGGGGGGGGGGGGGGGGGGGGGGGGGGATGGGCAATGTAGGAGAACTTACTCCATCTGTGATTTTGTAAAAACCTGCCGGCCAACAGCTGAACGCTGCGATCCTTCTTAAATCCTTCAATCTCTCAATCACATGTTGGATCTGAAGCCTCAAAGCCTGAACCTGTAAGTGACCCAATGAGGGTTCATCACCCCCACCACACACACACACACACACACACACACACACACACACACACACACACACACACCCTTCCTCATAATAAGAGATGGAGACTAGCTGGTGCTGCAGCGATATCCAAATCCTGCATTCTGCTGTTTGACAGGGCTTCAGGGTTTTTTATCATATGTGTGTGTGTCTGTGTGTGTGTGAGTTGAAACCTTTGACAGTGTCTTGCACCCTGTGTAGCTCCTGTATTCGTTTGCCCAGAAAAGCACAAATGTGTTGGTTTTGACCTGAATAAGGAAAAGAAGACAAAACACCATAAACCTGTGTTGGCTTGAAATGTTAGGTACATTCACATTCATTCATGTTTGCATTCAGATCAGATCGTAGTCTAGGCTCTTTTATAACTGTGATGCAGCAGAGGATTGACAGATACTCTTTGTCACTAGAAGCATTAATCCTTGTGTCTTGACACATGCAGGCACACACACAAACAGTACATACAGCGTTTGCCCTTGCAACAAGCTCCATCTCCTAATTCAGTGTACATACAGTGAGTTACAGGCACACCTATATGCATACAGGCACACTGGTCCAGCTGTGTGGACCGAATCAGTCTGAATTCCTGTGTAGGAAGGTGTCTGGCTGTGGTGGTTGTTTGTCACATGTGGCATTAGGATGCAGAGGAGGGTCTCAGAGGAGCAGAGTCTCAGCTCCTCGCATCTCCCAGGCGGCTTTTTACTGCTCTGATTCTCCAGCAGATACACTGGCATCCTGAAACGCCTCATTTAGTCAGTTCTCCAACAAGAATTAGAGTGGAAACTCTGCCAGCAGCTCCTAGTGGCTGCAATGTTTATTACACACATAGCATGGGCATTTGGGGTAAAAATGGTAGAGGCTAACTGCTACGATGGTTAAATGAATCCTTATTAGCTTTCTTATAAGATGATAAGATGATTAATGCCACTGTCATGTCTGTACAGTAAATACTTGTACTTGGAACCAGTAGCCGGTTAGCTTAGCACAGCACAGCTCTCTTTTTTTAATTAAACAAACAATATAGAATGTTATGAAGTGAGTTTTAGAGGTGCTGGTAGGCAGATTTTGATACCTTTGGACAGAGCCAGGCTAGCTGTTTCCCAGTCGTTCTGCTAAGCTAATTTCCCAAAATGTCAAAGGATTCCTTTAAAAACACAAACATAGCTGGACTCCTTTATTCCTGAAACTTGGCAGCTGATATGAAGGTGGTTCAGTTTGGGTGAAACATCCTCTGCATGATGGAGATTATTTTAGTTGTCATGTTCAAGAACCTCTGTAGGACACCATGGTTTGTTTTTTGTGTCCTAATTTGAGAATGGGCGAATCTGTCATTTGACATAGTTTAGAAAATGGGTAATTTGTTTATGTACCCTCTTACTTTCACTCAGAGAGAGAATGTGTTTGTTTTTAGGATTAAAAGCTGCAGTACATCTGGCTGTTGATGGCATCTTTTCTCTTTGTTTGCTGTGGGGGTTTGGAGGTCAGGACGGAATGATTAACCAGCCATTAACTCATGAGTTGATTCATTGACGGGTGCAGAGCAGGACAACAATAGAAATACAAGTGAGTTCTGTTGAATTTTAAGTAATAATCCACAGAATCATTTTTAATATATCTTTTATGTTGTCTTATCCAGCCGTTAGAGACATTGCTGTGGTGCAGCTGTACTGCATGATCAAGACATCACCTGAAAGTCCAATTGGCACTACTGGAATGACTTCTTACTCATATTTTCTGTTGAAGAAGCTTGATTTTCTTTTGGTGGCAACATTTTCTTTGTCTCTTCATTCATGGTGGTGATGACTGTACATGTTAATACCTAGTGTTAATACTAAACTGCAAAAATAAAACATTTAAAATTTGGCAGATTATTACGTCAGTCTCCCTACTGAGCTGCACAAAACTACTTCTTTCCACCAGAACAATTCTTTTATAACAATACGAAGTTAGAGTGTTGATGAAAACCGCCTCAGGGAACACTTTCATGCAATTAACTTACATTTTAATGATTAAGGGTTAGCAGCTTACCTATTTAGATCTTAGACTGTTACAACTTACACATCTTTTCACTGTCTTTTCACCACCTTGCATTTTGCTAGTGACATCGTGGCATTTTCTCCTGCTTCATGACAGTGTCTACAATACAAAAGGTAAAATTGAGAGACATTATATTCAGCACTCAACACAAAAAAACTGTCTTAGCAGCTGATGTACTTTCAGTTCAAGATAAAGTGAAAACAGCACACACTCAATTGTAGTTGCAGTGTTTAAAAACAGTGTGTTAGTTTGTCTGACACATTTCTCTCATGATATTTGACTGAAAATATGATATATCCTATTAACAGTTAATGCACACTTGCATGTCTTCTCTGTATAGCCATTTGTGTATGTATTTTCATTCATGTTCACTTTTCATTTTCACTTAATGAGCAGATTACGTTCTCAATGCATGACTAATCATATGGTCTTTAAATGGTCAGTATATTGTGAAAAACGCCACCATGTCTTCGTCCAACCAATGACCAAAAACCGAAGAATATTCTTTTTGTAATGATATTAAACTGAGAAAAGCTGCAAATCCTCACATTTGAGAAGCTGGAACCACAGGATATCTGGCACTTTTGCTTGAAGTGTGATTTTGTGAGATATCCTGTCTTAACTCGGCAGTATGTTTCATCTGTTCTGTTCTTGTCTACAGTATCCCCTTATTCTTTTGCTGCTGCAGTGACCCAAGACCCCTCCCCCAGAGGAATCATTAAAGTTTCATCTCACTTCTGTAATCTTAATGTTTTCTGGGGGCCTGATGTTCAGTCCGGTAACAAAAACCCCCAAGAAAAGCTGGATGGAAATAACCAGAATCCTTGTTCCCTGTTTTAATCCCTCCTTGTGGTGCCTGGTACAATACCATGTTAGGTAGCGAGAGAAGCTGTGTGGGTGTATGAGTGAGTGGAAGAGTGAATATGAGTTTGAATATAGAGAGCATTCAGAGGAGTGAGCTGGGTATTGGCAGCAGAAAGCACGATTGATACAATTTACCGTTTTGTGCTAAGAAACACATGTTCACATCTGACCTAAGTAAAGCTGACTGTGCATCACATAAACGTCAGGAGAAGTAGTTGAGTGTTTTAGAGGATATATATTGACCACATGAAGTGACACACTGTTGGTACGACAGAAAAGCAGTGAGGCACCTCAACTGTATCTAGGTGAGTGCAGGTGAATTTCACCGTTTGAAAGGCTTTTCTGCACTGTACGCTACATGTTTTAGCACATGGCCTACAGCGAAAGCCACTGTGGCCTACTCTTAACCTTTTAGTTCTGTGGGATTTTGAAGCAAATTGTTATAAATTCAGGGAGTTTATTTAAATAGAATCGCCTGCTTTTGTGTATTTTTATCAGTGTATCATCAACGATCCTGACTCGAGAATGATTTCTAGTTTCCACGTCAAAAGAAAATCCTGCACGTAAAATTATAAATGTGAGGCGTTTTCAGGAGAATCGATGACAAGCAAGGACAATACTGCATAGGCGTGCGGGCAAATCATACAATCTGCATTGATCAGCCTGAGGAGATAATCTCTTGTTCAAGTCCAATAAACTAGTTGGAGTGTATTGACTTCTTACATGAGGAAACCCCTCATCCAGGTGTGTGGGTTTTTTTGAGGTGGAAAAAGCTGTCACAATTAATAATGGAATCAACTGCCTGGTGTGTGTTGTGCTTTGGCTTCCCTAATGAGGACTGGATTCATCCTCAGTGTCTGACAGTACGCCGAGTGGAATATGCTGCTCTCCAGCCTGTTTCCATGGAGATATTCAGGAGCTGAAGCATTTTTACCCCTCCCTTCTGCTGTACATTCGACCAAACAGTGCTGCTTCATGAGAAGGATCTGGGCCAGGGTGTGCATGTGTGTGTGTGTGGGGGGGGATATAACGGTGTGTTAACAGGCACACCAACACGTATCGTGCCACTGACAGATATGCTTATGCTATTGTGATGGTATTAAGCAGTGAATGTGTAAGTGTGTATGTGTTGCAGCTCAGTATCACCAGCAGTGTGATAGCACTGTGTGTTAGTGTGTGTCTGTGTGTTGTACGCTCTCTCCTGGTGTGTCACGCTAGTAGTAGCTGCTAATCCTGAAGCTCTGCTGTAGCGAATGTCCAAGTGTGAACGTGTTTGGGTATGTGTAGCGCGTGACGGGGGCTGAATTATCGGGCGTGCGTGATACTCGGTCATTGACAAGAGTACGTGTGTGTGTGTCTATGTGTGTGTGTATTTTGTACGCGAGATAGTGAGTCACAGTGACATAAAGAATGAGAGAGAAGAGTGAGATCAGGAAAGTGAGATGGCTAGAGATTGAGGAAGAGAGAGACGGTGAACCAGAAGGAAGACATTTAATGAATGCAGAATATGATGGTTGATTGTAAACCGTGAACAATATAATCTCATTGAATAAATCCTACTGCATTCTGAGAGCCACACGTGTACCGTTTTATGTGTGTAGTTACTGCATATGTATCCCCTCAGGGCTGTGACACCAAACACTCAAGCTTCTGTGGTTCTTGCTTACAAGGTGACAAAGGTGATTCCTGGCCAGACAAAAAGGGCCGCCACGGGGATGGAGCGTGTCGAAAATAGCAGCGAAAAGGATCTTTCAGTCTTGGCAGAATGATGCAGTGCAGACCTGAACAGAGGGGTCCCTGCTGTATGAAGGCCGGGGCAATCCCTGTAGCAACAGGATTTCTAATCCTGAGGCTCTGCCCTGTCAATATGCAGCCTGCATCTGTTTGAAGGGTAGATCCGCTCTTTGATTTATCGACTGTATCTGGTAGTGTTACTGCCTGGTTTTGTCAGAAGGGCGTGGTAATGAAACTATAAACTAAACTCTTCAGATTAACTTTTAATTGGTTACTTTACTTAAATCGCTTCTATAAAAACAGCTGCTATAACCAAATATTCATTTTACAATCATAGAAGACTAAGAGAATCTGAAATATTTGAATGGAAGCTGGAGCCAGTTAATTTTTGCTAAAAGTAATTAATCAAATCAAAATCGCAGACACCTTTTCAGCAGCTTGACTAATTGAATGATTGTGATCTGATTGTGTGATTGTGATCTCTACCAACACTCCTGAAGGAAATATCTGGCTCTTTAGCTCGAAAATACTCCACTATGTTCACCAGCTAAGCGCTAACTTGTCTCCCTTTTGATGCTGAGGAGGGAATGTAGAGTAGCTTTTTCATAGAAAACATCTGCCTGCTGCAGCCGAAAACAGTGCGCGGTGAGCTTGAACCAAAACTGTAACAATGAGCTCAAGCTCACTATAAAGCTGAGGGGAGCAGCTGATTCGAGTAGGGGTGTCATGATTCTCCAAATCCATGATTCAATTTGAACTTTTTTTCAGCATCTGCTAGAGCAAATAAATCATGAGCTCACAGATTTGTCTGGTTCCCAGGCTATGGCAGTGTTAGACTATCCAGTGTTAACACACTAAGGCCATATGGTCAAATTTAACTTATGTCATCATGTAAATGCTCTGTATAGCACCTTTCTAGTCTTCTCGACCACTCAAAGCTGTAACAGCCACCAGGGACAATTTGGGGTTCAGTATCTTGCTCAAGGACACTTTGACATGCAGCCTGGGGGAGCCAGGGATTGAACCACCAACCTTCCAATTAACAGGCAACCTGCTCTACCTCCTGAGCTACAGTCGCTCAGTCAACTCTTAACAAACTGTTCAACAGAAAATCAATAAGAAAAGTCACAAGATGGCAGAAGGGTACATTACAGCTCGACTTTTCTAGCCTACACAAAGCCGCACTTTAAGGAAGTTGACTTGTGGGTAACTGAACCCTAACATGTGCCATAGTGGGTTTGTTGTAAGAGGTGAGTTCCTCCCGGTGCCAGCATGTTGCTGCAGTCATAGAAAAGTGCATACTATATCTCCTTCTTTATTTTTCTCCATTGTCTGACCATTGTAATCACTACAATGTGTGTGTGTGTGTGTGTGTGCGTGTGTGTGTGTGTGTTCAGCAGGGGTTGAAACCTTCTGTAGATACTATTTTTACGACATTCAAAATGACTTTAGTCAGACTAACGTGGCTAGATAAAAATAATAGTTACTCACAGCTTGTGTTTAATATCACAGAAGAGAAATAAGAAGGCCTGTTCATGCAACATTATTAAGCGTCCTCCTGCATTCTTCACAGCAAAGTTGTGTGAAACACCGCTTACCACGGATGAATGTTATCAGCGGGTCAATGAGGGTCAATCGAAGAACTGTGATACATCTCTGACTCCAGCAGTGGCCATGTTATCAAGTTGCAAAGTGCAGCTGCAGGCTACCGGCCTTGAAGTGTTTTTTTTTTTTACCCACCTCGGACAAACGCAGAACGTGCCCTTGTAGGCTGGGAGAATCCTGCTTTTGATTTTGAAGGTCGAAATGCAAAACTCATTTCTATCGATTAACAATCAAAATCGTGACACCCCTTTATTCAAGTGATGATTCTCTGTAAATTCATCACTACGAGCGACCCCTTTCACATTGTTTTCACATTGTCATTTGGTTCATTGTTATTATATAACTATTGATTATTGCAGCTTTAAATTAATAAATAAAGTGGGATTTAAATACAGAGCTTGGTTGGTGTCTAGGTAAAAATTGTTATAGGTGGTTGGGCATTTGGGTTAATTTGGACTTATGGACCTCAGTATTTCCAAAACCGTGGTTACCGCCCTGCCTACAATACACAAACATCTCCAAACAAATAAAAAAGCAGGTATTAGATGAAAACAGAAAGTGGATATAAATATGTTCTTGTCTTTAATTTCCCATTTGAAATTTATACCATAGAAAAAAAGATCAGGATCAGCTTTATTGACCTATGCAGTTTTAATTGTTACGCCATCATGCGTGAAATTGATTTATGTGTGTGTGTGTGTGTGTGTGTGTTTATTCTCCCAGGCAGAATCCTTAGTGAACATCTCCATAGCTGATAATAGGATATACTGTGTGCAGTGTTAGACTGTAAAGAAGCTGGGTGGTAGCAGTCATCTCGGTCTATCGCACTCTGGGGAGCGCTTATAGGATCAGTACAAGTCGGGGCAGCAGGGAAGCTGTGTTTGTGTGTGTGTGTGAGCGGGCACATTACATTACCACATGGTCTTGATCCTTTGCCAGTGCCATGGTACCTGCCGTGTGTTAATGGCCAGGGTTTTCTGACTCATGCAGGGCGGCGATGCCTGCCAGGTGGTACATGTCCACACAGGGAATTCAGAGTGCAAATACTAATGTGCTAAACCAGCGTCCAGTCAGGTCAAAACACCTGCAGGGCATGGCAGGGGGCACCGCTTAGCTGGTTTACTCAGTTGGAAGCTCACATGCTCTGTATCATGTATGTATATATGTGAGCACACAGCGACCGACAGAAAGCACTTCGCAGGTGTTCATTCAGAAACTCTCTGAAATGCAGGTGTTGGTAAATAAGATGGTTTGACATTCGCTTTCATTCAAATTACTGTATTTTGCTGTCCAAACCTTATCTCTTCAGTGAGAGCTTTATTCTAGGTTCCTGTCCTGCACTGACAGTAAGAGCAGAACAGCCTTGGCATAAACAGTGTTTTCCAACTTCTTTTATCTATTTCAAACAAAAACTGACTCTTCAACCATTCTTTCAACTTTCAAATCACTTTGGCAAATCCCTAACTAGCCTCTAATCAAAAGGCTCTTCCCACTTGGAAACAGACTATGTATGAGGGGTTTTTTGACTCTGACAGGCTGCTGGCGTACAACACCCCGAGCCTGGCCTGAACAGAAAACCCTTGGCTCATCAGCACAACTTGAGAATGGAATGGATTTTTGCTGCTCTGTCGAGGTTTGGTAAAATAGACTTTACAGCAAAGTGGAGATTTGTATGTATTTTCTGAAATGCCCAAACTAAAGTTCCAAATGTGTTCTGACATCATGTGAATGAAACCAAACAATTAAGTGTGAGGCCTTTTAGCAGCCCCAGCATTTCGCTAATCGTTTTAATTGCGTGGGATTAGATAGATCTGCTCTTCACCACAGAAACACACGAGGTTTAAAGATTATGGCCTGTACTCTGACGTATCATGGCACATAGAGGTGAAAGCAGTGACAACACAGTCTGGCACCCCACTGGTAGTGACAGTTTAATTCAAAACTAATTATGGAAAAATCTGGAGCTTGTCTCGGTTTCCTCAAAGGAGTCCACATGAGGTGAAAAGCGGTGACATACACCTTTCAGTGGTTAGGATCATACTGTCACAACAATCTTTATTCATATTGTCACTGACCAGATTTTGAAATAAAAATTACAGACGCAGTAGAGATTGTCAGCTAGATCTGTGACGGCATGCTGTAGTGCCACCATAACAAGTCAAATATTACATTTTGTGTGTAGCTGACCAGAATCTGTGAGCTCAAATCAACGTGGCATTGCTGCTTTAATACTGCAGTGTAGCCAGAGACTTCTTTTATAAAATAAAAAAAGTGACTTGAAGCCTTTTTCTCTAAAAGGTGAGGAAGCTAACACCAGGGGGGCAACTCTACCTCTTTCCTTGTCAAATCTTACAATAAATTCCCACATAATCCTGAGGAAACCATAGATTTAGCCATGGAGAGTATTTGTCTGTCTACAGGGCTTTTAGATCGACCACTTTAGAGACCAGGCGTGAGTGTGCTGTGTGTCATGCTGTGTGCGGAGAAGAGGGAGAGACAAATAAAAGCATGCACCTCTCCTCTCCAAGCCATTATTCCGCCAATCCATTAAAACCAAAAATCAAAGCTCTCTGCTCTTTTGAGCTATAGGTGTTTTGGTGTAAAGTACCAATATCTCAAGATCCCATTCAGGATTCTCAAGTGTAACATCGAGTTGGGTTGAGTCGAGTCGTGAAGTGTCACACACTGCCAGCCAGTTTGAAAACATCCAGTTTAATACCTTCTCGAACTAGCTATGTTTTTTTAGTATGGAGATCACCATGCAGTCAAGTACACACTCATCTGACACGCTATCATTTGATATCGGTGATGTTGCTGATGGATTGGGACAAGCAGTGACCACTTTAAATACATTTACTTTAGGTTGGTTTTAGCACCATAGCAACCACTGGCCTTATGTTACCTTACAGTACATATTAAATGATTCAAATGGAGGCACATTGATTTTAAAGACTGGGTAAAGACTGCTATTTACAAAGCACTCCATGTTTAAACACATTACCACTGAACAGAGAGGTATAGAAGCAAAATTTAGATTTTCTGCTATTAAAAGGTCCAGTGTGTAATATTTAGGAAGATCTATTCACAGAAATGCAATATAATATCCATAACTATGTTTTCAGTGGTGTATAAAGACCATATATAATGAACCATTACATTTTTATTACCTTAGAATGAGACATTTCTATCTACATACACCGTTTACTTGCTAACTGCTTGTAAACTGAAGCTCTCTGTGTTAGCTGCTCTTGTAAAAACACTACACGTTGTTCTGTTGCTGTGTGCGTCGTGTGTCGGCAGAGTTTATTCGTCCACTGCACATGATAACACGTTTCGCTGTTTAATCAACCAAGCAGCATATCTAGAAATGCTACAGAAATGCTATTGCTGTTATTTTATTTTTTATGCAAACAAAATGGAAATGGTATTTGTAGTTTTCAGTATAAAACTTGTTGAAATGGTTTCAGTGTGTGTATCAGTACATTTTAATATTTTTTGGCACATTTTTACAATACCGTGATAATACTGATAACCGCGATAATTTTGGTCACTCTAATCGTGATATGACATTTTCATACCGTTTCATTCCTACGCAAGAACGACTTCACAACTCGGGAAACGGGACCAACCGAGGAGCACATAAATGTACCGTGAACCACTGGTTGCAATTTGCAATCCTCACCAATAGATGCCAGTAAAACTTACACACTCAACTTAAGTGTTTGGAATTTCATACAGTGTGGTAAATAACATGTTATAATAAACAAATGATGATAATATGTGGAATGGCCTTTTGAGATAAGGCGCTGTGCAACTGCAATTGAATTTAGAGAAAACAGGCATGTTATCCTGCAGTAACATGATAAATTTGGCCATATGTCAGTGGTTGTCTCACTCACTTGAAACCTATACAATACATGCTTAAACAAAGTCTCAATATTTGTAGACAGAATTTAGGGATTCAAAAGATCATGGCCCTCATCAGCCAATCAGCATGACACCTGGAGGTTTGCTCAGCCATGGTGGAGGCCTGTGCTCCCTGAGTGCTTTCCAGTAATGAATTGCTCTCTTAGAAACACAATTAAGGTACAGATTGTTAAGACATACTGTCTCGCTGTCAGATACTCTCACTGGAGAAGACTTTCTTTTTTTTGGGTCAACATTCATGCTCAGTTTCTATCTTAGTATTTATTTGTAAAAGGGAAATGAAATTGCTTGAGCAGGTGATCTTAATAAAATCTTATCTGGATGTGTCATATGAGCTGCTGAATTTTGTTCTCATGAAAAAAGCAACCAGCCCTGTGGAATTTCCTTGTGCGCTTTTACTGAAAATCACATTAGCAAATAGTTTGTATCTTGTACTTGCAAAAAATAAATTAGATGAATCACTTAAAGCCCTGAGAGTTCTGATTAGACATTAGCTCTATAGTATTTTCCTCTGGACCAGCTATGCATTCAGGCCGTTATCCCAACACAAAAACCCTTCACAACAGCAACGCTACCACACAAGGCACTCTGAAGCCAGGACAAAAGCTTGCTATTGTGACTGCGGATGGACATAATAAGAAATACTGCTGTGTGAAATACCCAGTTTGTGCTCGTATAATCTCCCTCAGCAGCATCTTTATTAAAATATTCTGTCACTGCAGTGTGCTCTTGGTGTCTTAAGAAGAGACAGCTTCTGTTGAATGTCAGATTGCTTTGACAAATCACACTCGAGTGTGAGAGCCACACTGCTTCTTGTGTGCAGCAAAACACAGCTGATGGAAACACCTCAGCAGGACATCAAAATGGTCGCAAATCAAAGAAAAAAGGGAGAAAAAAATAAAAGAGGTAAAGCCCCTATAAAAACTTCTAATGGGGACTTGAAAAATGATAAAAATATATATAAATATTATAAATAATATAATAAAAAGATTGCAGACAAACAAACAAACAACTAGCAGGAACTTTCAAAGCGAATGACAAAGTACATTCTCTGTCAGTTACAGGTTCCTGGGAATCTGAAGGTAGACTTACATACATATAGAGTTTGAAATACTGAGATGTAGCCAGCAGCCATACCAATCTGAAAACAGGAAACAGTCTGTCAATCACCTGGCTGGAGAATTCTGTAAAATCATGTAAAAAAACTGAAAAAGAAAGTACTTTTAAGTTGTGAAGGTTTGACAATTTGAATGTCTTTATCGCATTTCTGTTAAGAATCTTGACTATAATACCACATTTACTCTATACTATAGTATCTACTTGTAGCCACCACAACAAAGTTTTTATGATTATGTTTACTGAATGTAGACATCTGGTTACATCAAGAGGCCAAGGGTGGCTGAAGAAGACATCTTATGCACAAGATGAGACACTCGTTTCTAATTAGGGCGTCAGTAAATACAGCTAATAGTCTTTCGGTGGCATAACAAATTATTGTGTTGTATTAGTTATTAGCCTGTTTGATACGTGACATTCTGCTCAAACACAGGAGCACTTTCAGTGCAAGACTTATTCCCCACAATGCACCACAGAGCGCCATGGGAAGTCATTCCTGCCTCCTCCCTCTAAGTGTCTGACACATGGACACTTAGTTAGTTATTAAACTGGACATTATTATCTGTTTTGTGCAGTGATACCTGTTTAAATACTTAATGTGCAATACTCTCTGCTGGAATTCTGCTGCTACTATTTATTCATTATTATTGTTCACCTTAACAACTCTTTTAATTATGTAAATATTGTACATATCCACACTCCTTTATATTTATATAGTATTTTATATTTTTACTCTATATTTATATACTTCTTTATATACGAACTTTCTATTATTATTTAGGGTCCTTTTGCCTTGATGTGCAATGTGTGCAACTGTGACACAGAATTTCCCCTCGGGAATCAATAAAGTATTTCTGATTCTGATTCTGATACATTAAATGTATTATTCATATGGTGTGGTTGGTGGGTGCAAGCAAGTAGGAGGAGAGTGTGGCATCCTGTTTTTTTGCACACAACTTTGCTACAGAACCAGTCCCCTAAACAGATCGAAAATTTAACCTCGTTTCTAAGTCAGACTCAAATGTGAATATGCCCAAACTCAGATGGTAAAATATAACAATAATATAAAATGCACCCTCCTGATTCCTATTTTATTATTACTTTAAATAGCCAGGACATGTAACAGCACCATAAAATCATCCACATTTGACAAGGTGGATGATTTTAAAATTTAGATTTGTTATTCTATATTCAACAAATCCTCCTGTGAGTAGAGCAAAACCATCAATATGTTTGTCCATCTTTCAATACTTTCTGACTTCCTACAATGTCTGTGGCACTCAAGCCCATTAGTTCCTATTGAAGACACAAATCTTTAAAAACAGGTCACAAATATATAACTTAAACTTTAAAAGCTAAGTAATCCCCTTAAGCAACTGAGTACTATACTTTACATTACTACAACTGGAGTAAAAGGTATTTTTTGGGGGACTATTTTCAACTGTGGATTAATACACAGTTACTATTCTATTGAGAATTTCAGTCAGCAGGATTGGGTATTAGGGATTTGATCTAAATAAACTTCAATGCCATAGTTTAGGGTAATGAAGGAACATTTATATGGTCCACACACTTTACACTGAAGTAGGGATGGGTACCGTAACCTGATGTTAGAATTAAGTAAATTATGAAGGAACGTAGTATCGATAAGCTCAGACGTTATCGGTTCTGCTTTTGGTACTGGAGAAAATACATTTCCTATTTATTATTGCTACATAAAAATTATGTTGCACATTTTATCTCAGGGACTGTCTACTTTGTAATAAGATTAAGACAATCGTCTACGATGCATTGTCGCTATTCTTGATCAAGAAAAAAAATCTCTCATGAATCCTGCATGCTCCCTCGCGGTGCGGTACAGCACGCACACACACACACACACACACACACACACACACAAGCCCCTGCTCATGGAAGCACGAGCAATCTGTCCAAACATTTATCTAAAGTGCATTTATCAAAGTTTTTTGACTGCCTAGCTCATAGTTCATCTCTTGCTGACCCATCTGCGCCAGCTATGTACAGTATGCTAGCAGCCCACACACAAAGTTACCTAAATTATATAATCATGGGTTCATGATTAACAGTAACCATTAGCCAGCTGATTGTTTAGCTAATGGTGGTTCATAAATTCAGTCAACCATTTAAAGATTTGGAACTTTTTTAGTAAAGTTAAAGTGCTGCTATATACCACTGTCTTTTCTTGAATTAGCCTACTTTTAGTCCATAACAATTTGTTCAAAACACAGCTGTTTCTTTGGCTGTAATAATTGTTTATTTTACATTTCAGAAAATAACACTGAATACACTGAAGTCTATGGCACAAATGGAAAAGGTATATTAATCTGACCCTTCACTAAGCCACACTAATGCAAAAGGCGTCGTTTTCTAGCTTTTTTTTTTGCTGTATTTACATTTATTCATTTAGCTGACGCTTTTATCCAAAGCGACTTACAATTGCTATACATGTCAGAGGTCACATGCCTCTGGAGCAACTAGGGGTTAAGTGTCTTGCTCAGGGACACAATGGTGGATGTATCACAGTGGGAATCAAACCTAGATCTCCTACACCAAAGGCAAGCGTCTTATCTATGCGCCATCACCACCCCACTACTTGTCCATATGATATGGCCAAAGACTGTTCCTGGGGTACGTGTAATAGTTACATTTACTACCCAGAGAGGTTGATAGGAGAAGTATGATTTATTCCCTTTCCAAAACCTAAAACAAATCCTGAAAAATGTAGGCTGTGGATTGTTCCTAATGTAATGTTAGCTAATGCTAGCTAACTTACTGCTGAATATACCATTATATACAGTGTTGGGCAACCTACTTGGAATATGTAGTGAGCTAAGCTACTAGTTACTCTACATTAAATGAAACTTCACTACACAGAAGCTACGCCCCAGTGAAATGTAGCAAGCTAAGCTACGGCAACGTGGCAAAAGTAGCTTAGTTACATCTAAGCTACTTTTAATTTTGAATATTTTATAGTTAGGTTTTACACACACACACACACACACACACACATGCACATGCACTCACGCACAGTATAGGCCTACTTTATGTTGAACTAACTTCATTCCACAGTAGCAATAGAAGAAAGACTAAAAACCTGCTCCAAACAGTGTGTGTGTGCGAGAGAGAGCTAAATCACAGAAACACTCCTTCTGAGTGCCATATCATTGCAGCTCAATGTATTTCCCATAGACTGTAGGTATTTCCTCATGCAACAAACAGGGAACCATTGTTGTTTGTATAAAATAACTTAATTATCACATTATTAATTATTTTATATATATTGTTTATATGTGAATTTGTGCTCTGGCAACATTGCAACCTAAACAATCTAAACATTCATGGCAATGAGAGAGAGAGAGACAGAGAGAGAGAGAGAGAGAGAGAGATCTCATGGAAACAAGTTTTTGCCACTACATATGAAAGTTTCCTCCTCACTAGAGGAAGAGCTCTCCAGGCTGGACCCTGATCTTTCTCTCAAGAGGTGTTAAAATAACTATCACAACAATTGCAGCAAAGTTGCAGACATCAGCCCAAGGATCGGTGACCGGTGGCGTCACTTACTGATCCTTCAGAAATGCTTGGGAAAATGTAGCGTGTGTGGAAGCTACTGTGCTACTCGGTCAATAAAAAAGCTTTGTTACTGAAAAGCTATTTTATTCAGAAAATAACGACTCTACCACCAAACTACTGAGAAATGTAGTTTCTCAGTAGTAACACGCTACTGCCCAACACTGATTATATAGCCCTACTGTTCTGCTTTTTAATGATTGAAATACCTACCCAGCTTACAGTAACAGTGTTAATCCTTAATATTGTTTGTCCTTTGTCTCAGTCAACAGGTGATACAGTGGTACACTCTGTGAATGGCAGGCTTTAGCTTCTATCATTATCTTTTTCACGTTAGTTTGACAGCCTGAATATAACCTTCAAATGCACATTGCAAATCTTTCTGTCTGCTTTATAAATTAGACAATATTTCTCCAGGAAGTGCTGTAATAGACAGTGGAAGTGCCATGCTAAAAGTCCGACATGTCCGACAGGTTGTCAGACCTAGCAATAGTAACTAGGGTGGGCGTGGCTTAGCGAAGGGTCAATTGGGCTACATAGGCACATACAATCCATTGTTGGTTTTTGTCTTTTGATTAGATTTGTTGAAAAATATCTCTTTGGTTTTAAAGGGGTGGTGAGTAAGATTTTAACTGCCACATAGCACAAAAATAACTCTTGACAAGATGTTGATCTGCACCACTGACTCAACAATTACATACTTAGTACTGAGATCTCTGGCCTTCAAAACTCACTCCCTGGCTCATGCTGTGTTTTGGAACAAAAAACCCACTTTAGCCAGTTTGGCCAATGTTGTTGCAATTACTTAGGTTCCCGATAGAGGTCATAAACCACTGAAGCAATACTGTTCCTTCACACTATAATATAAAGACCTCCCCTGTGCTTCTGTGTGAAATATCTCAGATGAAGATGTGGATGGCATCAACATACACACACACACACACACACAAAAACCTTCTCGTGCCACAACCCTCTGCCATGTTTGCCATCCTTCCCTCTCTACATGTGAAGCACCCCTTTGCTCTCGCTCAGCGCTCACTTAGCTCAGCTAAGTGTTGCTTTGAGATTAATACATGGGAGGCCCACTCTGCCAGATGATGTAATAACTGTGGTGGTTTGCTGTTGCCTAGATACAGGGAGACAGCAGAGAAAACACTCAGCCAGGTCTTGCTATCTCTGTCACCAAGACCCTCCAAACAGCTTGAGTCAATCAGCAAAAATGTTTCGGCGAACTGTTGTTCACTTTTGGAGCCAGTATGACCAAAAAAAGAAAAGAAATGAAAACTAAATCATTTTACAAACACACCACTTAAAAAAGCTTCAAACATTTAATGACTGCATACTAGGGGTGCACAATATATTGACTCAATATCGTTATTAAAATAGCATATTGAAAATGTTGCAGAAAGTGTGGACTACTGTTCGATTTAGAGCCCACTTATAACAGCTATATAATGATCATGTTTCATTGGCATGAAGACATGAGTGCATGGTGTTCACTATACGAACATATGCTATATGAGTGAAGATAGAAAGAATTGGGGGAAAAAAAAGCGTTGCGAATCAGTTGAGTGAAAGAAAAGAAAGGACAGAAAAGTAAGAAGATCTCAGGCTCAGGGAGACACAGACACAACGGAGATCAAAGGGGAAACAGGGCCCATGAACTAGTGTTGTCGTTATCCCAATATTCATGATCACTACCACTATCACTTTTGATCAATATCGTGCAACCCTACTCCATACACACTGACTGTCTAGCCTGTTAAAAAAGGAGATTTTCTCATTATATCATTTCCTTGAATGCACCCCGGGGTGTTGTTGCTTAAACTTGTTATGCCTCATCTTTGTACATAACATTAGCGCTTTGAGGACACGAAAGATCCACTAGCAACAAACTCACTAACCCTTCACATATCTCTTCATCTGTATTCCTCTCAGTCGCTTCCGCCCTTCATGTGCACAGACGTCCCACAGCTAGAAAGGGAACTCCAATCGCCTGCTGAGATGCAGGTCACTATGTTTGTCTAAGTGTGTGCGTGTGTGTGTGCAGTAGAAAAAGGAAGGTGGTGACTAAGCATCTGCTTCTGTAACTGCGTTGCATTAAGTGCATCTGTTTTTTGCCCAAATTCAATTCACTGGTTGCTATGGCAGTAGAGTTTCTAACACTGAAACTTTTCGTGGCTTTAAAATCTTTCAAGGTGGTCTAATACCCTTGTTCATTTGAATGAAGATGGAGTCTTGAAAATCTGAGTTGGATGACAACAGAAAAGGGCTTGTACTCTGAGGGGAGCTCTCAATCTGCATTCTTGTCTGCTCTTGTGGACTCTTGTGGAAGTATTCTTCCAATTCACAGTCTGCCGTTTAGCCAAGTATGGTTAGATGGAAATGTTCCTGCTCTGCCAACTTAACCAACCAGCGGTGATGGCAGATAATATGAGCCAGACTCACAACTGATGTAATCTTTGTTCTATAGCACTTACTGTGTCACTGTGTTACTGTGTTAGGTTTTTAGGCAGAAAATTAACCGGAATATGTGGTCTATTTATAAAAAATACTAATTTGCTACTACATTTTTGAAGATGTGAGGACCTGTTAGTCTGGTCAGACTAGCCGGTCAAGGTGTCAGTATCCATGGTCATCCTGGGGAGAACAGGTTTGTGGCATCTCATCAGCATAGCATTTTACACATAAGTCCTTTTAGAAGATACACTTTGGTCTCAGGGTTGAAAGTCTATTATCTGTTGCTGCTAAACTGGTTTGGCTTAAGGTAAAGTTTAAGCTTATACAGATCTTGCCATACTTAAATAAAAATGAACAAATGTATAAAAATGAAAAAGAAAAAGTGCATCTGTTGACCACGTCTCACAGTCAAAAGTTAAGCAGACGTTTGAGTTAAGACTATTTTGTCATACAGAATAATTCATAACTTCATTTAGCATATTTGAGACTCTGTGTGTGTCATCTATTTTTTTATCAGTGTAAACTGAACTGAACTTTGGTTGGACAAAGTAAGACATTTGAAGACGTCACTTTGGACTGTGATGTATAATTTTCAGTCATGTTTTAGACACCAAACTATTAATCTAATTATCAAGAAAATAATCAGAATAACCAATAATTCATAAATAAAAACTTAGCTTTTTGCAGTCCTAGTCATGACTCCCAAGTTCAGCTTGCCACTTTTTAACTACTAAGGAAGCCTCTTAAAACGTGGCACACTGTATTGTGAAAGGACTTGACTTTTGGACACCTTCACCAGAAGTGTATCCTCAAACTTACTTTGGGAAAACACCTCTGTAGCAACATAAAAGTTATTTGATCATGAAAACATTTCCATGAAAAAAACTGATCCCAGCAAATAGGAGATTCCCCACAATCCTTTTTGACAAAGGACAGCCATCTTTCTGCTGGATGAGCCATCATTTCGCCACCATCTGCTCCTCTGGTGCCAGTGTTCTGCCAGAGACTGGCTCTGACCTTGGGGGGAGGCTAGGATGGTTGGGCCTGTCTACATGACATGGACTTTTGCTGCCAGCTGTCCATTAGTTCTGGCGAAACTCCATGTGATGAGTCAGTGATGCCTTGCCTATGCAGCATCTACTATAGATTTGGCAGCTAGATTGCCTATCATCATGCATTTTTGTTACTAAAAAAGCATTTTGACTGGTTCCTGACTCATTAGGCGGCGCATGGCACAGAGAACTAGAGAAGCAGATTAGCTGTGATGTTAAAAAAAGCATAGCTGATGGCTCAGTCTCCTGAGTCTCCAGTAGACTTTTAAAATTTTGCCATTTTCAATGTGACGGCAGTAAAGTCTGACATTTTGTGACACTGTCATGTTAGAAGGAGCTGTGATGGTTTCCTAACTAAAAGCAGAGCCTGTCACACATCCATTTTTCATTTTCCTCACACACCAAAGCCAAAAACCATTGCAAACTGCCACCATACTTGAAGAAGGTACCCTGCATATAGTAGACAGGTAGTGTGAGGCGCTCCACGTCTTACATATTAAAATCATGAAGCTACCCTACTACTGTCAACATGGCTATTAAAATGCAACACAACTTTGCACCGATTGACTGATTCACATCACATTGCGTTTACACAGGTTTAGCATATTGGTCACATGAGGATTCTGCCTTGACACACTGGAGATGCAATTAAGTCTCGAATGTTATTCAAAGATGGACAGTTTAGAGGGACATTATCTAATCTAACTCGCTCGATTAGACCAGTGGGAATTGCGGCAGCGTTGGCAGAACATTACTCCTCCTGGACAAGTCTCTGAAAAGCCTCTCTTTCTGTTCCTACTCCTGTTCTCTTCAGCTACAGTGTCCTGTGCTTGACACTAACAATAAAGTCAAGTCACATTTGTACAATAGAGGTGAGTAAGGTAGCTAATTACAGCAGAGATCCAACAGAAACCACTGAAAAGGTAATATATCACCATGCTCATGCACGAATAATGAAAGTACCTTGACAGTCGCTTTTGCATGAATTATTAGCCCTTGCAGAGGTGTTGGGATGGTGGTCGCTTAGATGGTTGAGCAGTTAAAAAGCCAGTATAGACGGAAATTAGGGGTAAAGGGGGAATTGTTTTTAGCTTACCTCTCAAACAATAGAAATGTTGTCATGAGTCGGCTGAATGTTACCTCGAAAGATGATATTTGCATCTGATCAATGAGATTTGTTTTTGAGCAAACTACTATAAGCGTGTGGTTGTGTATTCTCACATTTATGGCCTATGGTTGTATGTACAGTTGTATATACTGTATGCGTGACTATGTATGTGTGTGTGTTTATTTATTTACTGCCTGCAGTGGAAGTCTCACATAACACAGTGCCCAAAGGCACATTTTATACAGTAGAAGCAAAGACACTTGAGGGTTTTTTTTAGGCAGTCACGCACATTGCTGTATTGATACTCCAGGCCCACACAAACAGTTACATGTCATCCCTTTCCACTTCTCCTCTCCCTTTTTTCTCCTCACTGTAGTGTCTAATAAAGCAGAAACACCTTAAAAACAATTTGTGTCACCTTAGCAAATAGCTGCGGTTACATCTACGGTTGTTTGATAGTGCTGTGAATAATGTCAGTGTCCATCGCTGCTGTCTGCAAGCTTCCACAGTGTCTATTTTTTCTTCCCGGGGGGGGAGCTGGTGCTGTGACAGGCTTGCACGTTCAGAAATCCTGAACACATAGATAGAGGCCTGTAGAGTAACTTACAGCGAGAGCAAAAGGACACACGCAGGGTCATTTGAGGCACCGGCAATCAAATCCAAAACTTTTAATCTAAAGGAGATGCTGATTAATGTTTGGGGGTGTTCTAATACCAGAATGGAGTGCGTGCATGACACATGTCAAAAGCAAAAGGCAGTTGTAAGAGTTGTAAGAGAGATATGACATACACTGAGGTGTGTTTGATCATAAATGTCTGTGTCACCTTTTTATGGTGCATTTAGCATCTTCCTATGGTTCATTAATGTGCCAGACGGCTCAGTGAACACCGCAGCAGCATGTGGTTTAATTATCAGGAGGGACAGGATAATCTGTCAAGATGACTGATTTGGACATGTGCTCCTCTTGCAGTATATGTTTTGTATTTGCAATCTGTAAAATTTACAGTTAACATGCTTTGAGTTTGCATTTATTTCTTTATCTCTCTCTCTTTCCTCTTTATATACGGAGGCTTTGTTCTCCTCTTAGGATAAGCTCAAAGTTGTATGTGAGACCCACCTTGCACACCATCTCCCACTGACATATCTGGTGTTGCCTGGCAACAACTTAGCATTTTTGTGAAGGATACCCTTATACCCATATTCAAAAAAAAATCCTTGAACTCCTACTGTGAGTGTTTGAATACTTGAACACATTATGTTTCTCACCAAACACCAGGAGAAGCATCGCAGTGCTATTCTTGGGCCAACAACCCTGCCCCAGAGTTTCCAAGAAGGCTGCAAACTTTCTTTCTCACTGGCTGCTGAGAAGAAGTACATAGTTAAAGTTATAGTTTTACTTTTTGTGTGCGATCAATAGGCTGTAATGCCTTGAGGGTGGTTTGAAAATACAGTGTATAGTTAAATGGAATCAAATGGATGCTGTGTAGCTGACAGGTCATTTGCTGTCTTGGCTTGCATTGTTGCTTGCAAGAGCTTGTTGGAACTGCTGCAGGTTAAAACACAGGATTCATGTTTTATCAGAAAGCACACAGCACAATGTACTGTAGTTAGTACATCCAGACATTGTAGTTGTGACTAAATATATTTAATTTAAAGTGGCTGTATGTAGTTTTCAGCGGCCACTAGCGGTGTGTTTTTTTAGATTGCAACCAGGTGTGTGCTCGTACGTGTGCTCAAACTCATGAGCGACACATGTAGACAGACTCACCGGGAGAATGCTGCACACAACATGCTGGAAGCTCAGGTAAACTCCCCCCTGCAACGTTATACAATATTTTTATCAGCTTGAGGTTGAAGTCCATGCTCATTACCAGTGTTGGGCAAGTTACTCAGAAATTGTAATATATTACTAGTTACTTATTACTCCTTTGAAAAGTAATATTATTACATTACATTACATTATTACTGGGTGATAAAAGTAACTAGTTACGTTACTCTGGTGCCATCCGACGCTACCAACATCAGTGGAACTGGATGTGCACGGAAGCTAGCTGCTGAGAAGCGCAAGTGAAGATAAATCAAGTTGTAATCCCAAAAACTAAAGTAAAAAGCTAATTTAACAAAAGCAGTTAACTCTGAGCTCCTCCCACGGGTAAACGGCGTAGTTGTCAGAGCAGAATCCAGACCGACTACGGGTGTTTATTTGTCCGAAAGCTGCAGCGCTGCTCTCTGTATACGTCCCCGTTCTTTAGCCACTTGCATTGACTTAGTATGTAATCAAGCTGCCCAAAACGCTGAATTCACTTTTAGTGTGAACACACCTTTACAGTCGTGGATTTATGTCAAGGATGGTGCAAGGGCCTGCTCTTTGTCCCCCACACCAGGCTGCGGACTTTTGGGGACAGAGCCTCAGTGTCGCATCCCCCACCCTCTGGAACTCCATCACCACAGAGACCCGAAATGCTCCCTCTCTGGACTCTTTCAAAAACCTTCTAAAAACCAACCTCTTTACAAAGGTATTTAACCCTAAATTACCTTTTTATTGTTCTGTCTCAGCAATTATATGTAAAGCGTCCTTGGGTCTTGTGAAAGGCGCTATATAAATATAAGTTATTATATTATTATTATTATTATTATTATTATTATTATTATTATTATTATCATTATCATTATTGATAAGTGAATCAAGAAAAAACTCCATATAGCCCCTTTAATTACATGTATTGGTTTCCTGTGAGCTATGACTCACTTCCTTTCCGGCCATTCTTATCAGTCAAACTCCCTAAAATTACTTTAAATTACATTTAATAAAAAAGTTTCTCAAAGAGTTTACTTTATGGGTGTAGCCTGAGTGATGACATTATTCCTACTTGAGAGACCATAAAAGTATTATTATTATTTTTATTTATAACACAAACATTCAATTAGTTTAGGTCAGGACATTTTACAGCAATAAAAAATAAACACTTTCTCAATTAATTAAAACATATCTTTTTTGTAATGCAATTTATTGTTGTTGATCTGGTAACTAACACAACGATTATATTAAATTATATTTGTTTATATTGGGTCACTGCTAGTGGCCCATTGACTCAGTCGTCAAAAACTATTTTATGCAATCAAAGTGAGAACACCTACATTATCCTCACCGTGGATAACATACGGCTGCTTTATTGATAACTTCATTATTTGTCATGAGGAAAATTTCCAAGAAGTCACCATCACAGCCAAATTACATGGTAATGGATTCAGAACAGCAGCTGATCTGCCTGTAACTGTAATTATCTCCACATCCTGCTTTTAATTGCATTAGCAGCCTGCCTCCATAGTGCACTAACTGTGAGACAGCCAAATGAGAACAAATTAATAAGACTCTGGAAGTGTCCCAACTCTCTTGGAGAGAAATGTCCAGCTTATTGTCGAAAAGCACACACAGTGAAATTGTGAATAAAAATAGTGAAAACTGTGTAGTGTGTTGAAAGACAAGATATGGGAATCCTTTAATCTGAGGTTTTTGGTAGAATCTCAAACTGTGCGTTGCTAGATCCATTGACAGACAAGAGAAAATACAGTATATAATGTCAAATGTTGCTTGTATAATTGGATCTTTGTCCTAGCTTAGGACTATAAAGACATCATTGTGAATCACTATCTTGGTTTTAAAACAAGCTAAATACCATTGAAATGTGTGTGCAACGTCCCACTCAGTTACCAGCTTAATTAAAAAGGCATGAAAGAAAACAAACGTGATCTAAATTAGGCTCCATTTTTGCAATGTGTGAAATAATTTAACATTTTTTCAACAGCTCATAACCTGTATCACCAGCATCATAGCCTGTAAACAATTTGTAGGGGCATTGTTTATCTAATGATTTAATTATGGAGGAATAGTTTACATTCTTTCGGACTTGAACCAAGAGACCTGGGTTTGCCACTGCAGAGAACTAATTTGTCTTAATTATGAAACCATGAGTGTTTTTTGTTTAAAAAAATTAAGGAAGCTAGCTTGTTTGTTCATCATTGTGTGGACTTCATGGCTTTTTTCTCACTGTTTTAATTTTCTACATTGAGTTTCCTGTGAGGATTATTTTTTCAGTGTATTGCGTTTTTCAGCCATCTTCTGTTTTCAAATGGGTTGTAGCAAACCCATTCACCCCTAGAGAAGAAGCTATATGTGTGTGAAAGAAAGAGAGAAGGGACAAGAGGCGACGACCCCAGAGAAATCACTTGTCTCTAAATGAGTGAGTGTATATGCAGTCTTAAGGCAGATAAAGGAGATCTACTAAATTAAATGAGGGTTGCACTACGTTATTATTTATGCACATGGTGTCCAGCATCACTGAGTAATTCTGATAAATCACTTTCCCTGCGGTAAAATCAATATGTGTGGCACACACAACACTTCAGTCCTAAACAAACCCAGATAATGCCCCAGATATAGAAGCTGTGTTTTCCCTCTCAAAGCCTGATATCTACAGTTTTAATAATGCATAAGAGGTTACAGGTTGTTTGTTATTTCTGTAATTAAATTAGTCATAACCTCATACTATGGCGTCAATTAATCATAAAACAGAGCATGAGATTCTAGCTGACTTAGGTCAGCATGTGAGATATTGAGGTAACATCAGGGGATTTAAAACAACTTTCAGTTGTTATTACAGTTTTTGCCTATTATTAAAACAGTATAACCAGGCTTTTAAATGAAAATTTTAAAACCATAACTTCATTTTTCAAAAAGCCCACCCATTTCCTACACACAAATCCCTTCATTTCTCATTGCCTACACCATGTGGTCATTGAGAAAGCTCTAACATTCAATATTGTTCACTCAAGTCAAGGTTGAGCTCAATAAGCACCCAACTACCCAGGTAGAAACACAAAGAGTCATAATAGATAACACACCAATCAGAAGCTTCAATTGATAGATCAAAGGGCCCAAGTCAGTTCATTCAGTTTTGGAACAATGGAGCTAGAGAGATGTGAAGGAAGAGGTCTAGGACACCTGAGAGGAGGAGGAGTAGGAAGAGGAGGAGGAGGAGGAGGAGGAGGAACAAGAGCAATAGATAGAGGAGGGAGAGGTGAAGGATGAGGAAGGCCCAATGTCCACCCTCACAGACTCACAGACTTTGAGATGCGTTGCCACAGTCCATGAGGGCTTAGGGCTGTCCCACTGTCAAATCGTCAAGTGCGCGAGGGCTCTCTACGGGACATTTTGAGCCCTTTTTAGACCCTTTTCTGCGGACTTTGCTTGAGGGAATTGCCCACAGTTCATTGCGGTATGACGCGAAACACAGGGATTACCAGGGGAAGCCCGGAAACGAGAGAAAAATCCCGGTAAATCCGCGTTATAAGAGAAGAAGAAGAAGAAGAAGAAGAAAAACAGTAAACAAACAAGCATCAACACCAACGCTGATGTAAACATTGTAAGAATTTTTCTTAAGATGGTATAGTACACATGAAATCGGAGGAAAGCAACCACCTTTACACACTTAGTTTATTCAACTATTTATTTCAGTTTTTGCTTAATGATGCTGTTTTGACCAAACTATAGTGTAATGATTATTGACAAATATATATTGACATTTACCTCTCCTCCACTCTGCAGGGCAAGAGCCTGCAGGACTTAAAAATCAGGCAAAAACATAAAATAAAAAGTGTGCAACGTGTTTCAGCGTCGTCAAGTTAACGTGATAAAGTGGCAAAGTGCTGTCCCGTTCCTGTTTACAGCATTTTGAGCCCTTGCAGCCTTTTGCACTCAATCACTTTCCAAGTGATGTCAGTAAAGTCTGTGAGGGTTCAGGGCTTAGGGTTCAGGGGGGACATTGGGATTGGGCCGAACAGTAGGAGTTGGAGGAGGAGCAGTGATACGAGGAGGAAAAGGAGGAGGAAGTGGAGTTTGAGGACGAGAATCTCTGGCCTGTCCCTGACCAAGGACAGGATGCTGGGACAGAATAATTAGTTCTTTGGTGTGCTGTACTGTACAGTACACTAAGGAATACAAAATGTGCAAATGTTTAAATTTGTTGTTTCTTTTGTGTTCATAATGTGAACAGGTTTATGAGGGTGAGAACCACAAGCAACATTATTTATAACCAGTTTTATAGTACTGTTTTGAATTTATCTCACCAGTGTGTAAAACTGTGTTGTAGTGTGTGTGTTTTTGAGGGTGTGTCATGTCTGAGGGCGAAGTTTGGTTTTTCAGCAAGAAGAAGTTTTGAATGGAGAGCTTCATTTTGACCCGAAAATAGGATGTTTGGGGAATTTGGTGAGATGTGAAATTATTATTATTTTTCTCAAAACTCTAAACACAAATCCATAGTGTTTAGAGTTTTGAGAAAAATAATAATAATTTCAAGAATTGTGTTTAAGCAATAGAGAAAAACTATAAACAAGCAAATGCCATGGCACCCAAGAAACTGTTTGAAGTTGCACTTGAAAAGATTTCAATTCCAAAAGACATCTTATAAGCCTGCACTGTGAATCAAACGTGGCGAGGGATAGCAATAAAACAGATGAACTGAAGAATGAGCAGTGAGACTTGGCAGTGTTGCATCTTTGGAAGTCTGTGTATCTCTGTTTTTAACATAATTAATTTCACAGCTGTAGGCATGACCTTTATGTGGACAGGCTACATTCTGAGTATGACAGACTTACTTGCAAATACTTGCATGAATTAATTACTAAAAGTGCTATAATTCAGAATATAGTGTTATTGGATAGCACAGTGCAGAATATCAGGAAACATGAGGGAGAAGGGACTGTCAGACTTTTAAAGTACACGCCACATGCAGTATTCTGCTGATAAAACCCGGACTGTTTTTCTCCTCAAGGATCTGCTCTTGTTGACTCCACTGCACCACAGCAGTGAAACTGTTGTCCAGGGGATTCCCCAACATCTCAGCATCCCACTGTGCAGCATCACACTGTCATCACCTATAATGCAACATGAAGAGATGTTTTAAACCCCACCCCTTCAAATCTCACCACACCCACCTCCCACAAACTAACTTTTTTTTTTTTTTTGCCACTCTCCTGTCACTCACAGCCTTGAGAAGGTGACACTGACAAAAAAGAAAAAACTGTGATCAAACGAAGTGAGAGCGAAAACCCCTCTAAGAGCTTTTCTTTGCATTTGTCACTTCTGTGGTATTCCTGTCGCCTTTATACCAGACACAACTGGGAATAGTTTCATGACAAATAGTCAAAGCTAATAAATAATCTACACACTTTCTTTGTACGCTTACTGGAAAGAGACTGCAAAGGAAAATAAATCAATAATAGATGTTGTGTTACCTCTAGATTATTTTCTTCTGCACCATTTTCAATGTTTCCCATACCAAATGGTTACTGGAGAACACACACACAGACACACACACACACACACACACACACAAATTGAATCTGCAAAAAAGAAGTTTTGTAGTCCCATTTTAGTCCTCTCCAAGGCTTTCATACGTATATATAATATAGTTAAGTGGGACTATTATATACCCTTTAGATTAATTAGAGGTAACTCTATTTTATCAATAGAGGAGCTCAAGGCCTCCTTCCTGGTTGCAGAGTTGCTGGGAAATTGAGTGAAAACTGGCACAATAAAAGAAAAGCAAGCAAAATCCTTCACATTTTGGCAGCTATCCGCACTCTGGAGTCCTGATGTAGAAAGTAGTCTTATGCAAGGTAAGCTTTTTGAAATGAGTCTCATGTCACTCTGTGTAACTACTGTCCTGTTTGCACAGGACCTATTTAAACCTTGGATTTGTAACCATGCAGTACATAGATTACTGGCAATTTAAATCCCTTCTAAATCTAATTTGAAAAGTAACTTGGGATTATATTCTTAGTTATAGCAGTCATTGTTTGTATTTGGCATGCCATTCCTTTCCTCTTCTTCGTTTTTATGCGTGCCAGATAAAATACAGGCAGTAGTGTACCATATTATATTTTTGAGTGCACTTTAAAGTACAGCTTCAATTTGTGGTTTGATTAACAAAAACGTGACTGATTGTGACCAAATGTCATTACCTAATGTAAATCTGTTATAGAGCTACAAAGAACAGTTATTTCCATCATTAATACATCATTGATCATTGATTTTTGTAATTCATCAACTAATCACATGGCAATTTTTTTAATAGTGAAAAGAAAAAAAACAACAATTTTCCAGAGCCTAGGGTGACATATATAAATTTTTCATTTTGTCCACAATCTGAAGATACTTACTTAAATTTACTATCATATGACACAAAGCACCAGATACATTTTTTGAGTTAAATAATAACTCTTATTATCAAAATAGTTGCGGATATTTTCTGTTGATTGACTAATCATCAAATGCCTTTGGGGCACCTGTGAGATAAAGCGGGTTGTCAACTGATCACAGGGTTGGTGGTCCAATCCCCTGTACTCTATAGTCACAGTATGACTCATTTACCATGGTCTTTTACTTGAGGGTGGTAGACGTTAACATGTGCCGTGCTGTCTAATGCAGTAAGCCTCTCAAGGGACCTCTCCAAGTTGTTAACAGCTGTCTGCTCCTTCAAGTAGAATGGACAACTCTGAGCATTTAAAGGTACCACGCAGACAGTCATGCAGGTGTTTCTGTAGTCAAAAGGAAAAAAAGTCCAAAGGGGATTTCCTGCATTTTTTCTCTCGCCACTGGCAGCATGAAAATTCAGCTATAAAAAAGTATTATCACTTACATAAGCAGAGCGATGGGCACTGGGGTGTGCTACTTATAATCATAGTTCAAGTTCTTCTAAACCCTCATTAATTACTAAATAGGCAGTGAAATATTCTAGAAATATTGTGAGGTGTAAGGAGGTTTGAGGATGAACTTGAGACTCGACGTGGCAGATTTTGTACAACATGGACATCTTTGGATTGCAGGTTCAGAATTGTCTTTTAATTCCTTTTTAGGTTTCCAAATTTTATGAGCGTTTCCCGGAGCTAATCATGGCCAATACTTGTGAGTCCACCAGACGCAGTCACAGCACGTCCCAGAAGTGTCCCGGAAGCGGCTCTTCGCTCTGCAGAGAATATGTCTGTTTTTGGTGGGCAGGCTGCAAGCTCCGCTGCTGAAACGCTTCTGAGACACTTCCAGTAGACTTTGACGCCGGGCTATGGACGGATCAAAACCGTGGTGCAGCCGTAACGAGCTGTAGCCGGAATCAGTGGACTTTCTGAGTAACATAACATGATACTGATTCAAAGCTCCTTTTTGAAGTAACAAGTTACTTTGAAAAGCGGAATATCATCCTTTATCAAGAAAACATGTCACTATATGTCAATACTGTTTGATTGATAAGTGACACCACATCAAAAAGCACTCTTCATCATAGATGGACATGAACTCAGTTACTTTTTTGAAGTGGGCTCTGGACTGTAGTTTGTATTTTTACTTAGATCCCAGGTAAATTCAGTCTATGCATGAGCTCTGACTCCCGCAGAGAATGCATATTTATACCCCAGCCTGTCTTAAGACGACACTGCCAATCAATAAATTAGATTTTCTACTGGCAGACGGGGCACAGTGATGCTAAGGACAGCAGAAACTGACAGCAGCAGAGATATTTGGCTTGCTAGGCATAAGGTATAATGTAATATTACTGTTTGGGTTGTTCGACTAAGCTCATATTAAGTTCATAAACGACTAAGTTCATATTTATTTATTAATTTATATTAATGTATATTGTCTGCTACGTAGCAGAAAGGCGTTACCTGCTATATTTCAACCCCACATTAAATGTAAAACAACGAATCAACAAATCAATGAATGGATATGTGAATAATTTAACAGACTAAATAAATGAATAGACCAGAGGTCACTAATAGGCGGACCGCGGTCCGGATCCGGACCCAGCCGCCGTCCTGTTCGGACCGCCGACCTACAGCCCATTTATTATTGAGAATTACTACCTCGTGACGGAGCGTTTCTATTTTAACCCGCGCAGCTTTTCTAGCATTTACTGTACTGGTTTAGAGGACCAGGAAACTCACAGACCAATCGCATGTGCTCCAATCGTCTCATGTGACGTTGCTCAGCCAATCAAATCTGTGCATACCGATGCTTGCGAGTCGAGTCCACGAGATTCACCAGAGACGTTTTGGAAACACACCCAAATTGAGG